>NC_083319.1:26042919-26342919 GCF_963455315.2 Globicephala melas
CTGTGCAGTAGAATTCCAAATAAATTTTTTAGTTACTCCACCCTAAAGGAGGGGGAAACATAACTCCCATTCCTTAAGTGTGGGCTGTGTATAGTGACTTCCTTCCATATAGTACAGTGTTGAGTGGGGAAAAGTGTGTGTATACACATTAAAAATTTCTTTTCTACCAGAGCAGTGAATCAAAATGAAATATTTTTATTATAGTACAAAAAGCATAGACTTTGAAGCTAGACAGACCAGGTTCAGATTTTCACTCTTCCCCTTGCTCACCCAGACGCTGACTGGGTCTTTTAATCTGTAGATATATCACTTAATCACTGCTCTAAACACCACTACATATAATGTAAGCTCCTTTTGTTTGTTCTTTTCATTGATGTATCATCAGTACCTAGAATAAGACCTGGTAAAGAGAAAGTGATTAATAAATGTGTTTAGAAGAACTACTCTCTGAACCTGAGTCTTGGTTTCCTCATCTGTGAAATGGGTATATTTTAAATATATACATTGCAGGGTTGTCACAAAGACTCAAAGAAATCGTATGTGCCAAAGCCCTTTGTGGACTCCACAACTTTATATAAATTTAAGCGGAGCTGAAGAGGATAAGGAAATAGCTCGGTGGGTGGGTTCTGATACCTCCTGATGTTATGTTCATCTGGTTACCCCTTAGAATACTGTTTTCCTTTCTAGATTTTTTTAACAGATCCAATTTATTTATCTATTAAATTATTTTTCTATTGCTGCGTAACAAATTATCACAATGTATCAGCTTAAAACAATACCCATATTATTTCATGGTTTTCCCAGGTCAGGAGTCAAGGTGTTGTCTGACTTTGTTCTTATCTGAAGGCTGGACTAAGGGATGATCTGCTTCTAAAATCCCTTAGGTTGTTAGCAGAATCTACTTCCCTGTGATTGTAGAATTCATAGCATCCTGCTTCTTCAAAGCCAGCAATGAAGAAAGAGAGGGAGAGGGAGAGGGAAAGACAGAAAGCGACTGGGAAAGGCTTTGCTGCTTGGAGTGTCTGGGTCAGGTCCACCCAGGACATTCTTCTTTTTGCTTCACTCAAAGTCAACTGATTAGGGACCTTCATTACATCTGCAAAAGCTCACCACCTTTGCCATATAACACAATGTAATCACAGGAGTGCTATCTCATCACCTTTACCATATTCCATTGGTTGGAAGCAGATCACAGGTCCTACCCAACTCAAGGGGTGGGATTATACTGGGCATAACACCAGAGGGGCCATCTCAGAATTATGGCTACACTCTTCATATCAATGATAACTCTGGTTTAGGTCAGAATGTCTATATTGCAAATTTACAATGTAATGCGTCAGAGAAGACCAATAAGCTGTTTGGGACCTCAATTGTTATAGTACCTGAGAACAGGTACTAAGTGCCTTGGACCTGGGCCAAGAAAACATGGTTCTGGTTCCAACTCCACTGCAGCAAAATGGATGAGTTCCTTTCTCTCTAAGCCTCACTTTCTTATCTGACTTATGGAGATAGTTATAGTCATGTCCACCTTCCAGGGTCAGTATGAGAATTTCTAGATTGCAGCTCTTGTAAACATGTACTACCACCTCCCCACCACTTCAGCAGTCACACCCTATCCCTCCTAGTCACATGGCTGTCTCAGCTCACGTGCCCCCCCATCTCACAGAGCCATACAATAGGCCTCTGTAACTCATCCCATCCCTCAAAGCCACCTAAGGGCCTTGGCTCTTATGTCCCTCCCACCCTGTGCAGTGGTCATGCCACCATATGCAATTCCACCTTTGCATTAACACAGGCACATGGATTTAACATATGACTATCCCTTAAGGAGAGAGAAAAAAAAAAAAAAGCAAAGA
Organism: Globicephala melas; assembly: GCF_963455315.2. Classification (NCBI taxonomy): domain Eukaryota; kingdom Metazoa; phylum Chordata; class Mammalia; order Artiodactyla; family Delphinidae; genus Globicephala; species Globicephala melas. Next base: position 26,044,776 of record NC_083319.1, read on the forward strand.
AGAAAAGCATGACCTTTTAAGGGAAAATGAGCACAGCATACACTTGTCAACTTGAATGTGAATTCCTACCCTCTGACAGCCACCAAAGCAAGAACAAAGAGCTGCACTCAACCTGACTAAAGCTTATGAGCTTTCACTCCCTCTGAATTTATGATGACATTTGGTCCAGAGTGGCACAGAACCAGCTTTAATGCCTGCTGTAAAACTTCACGCACATGACCCCATCCACTAAAAGGAGGCTGAAGCCTGAATGGCAACAGATGAAAGCCCAGGGCCTTCAGGGGTGACTCTGGCTTCCTCTGCTGCATCCCTTTGCCACCACAGTGGCTTTCTCTGCCCTGGGTATTACCCCTCTTCCTTTTTTTGTTTTTTTGTGTTTTTTTTTTAGTAATATATATTTAACATAAAATTTACGATTTTAATAATTTTTAAGCATACAGTTCAGTGACATTAAGTACATCCACACTGTCGTCCAACCATCACATGTATCTATCATCAAAATTTTTCATCTTCTCAACTTCCCATACTCTGCACTTATTAAACAATAACTCCCTTGACTTCCTCCCTGCAATATCTATTCTCCTTTCTATCTCTATAAATTTGACTATCGAGATAGCCTCATCCACTAGAGGGCAGAGAGAAGAAGCAAGAAGAACTAGGATCCTGCAGCCTGTGGAATGAAAACCATATTCACAGAAAGACAGACAAAATGAAAAGGCAGAGGACTTTGTATCAGATGAAGGAACAAGATAAAACCACCAAAAACAACTAAGTAAAGTGGAAATAGGCAACATTCCAGAAAAAGAATTCAGAATAATGATAGTGAAAATGATCCAAGACCTTGGAAAAAGAATGGAGGCAAAGATCGAGAAGATGCAAGAAATGTTTAACAAAGACCTAGAAGAATTAAAGAACAAACAAACAGAGATGAACAATACAATACCTGAAATGAAAAATACACTAGAAGGAATCAATAGAAGAATAACTGAGGAAGAAGAAAGGATAAGTGATCTGGAAGAGAGAATGGTGGAATTCACTGCTGTGGAACAGAGTAAAGAAAAAAGAATGAAAAGAAATGAAGACAGCCAAAGAGACCTCTGGGACAACATTAAACACAACAACATTTGCATTTTAGGTGTTCCAGAAGGAGAAGAGAGAGAGAAAGGACCTGAGAAAATATTTGAAGAGATTATAGTCGAAAACTTCCCTAACATGGGAATGGAAATAGCCACGCAAGTCCAGGAAGCACAGCGAGTCCCATACAGGATAAACCCAAGGAGAAACACTCCAAGACACATAGTAATCAAACTGGCAAAAATTAAAGACAAAGAAAAATTATTAAATGCAAGAAGGGAAAAATGACAACATACAAGGGAACTCCCATAAGGTTAACAGCTGATTTCTCAGCAGAAACTCTACAAGCCTGAACGGAGTGATATGATACATTTAAAGTGATGAAAAGGAAGAAACTACAACCCAAATTACTCTACCTGGCAATGATCTCATTCAGATTCGACGGAGGAATCAAAAGCTTTACAGACAAGCAAAAGCTGAGAGAATTCAGCACCACCAAACCAGCTCTACAACAAATGCTAAAGGAACTTCTCTAAGTAGGAGACACAAGAGAAGAAAAGGACCACAAAAACAAACCCAAACAATTAAGAAAATGATAATAGGAATATACATATCGATAATTACCTTAAATGTGAATGGATTAAATGCTCCAACAGAAAGACACAGGCTTGCTGAATGGATACAAAAACAAGAGCCATATATATGCTGTCTACAAGAGACCCACTTCAGACCTAGGGACACATACAGACTGAAAGTGAGGGGATAGAAAAAGATATTCTATGCAAATAGAAATCAAAAGAAAGCTGGAGTAGCAATACTCATATCGGATAAATAGACTTTAAAATAAAGAATGTTACAAGAGACAAGGAAGGACATTACGTAATGATCAAGGGATCAATATAAGAAGATATAACAATTATAAATATATATGCACCCAACATAGGAGCACCTCAATACATATGGCAAATGCTAACAGCTATAAAAGAGAAAATAGAAAGTAACACAAAAATAGTGGGGGCCTTTAACACTTCACTTACACCAAAGGACAGATCATCCAGGCAGAAAATTAATAAGAAAACACAAGCTTTAAATGACACAACAGACCAGAGAGATTTAACTGATATTTATAGGACATTCCATCTGAAAACAGCAAATTACGCTTTCTTCTCAAGTGCACAAGGAACATTCTCCAGGATAGATCACATCTTGGGTCACAAATCAAGTCTCGGTAAATTTAAGAAAACTGAAATGATATCAAGCATCTTTTCGGACCACAATGCTGTGAGATTAGAAATAAATTATAGGGAAAAAAACGTAAAAAACACAAACACATGGAGGCTAAACAATATATTACTAAATAACCAAGAGATCACTGAAGAAATCAAAGAGAAAATCAAAAATTACCTAGAGACAAATGACAATTAAAACATGATGATCCAAAACCTATGGGAAACTGGAACTAGGCCCAGAACCAAGATGGTGGAGTAGAAGGATCTGCTCTCACTCCCTCTTGCAAGAACACCAGAATCACAGCTAGCTGCTGGACAACCACTGACAGGAAGACACTGGAATTCACCAAAAAAGATACCCCACATCCAAAGACAAAGGAGAAGCCACAATGAGAAGGTAGGAGTGGTGAAATCACAGTAAAATCAAATCCCATAACTGCTGGGCAGGTGACTCACAGACTGGAGAACACTTACACCACAGAAGTCCACCCACTGGAGTGAAGGTTCTGAGCCCCACGTCAGGGTTCCCAACCTGGGGTCGGGCAACAGGAGGAGGAATTCCTAGAGAATCACACTTTGAAGGCTACTGGGATTTGATTGCAGGACTTCCACAGGACTGGGGGAAACAGAGACTCCACTCCTGGAGGGCACACACAAAGTAGTGTGTGCATCAGGACACAGGGAAAGGAGCAGTGACCCCAGGGGAGACTGAACCAGACCTACCTGCTAGTGTTGGAGGGTCTCCTGCAGATGTGGGGGGTGGCTGTGGCTCACTGTGGGGACAAGGACACTGGCAGCAGAAGTTCTGGGAAGCATTCCTTGGCATGAGCCCTCCCTGAGTCCATTAGCCCCACCACAGAGCCCAGGTAGGCTCCAGTGTTCAGTTGCCTCAGGCCAAACAACCAACAGGGAGGAAACCCAGCCCCACCCATAAGCAGTCAAGCAGATTAAAGTTTTACTGAGCTCTTCCCACTAGAGCAACAGTCAGCTCTACCCACCACCAGCCCCTCCCATCAGGAAACGTGCACAAACCTCTTAGATAGCCTCATCCACCAAAGGGCAGACAGCAGAAGCAAGAACTACAATCCTGCAGCCTGTGGAACAAAAACCACATTCACCGAAAGACAGACAAAATGAAAAGGCAGAGGGGTATGTACCAGATGAAGGAACAAGACAAAACCCCAGAAAAACAACTAAATGAAGTGGAGATAGGCAACCTTCCAGAAAAAGAATTCAGAATAATGATAGTGAGGATGACCCAGGACCTCAGAAAAAGAATGGAGGCAAACATAGAGAAGATGCAAGAAATGTTTAACGAAAACTTAGAAGAATTAAAGAACAAACAAACAGAGATGAACAATACAATAACTGATATGAAAAATACACTAGAAGGAATCAATAGAAGAATAACTGAGGCAGAAGAAAGGATAAGTGACCTGGAAGACAGAGTGGTGGAATTCAAAGCTGTGGAACAGAATAAAGAAAAAAGAATGAAAAGAAATGAAGACAGCATAAGAGACAATATTAAACACAACAACATTCGCATTTTAGGTGTCCTAGAGGAGAAGAGAGAAAGAAAGGACCCAAGAAAATATTTGAAGAGATTATAGTCAAAAACTTCCCTAACATGGGAAAGGAAATACCCACCCATGTCCGGAAAGCGCAGAGAGTTCCATACCAGATAAACCCAAGGAGAAACATGCCAAGACACATAATAATTAAATAGGCAAAAATTAAAGACAAAGAAAAATTATTGAAAGCAGCAAGGAAAAAAAAAAACAAGTAACATAAAAGGGAACTCCCATAAGGTTAACAGCTTATTTCTCAGCAGAAACTCTACTAGCCAGAAGGGAGTGGCATGATATACTTAAAGTGATGAAAGGGAAGAACATACAACCAAGATTACTCTACCTGGCAAGGATCTCATTCAGATTTGTGGAGAAATCAAAGGCTTTACAGACAAGCAAAAGCTAAGAAAATTCAGCACCACCAAACCAGCTCTATAACAAATGCTAAAGGAACTTCTCTAATTGGGAAACACAAGAGAAGAAAAGGACCTACAAAAACAAACCCAAAACAATTAAGAACATGGTCATAGGAACAGACATATCGATAATTACCTTACACGTGAATGGATTCAATGTTCCAACCAAAAGACACAGGCTCACTGAATGGATACAAAAACAACACCCGTATATATGCTGTCTACAAGAGACCCACTTCAGACCTAGGGACACGTTCACACTGAAAGTGAGGGAATGGAAAAAGATATTCTATGCAAATGGAAATCAAAAGAACACTGGAGTAGGAATACTCATATCAGATAAAATAGACTTTAAAATAAAGAATGTTACAAGAGACAAGGAAGGACACTACATAATGATCAAGGGATCAATCCAAGAAGAAGATATAACAATTATAAACATGTATGCACCCAACATAGGAGCACCTCAATACATAAGGCAACTGCTAACAGCTATAAAAGAGGAAATCGACTGTAACACAAAAATAGTGGGGGACTATAACACCTCCCTTACCAATGCACAGATTATCCAAAATGAAAATAAACAAGGAAACAGAAGCTTTAAATGACACAATAGACCAGATAGATTTAATTGATATTTATAGGACATTCCATCCAAAAACAGCATATTACACTTTCTTCTCAAGTGTGCACAGAACATTTTGCAGGATAGATCACATCTTGGATCACAAATCAAGCCTCAGTAAATTTAAGAAAATTGAAGTCATATCAAGCATCTTTTCTGACCACAACGCTATGAGATTAGAAATCAACTACAGGGAAACAAATGTAAAAAATACAAACACATGAAGGCTAAACAATACATTACTAAATAACTAAGAGATGACTGAAGAAATCAAAGAGGAAATCAAAAAATACCTAGAGACAAATGACAATGAAAACACGATGATACAAAACCTATGGGACGCAGCAAAAGCAGTTCCAAGAGGGAACCTTACAGCTATAAAAGCCTACTTTAAGAAACAAGAAAAATCTCTAAATAATCTAACCTTACACCTAAAGGAACTAGAGAAAGAAGAACAAACAAAATGCAAAGTTAGCAGAAGGAAAGAAATCATAAAGATCAGAGCAGAAATAAATGAAATAGAAACAAAGAAAACAATAGCAAAGATCAATAAAACTAAAAGCTGGTTCTTTGAGAAGATAAACAAAATTGATAAACCATTAGCCAGACTCATCAAGAAAAAGAGGGAGAGGACTCAAATCAATAAAATTAGAAATGAAAAAGGAGAAGTTACAACAGACACCGCAGAAATACAAAGCATCCTAAGAGACTACTACAAGCAACTCTATGCCAATAAAATGGACAACCTGGAAGAAATGGACAAATTTTTAGAAAGGGATAGCCTTCCAAGACTGAACCAGGAAGAAATAGAAAATATGAACAGGCCAATCACAAGTAATGAAATTGAAACTGTGATTAAAAATCTTCCAGCAAACAAAAGTCCAGGACCAGATGGCTTCACAGGTGAATTCTATCAAACATTCAGAGAAGAGCTAACACCCTGTTTCTCAAACTCTTCCAAAAAATTGCAGAGGAAGGAACACTCCCAAACTCATTGTACGAGGCCACCATCACCCTGATACCAAACCCAGACAAAGATACCACAAAAAAAGAAAATTACAGGCCAATATCACTGATGAATATAGATGCAAAAATCCTCATCAAAATACTAGCAAACAGAATCCAACAACACATTAAAAAGATCATACACCATAATCAAGTGGGATTGATCCCAGGGATGCAAGGATTCTTCAATATATGCAAATCAATCAATGTGAGACACCATATTAACAATTTGAAGAATAAAAACCATATGATCATCTCAATAGATGCAGAAAAAGCTTTTGACAAAATTCAACACCCATTTATGATAAAAACTCTCCAGAAAGTGGGCACAGAGGCAACCTACCTCAACATAATAAAGGCCATATATGACACACCCACAGCAAACATCATTCTCAATGGTGAAAAACTGAGAGCATTTCCTCTAAGATCAGGAGCAAGACAAGGATGTCCACTATCGCCACTATTATTCAAGACAGTATTGGAAGTCCTAGCCACGGCAATCAGAGAAGAGAAAGAAATAAAAGGAATACAAATCGGAAAAGAAGAAGTAAAATTGTCCCTGTTTGCAGATGACATGATACTATACATAGATAATTCCTAAAAACCAGTAGAAAACTAGTAGCCACCAGAAAACTACTAACAACCAGAAAACTACCAGTGTTAATCAATGAATTTGGTAAAGTCGCAGGATACAAAATTAATGCACAGAATCTCCTGCATTCCTATACACTAACAACAAAGATCAGAAAGAGAAATTAAGGAAACAATCCCATTCACCACTGCAACAAAAGAATAAAATACCTAGGAATAAACCTACCTAAGCAGGTAAAAGACCTGTCCTCAGAAAACTCTTAAGACACTGAAGACATGAAAGAAATCAAACATGAAAGTAATCAAAGATGAAACAAACAGATGGCGAGATATACCATGTTCTTGGATTGGAAGAATCAATATCATGAAAATGACTACAGTACCCAAAGCAATCTACAGATTCAATGCATTCCCTATCAAATTACTGATGGCATTTTTTACGGAACTAGCATAAACAATCTTAAAATTTGTATGGAGACACAAAAGACCCCAAATAGCCAAAGCAATCTTGAGGGAAAACACGGACCTGGAGGAATCAGACTCCCTGACTTCAGACTATAGTACAAAGCTACAGTAATCAAGAAAATATGGTCCTGGCACAAAAACAGAAATATATAATCTATGGAACAGAATAGAAAGCCCAGAGATAAACCCACACACCTATGGTCACCTAATCTATGACAAAGGAGGCAAGGATATACAATGCAGAAAAGACAGTCTCTTCAATAAGTGGTGATGGGAAAACTGGACAACTACATGTAAAAGAATGAAATTAGAACAGTCCCTAACACCATACACAAAAATAACCTCAAAATGAATTAGAGACCTAAATGTAAGACTGCACACTATAAAACTGTAAGAGGAAAACAGAGGAAGAACACTCTTTGACATAAATCACAGCAAGATCTTTTTTTGACCCACCTTCTAAAGTAATGGAAATGAAAAGAAAAATAGGGGCGTCCCTGGTGGCGCAGTGGTTGAGAGTCCGCCTGCCGATGCAGGGGACGCGGGTTCGTGCCCCGGTCCGGGAGGATCCCGCATGCCACGGAGTGGCTGGGCCTGTTAGCCATGGCCGCTGAGCCTGCGCGTCCGGAGCCTGTGCATCCGGAGCCTGTGCTCTGAAATGGGAGAGGGCACAGCAGTGAGAGGCCCGCGTACCACAAAAAAAAAAAAAAGAAAAAAAAAAAAGAAAAATAAGCAAATGGGACCTAATGAAACTTAAAAGCTTTTGCACAGCAAAGGAAACTATAAACAAGATAAAAAGACAACCCACAGAGTGGGAGAAAATATTTGCAAATGCATCAATGGACAAAGGATTAATCTCCAAAATATATGAACAGCTCATGTAGCTCAATATTAAAAAACAAATAACCCAATAAAAAAATGGGCAGAAGACCTAAACAGACATTTCTCCAAAGAAGACATACAGATGGCCAAGAGGCACATGAAAAGCTGCTCAACATCACTAATTATTAGAGAAATGCAAATCAAAACTACAATGAGGTATCACCTCACACCAGTTAGAATGTCCATCATCAGAATATCTACAAACAACAAATGCTGGAGAGGGTGTGGAGAAAAGGGAACCCTCTTGCACTGTTGGTGGGAATGTAAATTGATACAGCCACTATGGAGAACAGTATGGAGGTTCCCTAAAAAACTATAAATAGAACATATACCCAGCGAAAACCATAATTCAGAAAGACACATGCAGCCCAATGTTCATTGCAGCACTATTTACAATAGCCAGGTCATGGAAGTAACCGAAATGCCCATGGACAGACAAATGGATAAAGATGTGGTACATATATACAATGGAATATTACTCAGCCATAAAAAGAATGAAATTGGGTCATTTGTAGAGACATGGATGGACCTAGAGACTGTCATACAGAGTGAAGTAAGTCAGAAAGAGAAACAAATATCGTATATTAACACATATATGTGGAATCTAGAAAAATGGTACAGATGAACTGGTTTGCAAGGCTGAAATAGAGACACAGGTGTAGAGAATAAACGTATGGACACCAAGGGGGGAAAGCGGCGGGTGGTGGTGGTGTGATGAACTGGGAGATTGGGATTGACATATATACACTAATATGTATAAAATAGGTAACTAATAAGAACCTGCTGTATAAAAAATAATAATAAAATTGAAAAAAAAAAAAAGAAAATGATGCTGGAACAGGATGAAAGACTTTCCCAGGGACACAAGAACCAAAAATTTACATTTTATAAGTTGCAATATATGTTTTTACTCATGTTTAAAAATACAGCTCAAGTAAGACTAGAGAAATAAAGCAAAGTAGAAAAAATATTTGACTATCTGAGCTATCTCATATAAGTGGAATCGTACAATATGTCCTGCATATTTCATTTAGCACAATGTCTTCAAGGTTCTGCCATGTTGTAGCATGCATCAGAATTTCATTCCTTTTTAAGGTTGAATAATATTGCATTGTATCGATATACCACATTTTGTTGATCCATTCATCTGACTATGAACATTTTTGTTGCTTTCACCTTTTCGCTATTGCTATGAACATTGGTATATAAATATCCGTTCAAGTCTCTGTTCAATTCTTTTAGGTATATACCCAGAAGTGGAACTGCTGGGTCATATGGTAATTCTATGTTAAAGTTTTGATGAACTGCCATTCTGTTTTCCACAGCTGCTGCACTATTTTACATTCCTGCCAGAAACGCACAAGGGTTCCAATTTCTCCACATCCTTGCCAACATTTGTTACTTTCTGGGTGTTTTGCTTGCTTGTTTTTCTTTTCATTGTTGCTATTTTTCATAATCGCCATCCTAGTGGATGTGACGTAGTATCACATTGTGGCTTTGATTTGCATTTGTGCCACCCCTCTTGACTCAGTCAAAATATGGTCCCACTGCTTTGGCTGAGCCTCTTCTCTGGGGGCAGCCTGCCCACTGGGCTTGTCTTGGTCTGCTAGGGACACAGGCCTTCCTTTAGATATCAGGCTAACCCCAAGGCCAGGTCTAGCCCAGAGAGTCTGCGATTTTATGAGCAGCACTTCCCTCCTCTACAGGTCAACTTCAGACACCAGGTCCCAATCTTGTCTTGGATGGCTTGGATCAGAGGCTCTTGCCAGATGTGGAAATACCCAAACAGCCTTTCCTCGGGCCAGCCTCACATGGATCCAGGCACCTGTCTACAGGTGAAGGGGGGCTGGCAGCAGCCAAGGTTTCAGTGCTCAGCCTCTGAAGGAACGTGAGGGCCAGCAGGCAGCACAGCTCCACAGAGCAATGGCCTGTGAGTGCTGTTTCCAACTGAGCTGCCATTATGCCATTTGGAGCTGAGATGGAAAACTTGGATAAATTTCCTTCATGCTCTGAAGCCACAAGAATTTATATTGGTCAGAAGTCACACATTATGGAGCCCTGTTTGGGGACACAGAGAATTCCAGAGTATATTTTTGGTAAATTTGATGTATCCTTGACATGTAGTTGCTTAGAAACAGCAATTTGTATAAGTTATACAGTGACAATATTTTCCAGACCTAAGTCTGGCAAGAATGAGTGTATTTATTGGGACACAGCATATTTGAAATTGGAACTCAACTAAAACTGCTCAGAGGTATGGACTCCCTAGAAATGCATGACACACTAAGTTCACAAACAGAATGTGATTCAGGGTGATTGATTTCTCCATACTTGCAGACTCGAGCATAGGAATGAGCTACTGTACAGAGCACAAATTGTATTTTTTTTAATTTAATTGTATTTATTTTTTTATACAGCAGGTTCTTATTAGTCATCCATTTAACACACATCAGTGTATACATGTCAATCCCAATCTCCCAATTCATCACACCACCATCACCACCCCCGCCGCTTTCCCCCCTTGGTGTCCATAACGTTTGTTCTCTACATCTGTGTCTCAATTTCTGCCCTGCAAATCGGTTCATCTGTACCATTTTTCTAGGTTCCACATATATGCATTAATATACAATATTTGTTTTTCTCTTTCTGACTTACTTCACTCTGTATGACCGTCTCTAGATGAATCCACGTCTCAATGAATGACCCAATTTCGTTCCTTTTTATGGCTGAATAATATTCCATTGTATATATGTACCACATCTTCTTTATCCATTCGTCTGTCGATGGGCATTTAGGTTGCTTCCATGTCCTGGCTATTGTAAATAGTGCTGCAATGAACATTAGGTGCATGTGTCTTTTTGAATTATGGTTTTCTCTGGGTATATGCCCAGTAGTGGGATTGCTGGGTCATATGGTAATTCTATTTTTAGTTTTTTAAGGAACCTCCATACTGTTCTCCATAGTGGCTGTATCAATTTACATTCCCACCAACAGTGCAAGAGTGTCCCCTTTTCTCCACACCCTCTCCAGCATTTGTTGTTTATAGATTTTCTGATGATGGCCATTCTGACCGGTGTGAGGTGATACCTCATTGTAGTTTTGATTGTCATTTCTCTAATAATTAGTGATGTTGAGCAGCTTTTCATGTGCTTCTTGGCCACCTGTATGTCTTCTTTGGAGAAATGTCTATTTAGGTCTTCTGCCCATGTGTTTTTTTTTAACATCTTTATTGGGGTATAATTTCTTTACAATGGTGTGTTAGTTTCTGCTTTATAACAAAGTGAATCAGTTATACATATACATATGTTCCCATAACTCTTCCCTCTTGCGTCTCCCTCCCTCCCGTCCTCCCTTTCCCACCCCTCCAGGCGGTCACAAAGCACCGAGCTGATCTCCCTGTGCTATGCGGCTGCTTCCCACTAGCTATCTGCCTTACGTTTGGTAGTGTATATATGTCCGTGTCTCTCTCTTGCTTTGTCACAGCTCACCCTTCCCCCTCCCCATATCCTCAAGTCCGTTCTCTAGTAGGTCTGTGTCTTTATTCCTGTCTTACCCCTAGGCTCTTCATGACATTTTTTTTTCTTAAATTCCATATATATGTGTTAGCATACGGTATTTGTCTTTCTCTTTCTGACTTACTTCACTCTGTATAAAAGACTCTAGGTCTATCCACCTCATTACAAATAGCTCAATTTCATTTCTTTTTATGGCTGAGTAATATTCCATTGTATATATGTGCCACATCTACTTTATCCATTCATCCGATGATGGGCACTTAGGTTGTTTCCATCTCCGGGCTATTGTAAATAGAGCTGCAATGAACATTTTGGTACATGACTCTTTTTGAATTATGGTTTTCTCAGGGTATATGCCCAGTAGTGGGATTGCTGGGTCATATGGTAGTTCTATTTGTAGTTTTTTAAGGAGCCTCCATACTGTTCTCCATAGTGGCTGTACCAACTCACATTCCCACCAGCAGTGCAAGAGTGTCCCCTTTTCTCCACACCCTCTCCAGCATTCATTGTTTCTAGATTTTTTGATGATGGTCATTCTGACTGGTGTGAGATGATATCTCACTGTAGTTTTGACTTGCATTTCTCTAATGATTAATGATGTTGAGCATTCTTTCATGTGTTTGTTGGCAGTCTATATATCTTCTTTGGAGAAATGTCTATTTAGGTCTTCTGCCCATTTTTTGATTGGGTTGTTTGTTTTTTAATATTGAGCTGCATGAGCTATTTATATATTTTGGAGATTAATCCTTTGTCCGTTGATTCATTTGCAAAAACTTTCTCCCATTCTGAGGGTTGTCTTTTTGTCTTGTTTATGGTTTCCTTTGCTGTGCAAAAGCTTTGAAGTTTCATTAGGTCCCATTTGTTTATATTTCCATTACTCTAGGAGGTGGATCAGAAAAGATCTTGCTGTGATTTATGTCAAAGAGTGTTCTTCCTACGTTTTCCTCTAAGAGTTTTTATAGTGTCTAGTCTTACATTTAGGTCTCTAATCCATTTTGAGTTTATTTCTGTGTATGGTGTTAGGGAGTGTTCTAATTTCGTTCTTTTACATGTAGCTGTCCAGTTTTCCCAGCACCACTTATTGAAGAGACTGTCTTTTCTCCATTGTATATCTTTGCCTCCTTTGTCATAGATTAGTTGACCATAGGTGCGTGGGTTTATCTCTGGGCTTTCTATCTTGTTCCATTGATCTATATTTCTGTTTTTGTGCCAGTACCATATTGTCTTGATTACTGTAGCTTTGTAGTATAGTCTGAAGTCACGGAGTCTGATTCCTCTAGCTCCGTTTTTTTCCCTGAAGACTGCTTTGACTATTCAGGGTCTTTTGTGTCTCCATACAAATTTTAAGATTTTTTGGTTCTAGTTCCATAAAAATGCCATCTGTAATTTGACAGGGACTGCATTGAATCTGTAGATTGCTTTGGGTAGTATAGTCATTTTCACAATATTAGTTCTTCTAATCCAGGAACATGGTATACCTCACCATCTGTTGGTATCATCTTTAAGTTCTTTCATCAGTGTCTTATAGTTTTCTGTATACAGGTCTTTTGTCTCCCTCGGTAGGTTTATTCCTAGGTATTTTATTCTTTTTGTTGCAATGGTAAATGGGAGTGTTTCCTAATTTCTCTTTCTGATTTTTCATCATTGGTGTATAGGAATGCAAGAGATTTCTGTGCATTAATTTTGTAGCCTGGAACTTTACCAAATTCATTGAATAGCTGTAGTAGTTTTCTGGTGGCATCTTTAGTATTCTCTATGTATAGTATCATGTCATTTGCAAACAGGGACAGTTTTCTGGTTGTTAGTAGTTTTCTGGTGGCTACTAGTTTTCTAGTAGTTTTTAGGAATTATCTGTGTATAGTATCATGTCATCTGCAAACAGGGACAGTTTTACTTCTTCTTTTCCAATTTGTTTTCCTTTTATTTCTTTCTCTTCTCTGATTGCCATGGCTAGGACTTCCAACACTATCTTGAATAATAGTGGCAATAGTGGACATCCTTGTCTTGCTCCTGATCTTAGAGGAAATGCTTTCAGTTTTTCACCATTGAGAATGATGTTTGCTGTGGGTTTGTCATATATGGCCTTTATTATGTTGAGGTAAGTTGCCTCTGTGCCCACTTTCTGGAGAGTTTTTATCATAAATGGGTGTTGAATTTTGTCAAAAGCTTTTTCTGCATCTATTGAGATGATCATACGGGTTTTATTCTTCAAATTGTTAATATGGTGTCTCACATTGATTGATTTGCATATACTGAGAAATCCTTGCATCCCTGGGATAAATCCCACCTGAACATCGTGTATGATCCTTTTAATGTGTTGTTCGATTCTGTTTGCTAGTATTTTGATGAGGATTTTTGCATCTATATTCATCAGTGATATTGGTCTGTAATTTTCTTTTTTTGTAGTATCTGTCTGGGTTTGGTATCAGGGTGATGGTGGCCTCGTACAATGAGTTTGGGAGTGTTCCTTCCTCTGCAGTTTTTTGGAAGAGTTTGAGAAGCATGGGTGTTAGCTCTTCTCTGAATGTTTGATAGAATTCACCTGTGAAGCCTTCTGGCCCTGGACTTTTGTTTGTTGGAAGATTTTTAATCACAGTTTCAATTTCATTACTTGTGATTGGTCTGTTCATATTTTCTACTTCTTTCTGGTTCAGTCTTGGAAGGTTATCCCTTTCTAAAAATTTGTCCATTTCTTCCAGGTTGTCCATTTTATTGGCATAGAGTTGCTTGTAGTAGTCTCTTAGGATGCTTTGTATTTCTGCGGTGTCTGTTGTAACTTCTCCTTTTTCATTTCTAATTTTATTGATTTGAGTCCTCTCCCTCTTTTTCTTGATGAGTCTGGCTAATGGTTTATCAATTTTGTTTATCTTCTCAAAGAACCAGCTTTTAGTTTTATTGATCTTTGCTATTGTTTTCGTTGTTTCTATTTCATTTATTTCTGCTCTGATCTTTATGATTTCTTTCCTTCTGCTAACTTTGCATTTTGTTTGTTCTTCTTTCTCTAGTTCCTTTAGGTGTAAGGTTAGATTGTTTGAGATTTTTCTTGTTTCTTGAGGTAGGCTTGTATAGCTATAAACTTCCCTCTTAGAACTGCTTTTGCCGCATCCCATAGGTTTTGTATCATCGTGTTTTCATTGTCATCTGTCTCTAGGTATTTTTTGATTTCCTCTTTGATTTCTTCAGTCATCTCTTGGTTATTTAGTAATGTATTGTTTAGCCTTCATGTGTTTGTGTTTTTTACATTTGTTTCCCTGTAATTGATTCCTAATCTCATAGCGTTGTGGTCAGAAAAGATGCTTGATATGACTTCAATTTTCTTAAATTTACTGAGGCTTGATTTGTGACCCAAGATGTGATCTATCCTGGAGAATGTTCCATGTGCACCAGAGAAGAAAGTGTAATCTGCTGTTTTCCGATGGAATGTCCTACAACTATCAGTTAAATCTATCTGGTCTATTGTGTCATTTAAAGCTTGTGTTTCCTTATTAATTTTCTGTTTGGATGATCTGTCCATTGGTGTAAGTGAGGTGTTATAGTCCCCCACTATTATTGTGTTACTGTCGATTTCCCCTTTTATAGCTGTTAGCAGTTGTCTTATGTATTGAGGTGCTCCTATGTTGGGTGCATATATATTTATAATTGTTATATCTTCTTCTTGGATTGATCCCTTGATCATTACGTAGTGTCCTTCCTTGTCTCTTGTAACATTCTTTATTTTAAACTCTATTTTATCTGATATGAGTATTGCTACTCCAGCTTTCTTTTTATTTCCATTTTCATGAAATATCTTTTTCCATCCCCTCACTTTCAGTCTGTATATGTCCCTAGATCTGCAGTGGGTCTCTTGTAGACAGCATATATATGGGTGTTGTTTTTGTATCCATTCAGTGAGCCTGTGTCTTTTGGTTGGAGCATTGAATCCATTCACGTGTAAGGTAATTACCGATATGTATGTTCCTATTATCATTATCTTACTCGTTTTGGGTTTGTTTTTGTAGGTCCTTTTCTTCTCTTGTGTTTCCCACTTAGAAAAGTTCCTTTAGCATTTGTTGTAGAGCTGGTTTGGTGGTGCTAAATTTTCTTAGCTTTTGCTTGTCTGTAAAGCTTTTTATTTCTCCACAAATCTGAATGAGCTCCTTGCCAGGTAGAGTAATCTTGGTTGTATGTTCTTCCCTTTCATCACTTTAAGTATATCATGCCACTCCCTTCTGGCTTGTATAGTTTCTGCTGAGAAATCAGCTGTTAACCTTATGGGAGTTCCCTTGTATGTTATTTTCATTTTTCCCTCGCTGCTTTCAATAATTTTTCTTTGTCTTTAATTTTTTCCAATTTGATTACTATGTGTCTCAGCATGTTTCTCCTTAGGTTTATCCTGTATGGGACTCTCTGCACTTCCTGGACTTGGGTGGCTATTTCGTTTCCCATGTTAGGGAAGTTTTTGACTATGCTCTTCAAATATTTTATTGCGTCCTTTCTCTCTCTCTTCTTCTGGGACCCCTATAATGGGAACGTTGTTGCATTTAATGTTGTCCCAGAGGTCTCTTATGCTGTCTTCATTTCTTTTCATTCTTTTTTCTTTATTCTGTTCCGCAGCATTGAATTCCACCATTCTGTCTTCCAGGTCACTTACCCTTTCTTCTTCCTCAGTTATTCTGCTATTGATTTCTTCTAGTGTATTTTTCATATCAGTTATTGTATTGTTCATCTCTGTTTGTTTGTTCTTTAATTCTTCTAGGTCTTTGTTGAACATTTCTTGCATCTTCTCGATCTTTGCCTCCATTCTTTTTCCAAGGTCTTGGATCATTTTCACTATCATTTTTCTAAATTCTTTTTCTGAAGTGTTGCCTATCTCCACTTCATTTAGTTGTTTTTCTGGGGTTTTATCTTGTTACTTCAACTGGTACATAGCCTTCTGCCTTTTCATCTTGTCTATCTTTCTGAGAATGTGGTTTTTGTTCCACAGGCTGCAGGATTGTAGTTCTTCTTGCTTCTGCTCCGCAAATTGTCTTTTTAATTGCATTTCAACAAGCCAAATAATATATAAATAAACTCACACACACACACAAAATTAAAACAAAACTAGTAACGCCAAAGTCTTTCCTGACTATTGTTCCCAATTCTAGTCCCATTTCAGCAGTAACTACTACTATAAGTTCGATGTGTGCCTTCTAGAGCTTTTCTATCCATCTACATAAATATATATATTTGTAAATATGTTGTCTTTAAACATAAATTACATCATATTTTTACATTACCTTGTAACTTACTATTTTCAGTGAATATATACTAGAGATTTTTCCAAGTCTGAACATAGTTGATTTCTCATTAACTGTTATTGTATTTTATGGCTGCATAGCACTCTATGACCTGCAGATACTGTGGTGGACTTAGCAACTCTCCAGTAGCCAGGCATTTAAGCTATTCCTAGATATTCATTATTATAAGCAATGCTGTGATGAAATATTTAATTATGCTATTTAGAACATGTGTGAAAGTGTTTCTTTAGGATGACTATTTAAAGGTGGTATCCAAAAATTATGAAGGAATTCCCTAGGCAGTTTTCAAGTTGCCTGTTGGGGTGTGGTTACCTTGATCTTGGCTGCAAATGAACTGTTTATGTACAAGGGAGGCCCTGCTGAACAGAGCACAGGTGGTAGACCCTAATGCCTATAGCGACCAGGTATTAAATATAAATGAGGTGAGCCAGTGAGTGTAAGACAGTCAGGAGAGGTGGGGAACATGGTGAACAGCAGACCACTAAGCCCCTGTGTCTGGGGTGGCCTCTACTCATCTCTAGCCAACTCCTGGAGTACAGGAATGAAGACTTGGTTTTGCCAGATGTTCCATAAGAACCTGAATTTTTTTTAATAATATAAATTTTATTTTATTTTTTTATACAGCAGGTTCTTATTAGTTATCTATTTTATACATATTAGTGTATATGTGTCAATCCCAATCTCCCAGGTTCATCCCACCCCCTGCCACTTTCCCCCTTGGTGTCCATATGTTTGAAGAACCTGGATTTTTTAAATGTGAAATCTTCAGGTTTCTAAATGTTGGCATTAATTCCATTAAAATTATTTTTTATTTTTTGGCCGAGCTGTGCGGCTTGTGGGATCTTAGTTCCCCAACCAAGGATTGAACCCAGGCCCTCGGCAGTGAACGCGCCGGTCCTAACCACTGGACCTCCAGGGACGTCCCTACTAATTCCATTTTTTAGAAAACACTGTGAGGGCAAAAAGAAAACAAAAGAACAACAACCCACATTTGCAGACCAGATTCAGCTGTCTGTGGGCATCGGACTCCTAGGGGGTAGGTCCGTGTGGAATGGCTTCTCTGGACCCAATTTTGAGCAGTGGGGATGGACCACCTGGTGCCGTAACCTCGGCAGAGAGCAGCTCTCCTCCAGGGAGCCGGAGACGGGGTGGGCTGGGGGGCAGAGCTCTGCAAAGGGCTCAGAAGTCAGGGAGGCAGTGCTCAAGCAGTTCAGAAAATGCTACAGACTGGCTTCTGGGAGGAGGCTCTGAGGAGCAGATTTCAACTCGGCCCAGAAGAAAACACGGTAACAGGCAGAGCTGTCTAGAGCTTGAAGAGGTGCTTTGGGCATAATGAGTGTCCCCTCCCGAGAGTGGACAGAGAGAGGCTGGCAATCCACCTGAAGGGATATTGCAGCCGAGATTCTGGCTTAGATGTGGGCTGGAACAGAGGACAATTAAAATTCTCATCAGTCTTGAGATCACCATTCAGATTTAAATTGAAGAGTTACTTAATGAGACCTTACAGGGTGTGAGAAGAAGAGACAAGGGCCTACATTTGTAGAGCGCCTACTAAGTGCCACACAGGCTGTGCTGGCACTTCACAGACAACATCAAATCCAGGCCTCCCAACAATCCTTCCAGGCTAGCATTAAGCTCATTTTGCTGATGAAGAAAATGAGACTCAGAGCTAAGTGACTTGTCCAAGGTCACACGGCCAGGAAGTGATGGGGCCAGGCCTCCAACACTGGTCCTTCTGGCTCAGAAATCAGTGCTTTTCCCACCATGGTTCTCTATTTTATTTTTACCATGTAGGAAAGAGTTTAAAACAATGACAACCAGCCATCCAAGTGCACAGTGCTCTGTTGCTTACAAAGCTCTTCTACATTCATTTTTGCATGTTCCCAATGAACTCTGTTGAAAGCCTCAGACTCACATGCCTCCATCTCTGCTATCCTCAAACATTTGCTCCATATCATCGGTCAGCAAAACCAGGAGAGCCTAAACCTAACCCTAACCCTACACTGGTGCCATTTCTACTTCTGGGCCAGAGCAAAGATAGTCTCAAAATTGGCTCTCAAATGCCCTTGCGGTGTAGTTACAATTTTTTTTTCCTTTCTCCTTTTTCCCTTTTAAATAATTTTTTTCCTTTTTAAAAAAATTTAGATATATTTGCCATATTAGTTTCAGGTGTACAACAGGATGATTTGATATTTGCTTACATTGTGACGTGATCGCCACAATAAGTCTAGATAACATCCATCACTATACATGGTTACAATTTTATTTGCCCTTGCATTACAAAGGTGACAATCACGATGTTAATTTCTAGTTTTCAGGGAAATCCCTGCCTTCATTTTTAGAGCATTCTACTTCTGCACACAGAGGCATCCAATCTGGGGGGAGAGTATCTGGCTGCAGGTAACAGAAATATAACCACAGAGGTTTAACAACCAAGAGGTCTCATGTTCTTAGCATATTAGGACATCTGGAAGCAGCAGCCCAAGATGGAGCAGTGAGTCCACGATGCCATCAGGAACTCAGGCTTCTCCCATCTTCCTGCTCTGTCATACCTAGCACCTAGCCCTCTTTCTCAGGCTCAAAGACAGCTGTAGCACCTCCAGGCCCTCATCCTAGTTTCAGGCAGGAAGTGGAGGAGGATCAAAAGGCTAAAAGCATAAGCCAGTTGAGCCTGTTGTTTTTATCAGGAAAATAAACAATAGATTTCCCTGCAAGTCCCACTCACTGGCCTCACTGGCCATGCTTTGTGCTTAAGTACCTGGGAAATTGAGTTTGTTTCAGCTGAGCATGTTGCTACCTACTCCTAATAATTAGGGTTTTGTTAGTAAGGAAACTGGGAGACTAGATGGATATTGGGTAGGCGCCTAGCAGTGTCTGCCATATTGAGTGTGTTTTTTCCCAGATTATAGGTATTTGTTTACAAAATACTTTCTGAACTTTAGCAATAATCTAGGGTCATATCAGCTTGAAAACTGCGGCAATTCACGGGATCAACCTACCAAAAGGTACAGAATCCACAGAATACAAAGGGATTAGGACTTTGGGAGCTATCCCACTGGTCCATTACCATCGGGTTGAGGAGCGGAGGCTCAGAGCAGCTGAGGCGCTTTTTTGGAGACCATGATGGATGGCTTTCCAACCCATGACTCCCAGTCTGGTCCAGCTCCCTCTCTGCTTTCTGGCTTTCTCTTTTTTTTAATATTTTTATTGTAACATAAAACACAAATACAGGGAACCACACAAATCAAATTATTGTCTAATTAATTATAATAAAAGGATCCCTGTCAGAGTCAAGGAAAGAAGAACTTTGTTGCAATCTCCTTCCTCTCCCCATAAAAAAACTTGTGCCTTGTTTATATCACCCCCAGGTATTTTTTAAAACAGTGTTACCACCCACACGTGCCTCCCAAGATTTAGTTTAGCTAGACCATTTGCAAAAAGGGATGTGTCTCTTAAATGTTTTTGAATCTATATGTTTCTCCTCCATCTCATTCATTTTATTACAACTTCTCACTTGATGAACCCAGGCTTTCTGACCCATAGAGCTTCCAGAGTTTTGCTGATTGCACACTCTTGGTGTAGTTCTTCATGTTTTTCTATCATTTGAATTTCCTGGAAATTTCCTAATCCAGACATGGGATCGGGTTTAATCCTTTCAGCAAGATTATCAGCAGCATAGGTTATAGGAGGCATGTCAATTCCACTGTCTCTTTATGTGACCTTGGCAGTGGTTGATGTCTATGTTTCCTCTCAGTCTTATATGAGAAATGCAGTCTGTAGTGACTAAAGCCTTTTGGTACTTATGTATTCCTGTCTCCCTTCTCCCAGGGGATCCCTGAAGTTTGGGGATGTACTTGTGCAAAAGTACATGGGCTCCTCTGCCTCTCTGGAGACTTGTGAGGCCCCTGTGCTGGTGAAGTGGGCTTAGGATGGATGCCCACCTCTCAGTCCCACTTGGTTCTTACTGAGGTAAAGGAGGATCCACTGCACATGCGGGAACACTGGTTACTGGAGGGTCAGAAGTCATGTAAGGCTGGACTATGGACACACACTGGGAATGGGGCAGGCTGCACACTGTGGGTAGGATCAAAGCAGCTGCTTACATGGGAGTGCCCTGACACGTGAGTGTTCTGATAATGAGCACTGATTGAGAAAACCACACTCACCACCTATGCCAAGGCCATTTCATCAGCAAAGTCCTGTGATCATGGATTGAACCAGATGAAGACTAAGGACTCACGCCTGCCCTCACCCCTAAGGCACCCAGCCATGACTGAGCCCTACAACATCATCACCTGGGTCAGGATAGAGTGATGACAATGAAAATGGGAGCCAGACCAGCCAGCAATACCTTCTTTCCTTCCACAGGCCATCACTCATATGGGCAGACTCTCCTGCTTCCCCACTGTCCCCACTGTTAGGCGAAGGATGGGAAGAAGGCCCTCCACGGCACAGAATCAGATGGAAGGAGGAAAGAGAGAGAACACACGAAGAGGGAGCATTGGAACTGTGAACGGTGCTTGAGATGGTGTTCTTGAAGTTGAATGGACGTTTATCTACCTTCTTGGTTGTGACAGAGGTAGCAGCTCCCCTGGAAGCCCAGTTCTGTGGTGGTGCTCTGGGAACCACTTCAGCCCAGAGTCTGCCTTTCAACCCTATCAATTATTTGAAATTGAAATATCAATTATTTCTTCCGCACATATTGCTTTTTACTTAAAATAGCTAAGGTATTTCTTTGTACAACTAAATCTGTACAGGTACAACTGGATTAGATAAAAACTGATGGATAGGACTGAGCCTATGCAATTTTCCCATTACCAATTAGGAATGTGAACTTGTCAAAAGATTCATAGAAGAATAAAGAAGCTACATTTCCTTTGGGAAAAAATTTTCTGTCTTTCCTGATCCTGAAATTCTACTTTGAATTGTGCATACATTCCAAAGAAATCATAATCAATCAGTGCAGCCAAGCACCTGGAACAGAAACGTCAAATCTGCTTTGTGCTTGCTGCCATGTCGCATCCTGCACTCACAACAGACATTACTAATCAATCGTGTACTCTTTTCCCCTGAGGCTACACAGCACTTCTAATTGATTAGATAGGGAAGCAAGACTAAAACTGTTTAGCTACAATTGCCCTAGAACAGAGATGAATTCAAAAGAGCTCCACCTAGGGACACGGACCTTGTTGCAGGGCTGAAAGATGCATTAATGTGAGAGGCCAGAAGGAGGACAGGCCATTGAGGAGGCTGCTGCAAAAGGCCTTGTGTATCAGCCAAGGTCCGACCAGGAGACAAGCCACATCTATAACTTCGAAATTTAATATAAAGAACTTTAAAAAAGTTGTGGTAAATTATATATAACCTCAAATTTGCCATTTTAACCATCTTTAAGTGTACAGTTCAGTGGCACTAAGTACATTCACATTGTTGTGTAACCGTCACCACCATCCATCTCCAGAATGTTTTCATCTTCCCAAATGGAAACCTACCCATCAATCAATCACTCCCCTTTCTTCTCCCCTCCCAGCCCCTGGTAATCACTATGCTATATTCTGTCTCTATGGATTTGACTACTTGAGATATCTATATAATTATAAAGGACTTTTAACTAGTAAAATATAGTTAATTATTAAAAGGGATAAAAGGGGACTCTAAAGAATACTGAAGTAGCAAAAGCAGAGAGCAGTTACCACCTCTAAAGTTGAGAGAGAGTGGACCAGGAAAGAATCAGAACTCAGAAGGACTCCTCTTCCCACCCACCATTCCCCCCTTCAAGGCTGAGATTCAAGTATCTTTGGAGAGCACATGGCTGCCACAGGATTATGTAACCTACTGGTGGCAAAGAGACTTCTCACACGCTAGTGTAAAAGAACAGCCTTCCAGGTGGCAGAGAAAGTTACCAGGAGGTACAGTGCAGGCACGAGTCAGTCAACAGCCTCCCAGCAGAAGACATGATGTATTTTTTTAGTGTTACCACCCATGCGTGCACCCCAAGAATTAGTTTAGTCAAGTTCATTTAAGAAATCTGATGTGATTATTTTCTATTTTTATTTATTTAAAAATTTTCATTGACGTATAATTGACCTACAGCACCATGTTAGTTCCAAGTGCATAACGTAGGGATTTGATATTTCTATACATTACAAAATGATCACCACCATAAATCTAGTTACCATCTGTCACCATACAAAGTTATTACAGTATTATTGACTATATTCCCCATGCTGTACACTTCATCCCCATGATTCATTTATTTCATGACTAGAAAGTTACACCTCTTAATCTCCCTCACCTATTATTACGTATTATACCCCTCTCCCCTCTAGTGACTACCTATTTGTTCTGTATCTATTCCACATATAAGTAAAATCACACATGTGTCTTTCTCTGCCTGACTATTTCACTTAGCATAATGCTATCTTGGCCCTCTCCCTCTTGATGTGATGATTTGATATATGTATATATTGTGAAATGATTACCATAATAAGATTAGTTAACACATCCACATGGTTACCTTTTTTTTTTTTTTGAGGGAGTGAGAACTTTTAAGGTCTGCTCTCTTAGAAACTTCCAAGTATACAATACAGTATTGTTAACTATAGTCACCGTGCTATATAATAGACCCCATAATTTACTCATCTTATAACTGGAAGTTTGCACATTTTGACCACTTTCACCAATTTCCCCCACCACCCCCCGCCCCTAGAAACCACCAATCTACTCCCTGTCTCTATGAGTTTGGTTTTTTTTTTTTTTTTTTTTTTTGGCGGTACGCGGGCCTCTCACTGTTGTGGCCTCTCCCGTTGTGGAGCAGAGGCTCCGGACACGCAGGCTCAGCAGCCATGGCTCACGGGCCCAGCCGCTCCGTGGCATGTAGGATTCTCCCGGACCGGGGCACGAACCCGTGTCCCCTGCATCAGCAGGCGGACTCTCAACCACTGCGCCACCAGGGAAGCCCGAGTTCGGTTTTTTTAAGACTGCATATATAAATGAGATCATATAATATTTTTCTTTCCCTGTCTGAATTATTTCACTTAGCATAATGCCCTCAAAGTCCACACTGTTGCAAATGGGAAGATTTCCTCCTTTTTTTTTTTTTTGCGGTACACGGGCCTCTCACTGTTGTGGCCTCTCCCGTTGCGGAGCAAGGCTCCGGACACACAGGCTCCATACTGTTTTCCATTGTGGCTGTGTCCATTTACATCCCTACCAACAGTGTACATCCTCCACATCCTCGCCAGCATTTGTTAGCTCTTGTCTTTTCGATCGGAGGCATTCTAACAGGTGTGAGGTGGTATCTCACCGTGGTTTTGATCTGCATTTCCCTGATGATCAGTGATGTTGTGTGGCTTTTCATGTACCATTTGGCCATTTGCATACCTTCTTTGGAAAAAATGTCTATTCGGGTCCTTTGCCCATTTTTAAATTAGGTTATTTGCTTTTTCTGCTATTGAATTATACGAATTCCTTACAAATTTTGGATGTTAACCCCTTATCAGATATGTGATTTGTAAATACATTCTCCCATCCCATAGGTTATCTTTTCATTTTGTTGACTGCTTTGCTGTTTGCTGTAGTTCCCGTTGTTTATTTTTGCTTTTGCTGCTTCTGCTTTTGTTGTTGTATCCAGAAAATTACTGCCAAGACCCATGTCAAAGAACTTTTGACATATGTTTTCTTCTGGGAGTTTTATGGTTTCAGGTCTTGTATTTTAAGTCTTTAACCCATTTTGAGTTAATTTTTGTAAATGATGTAAGATAGGGGTCTAGTTTCATTCTTTTGCATGTGGATATAGAGCTTTGCCAACATTATTTATTGAAGAGACTATCCTTTCCTTATTGAATATTCTTGGTCCCCTGTTGAACATTAGTTGACTGTATATGTGTGGGTTTACTTCTGGGCTCTTGATTCTGTTCCATTGGTCTGTGTGTCTATTTTTAAGCCAGTACCATAATATTTTGATTCCAACAGCTTTATAGTATAGTTTGATATCAGGAAGTATGATGCCTCCAGCTTTGTTCTTCTTTCTCGAGAATGCTTTTGCTAGTTCCATACTAATTTTAGGATTGTTTGTTCTATTTCTGTGAAAAATGTCGTTAGAATTTTGATAGTGATTGCGTTGGAGCTATAGATTTGGGTGGTATGGACATTTTAACAACATTAATTATCCTAGTCCATGAACAGGAGGTGTCTTTCCATTTATTTGTGTCGTCTTCAGTTTCTTTCGTCAGCCCTATAGTTTTTACAGTGAGGACTAGACTTTAAGAAGGCTCTGAAGCACTGGTTCTTAAACTCGGCTAAACACTAGAATCACCTGGTCAGCTTTAATTTAGACACATGCCTGAGTCTCACCCTCAGAAATGCTGATTTAATTGGTTCAGGGTAAGGCCTGAGTACTGAGATTTCTAAAACCTCCCCCAGGTAGTTCTAATGGGTAGCCAGTTGGCCCAGATCAGAAGTTACAGGTGGGTGGCCTGAGGGCCAAATCCAATCAGCACATCTGTTTGGTTTGGCCCACATGTTTTGAATTTGTTCCACTGCCAACATTTAAAAATGGAAATTTCATATATATGCACAGACAAAAACCTATATTTCCTGCTTCTCTTGAAAAAATCAGAAAATCTGGTGCATGCAGCCCAATTCCTACGTGGCCACAATGGATGGATATTGAGTAGCTGTTGCCTCCTGTAATGGTCCTTCAGAAGCCCAGTCCGCCCCCACTACTGCCTCACCCTGTGGACATTTGGGTTTGTCAACCCAGATTGGACTCTAGAAGCACCCATTGGACCTTCTCCCTCGGATTCTGTCTTTGGCTGTGCTGCTTGGCTGGAAGAGAAATATTTCTTTCCAAAATCTGGTTTTAGATTTTCAAATTGCAAAACAGCCAGTATGTTGTAAATCTGGGTATCATGCCCATACATCTTAATCTTCAATATGTTACATCCTGTACAGCACTGTTTTACAAGAGTTCTTGGATGTCCCAAGACAAATTATGATCCCTTATTAGAAAACCATACGAACTACGTGATGAATCCAATGCCTGGTCAGTTTTGGCATTTCAAATTAACGTCTCTATCTCATCGTTCACTTCCAGGCATCAAGTGTTTGTAGTTGCAGGTAGAATAGCAATGCTTTATGCATTCAGAGTTCTGCACAGTTGGGCTCCCCTGGTGGCGCAGTGGTTGAGAGTCCACCTGCCGATGCAGGGGACACGGGTTCGTGCCCCGGTCCGGGAAGATCCCACATGCCGTGGAGCGGCTGGGCCCGTGAGCCATGGCCGCTGAGCCTGCACGTCCGGAGCCTGTTGCTCCGCAACGGGAGAGGCCACAACAGTGAGAGGCCCGCGTACCACAAAAAAAAACCCAACAACAACAACAGAGTTCTGCACAGTTTAAAAAGCACCTCCCCAGGCATTCTTTCATAGGATCTTCACAGTAAACTGAACAAAAGCAAATATATTATCCTCAGTTATTGACAAGAAAAACAAGGCTCAAAGAGGGTAAGTGACTTTCTCAAGCTGACCTGGCCTGTTATTCAGGACTCTTGCCGTTGTACTGATTCCTAACCCTGAACTTCCTCCTCACCCATGCTGACTCTAAAGAATGTTCCTCTAAGAAATCCCATGAGAACTGTGATCCCTCACTGCAAGATGTTGATCTGGAAAACACAAGGCTTTGGAAGTGTTCACTCCTTAGGTCACATCTACTTTTCACCTCATACCGTTCAAGTTAGATTGCTCTTGGAAAAGCCTTGATTTACCAGAAAACAGAAGTTAGTAAAGGGTGCTTGGTACAATGGAAAGAACATGGACTCTGGAGTCATACAGACCTGTGTTCCAAGAGTCCCTAAGCCTCACCTCCCATCAGCTCGGTCAAGGAGAAACCAGATGTACACAATTGGTTAAGCATAGATCAGAGCCAAGAGAAAGGAGCAGAACCCTGGGGGGAAGGCAAAGATGTTAAAACAAACAAATAAAAAACCAAGAGGACTGTTTGATGTAAAGGAAAGATGGGCAAGCAGAAAGAGAAAGACAACCTCAATGTCTAGCTTAGGTGGGTTTAGAAGGGCAGGAGACTACTTGAAGGGAAAGTAAAGAACTGTTTTTTACCATCTTTGGGACTTAGTGTGTATGTGTAATAGTTTTCCAGGGGCCCCTCTGGTATCAGGCTGTCCTTCCCTACCCTCCCTTTCACTAGGAGAACAGTTGAGGTATTACGCTTGCTTAATCAAACTCACTCTTGCTGTAAGGATGTACAGTACAGTGAGGTGGAAATGGGAGAAGAGATATCCGACTCTGTGTCCAAGAACATCTTTACTAATTATACGTCTGGGCTTGAGGGAGTACAATAGAGTCAGTGGAACTCACCACTTCCATTGTATCTGCCCTTCTTTTTGTCCATCATCTCTCACCTGGACCACTGTATCAGCCTTGCTGCCTCTCCCCATCCTCCACGCTACAGCTAAGAGAAGTCGTCTCATCCTTGCCCATATATTGGACTCATCTGCGAAGTTAATAGATGAGGGAGGCTGTGTCCTATTTGGGAATGGTTAGGTAACGCCAGTTACAGAGTTTAGACTTTACCCTGTAAGTAGTTTCAGAAGATTATTTTAGCACAGTAGCCCTCCACCTTGACTTTAAATTAGAATCAGCTGAGGAACATTTGAGCCTCTCCATACTGGACCACACCCCAGAGCAATTACATTAGAGTCCCTGGGGGTGCCACGAAGGCATCAGTGGGTGAAAGCTTCCCAGATGATCTCAGTTGCATCAAGGATGAGAACCACTGTCCAGACTCCAGTCTGGACAGATTGGAGGAAGCAGGGAAGGTAGGTTAAAGGCTGATACAGTGGTCATGGGGAGGGATGATAAGGCAGGAGCCAGGGCAAAAGTGGTAGAAACAGGAAAGGAAGGATAGGATCTAGGTTAAAGAAGGAGACGACTAGGATAGGCAGGACAGGAGAGGCATCAAGGATGATTTCCAAGGACTTCCCTGGCGGTCCAGTGGATAAGACTCTGTGCTTCCACTGCAGGGGGCGCAGGTTCAATCCCTGGTCGGGGAACTAAGACCCCGCATGCCATCCTCAAAAAAAGAGGATGATTTCCTGTGTTCTGTTTGGTCAAGTGGTTGAATGTGGCATCGTTACCGGGACGAGGAAGACTGGGAGGGAAGCAAGAGTCAGGGGGCCGGGAGGAGATGCTGAATGCGACAGGACCGTGGGACACTCAGGAGACGTTGAATTTATGTCTAAAGCTTAGAGGTGATGCCCGAGGGCAAGAGTACACGGATCTTCCCTGGACCAGGAGAATAGTTTGAGAAGCCTCAGCATCTAGGTGGTATTTGAAACCACAGGTGTTGATGAATGGCCAGGGGAGAAAGTAGCAACGAAGTCGAGAACATCAGGCAAATGGGAAAGAATTAATGATGGAATAACATTAAACAAACAAACAAAAATGGTGACTGAGGCTAAGGCCAAGGGTTTTTATCCCTCAGCATCCTGGAGGTTATGACAGAGAAGAGGTGAACGCACAATGGCTTCTCTAAATCGGCTCCCAGCTGAAGCTGCTATCGTGCCTAAAATACTGCTCAAATATTGTAAGAGACGCAGTCCCTGCCCCTACCCCACCGTGTGCCTGAGCCCGAGTTAGGAATGGCACCTGAGTTAAGAAAATAAATCTGGGGGCAACATCCTCTTGTTCTTGTCAGGCGGGCATCCAGAATCCCAGTTCATCCTATAGCCCTGAAATCGGGAAGGAATTCAACGTTATTCCACAGATTTGAAAAGTGAGGTTCAGAGGATGGAAGTGCCCTGTCAAGGGGCCACAGCTGGTTGGTGGCAGGACCAAGGAGTCAGAATCCAGGTCTCCTGGGGACCAGTCTGCAGCGTCCTTCATTGCAGGTTTAGACATTGAGTCTCATTGTTGCAAAGTTCAGCACAGCGCTCAGCGTCTACCCAGGCACTCAGTGCGTCCAAGGCAATTTATAAGGAATTAATTTATAAGGCAATTATTATGAAGGCAAGAAGGTGCCAAGGGTCATCAGCTTGAAAGCACTCATTTGGGCACGATATTTGCTGAGAGGAGAACAAAGCCTGCTATAAAGAGTATTTCCTTGGATAATTAATTTGTCCACAGGTTGTTCTAACAACTATCAACAGACTCTAGCTAAGAGACGCCATCTGGGATCAGGAAAATTGGCTACGTAGGAGAAAGAGCAGTGGAAAGAGAGGAGGTCATGCCCAGTTCTGCCATTTCTCAGTTTCCCGAGCTAAACGTGTTCCCTTTCTGGGTTGCCTATAAATGATGAGGTCAGACTAAGTAATCTTTGAGATCCTTCAAAACCAATGACTTGGTTTATCCGTTGCCTTTCTCCAGATGCCCATGAGATAGCTACCGTAGATTCCTTCCCAAACATGGAAGGAGGACTTCTCTTTGCCCAATGGCTGGCTCCCTCCTCCAGGTGGAATTAATTAGCTATCAAGGCTTGATGTGGGAAAGAAAGAATTCCATTCTCATGTTATATTTGTTAAAAACACATTTCCATATAAGCACATACATCTGTCTTTGTGCTTGCACTGAAAGCTGCTTCTGCTGACAGTTTCTTGGAGAGTTCAGAGAGTCTCTTTTTCCAGTATTCACCTCGCTCAGGAGTGAGGGTTTTGAAACGCAATCGGTCTAGTAAACTTCGTGGTATTGGGGTGCATGTATCTCCCTTTTTAGCTTATAAGGTGCTTTCCCATAAATTATGTCATTGGGTCCTCACCGCAGCCCTACAAGGTAGGTAGTGTGGGTGTAATTATTACCATCTTATTGGTGAGGCATCTGAGGTTAGGAGAGGTTAAGTGACTTGGTCAAGAGCACACAATGGTTGCTGGTACCAGTCAAGGTAATTGACCCCTTAGCCAACCCTCTTACCATTACTCATTCATTCACTCATTCAGCCACTGGACATGCATTTACTAAGCAGCTCACATGAACCCAGTACTGTGATGGGCTCTGAAAATACAAAGATGGGTTGGCAGATCTGTGAAGCATTAATGGCAATGCAAGTGCTGTGCTCTGGGAGGAGAGCGGAGAAAGAAACCAACTCTGCCTGGAGAAACCTTCTCAGAGAAGCAGATGTAGAGAGTTTTCAGAGCAATAAAGAGGGAGAGCTCCTTTCACTGCGAGGAAAAGGAAGAGCGTGGGTCAGAGCACAGAGGCCTGAAGAGTTGGTAAGTCCAGGGGACACTGAAAAGTTCCATGTGGCTGAAGACTGGGGTATGGGGGGACATAGTGGTGAAGGCTACCTGGCTTTCTGAGTGGAGCTGAGCTTGATGCAGTAAGTGATGGGTAGTTGAGCAGTCAGTGAACGGAAGTTCCCGATTTTCCTGCTTGGTTACGGAGGCGTCGGCTGCTGTCTGATACACGGTGACCTGAGTGGTCCCACTGTCTCCTCCTCCTCACACACAGCTGACGTGACCCAGTTACCCCTGAGCATTGCTTAATCTCAGTATAGCTTCCATAAGAGGCAAAAAAAAGAGGAGAAGGAGACAGGGAGAAGGAAGACAGATGCTTGAGCAACTCCAGAGGCCCACGTGGGCTTCATATTCTCAGGGAAGTCTTTGCCATCCTCACAGGCGAGGGGGAGTAGGTTCTCCACACACTGGGTGAGCATAGGTCTAGGCCTGGATGGGAGTGAGTCAGTGGCCTGGGGGTTGGCAGGGTTGGAAGGGAGCGGGGTAGCTGATAGGGGGCACGGGTGGAGGGGATCCTGGAAGGGTATTCTTCTGGTCAGGGGGCTTTTCCAGATCCCAAGGCTCCCTCCAATCATCAAAACTCCCCGGATTTCCTCTTGTCCCCAAAAAGACAAGGGTAGGAAAAAGCGCCTAGTCAAATATGAAAGGTGAAGGGGAATTCCCTGGTGGTCCAGTGGTTAAGATTCCACGCTTCTACTGCAGGGGGCGCAGTCCCATCCCTGGTCGGGGAACCAAGATCCCGCCTGTTGCGCAGTGTGGCCAAAAAAAAAAAAAAATTAATTAAAAAAATATGGAAGGCGAAGAGAAAACCATTGCAACTCTTGTGTTTCCAGCCTTCATTTATTGTCAGCAACAAGAGCTTCCAACCACAAATACACACACACTGCCTAGGATTTGCACAGCCCCTTGCAATTTATGTGTTTACACTTTACCATCCAAAGTGGAGCCCTTGAGATGGACACTTGGACATCAGCTCTAAGCTGAAATGGTTTGGGACACACTGTGATGCATGGTCATACTAGATATTTCCAAATCCTGTGGTTCACTAAACCCTCACGGCCTGGAGGTGGATCTTACTATTTTCATGTGACGGTCCAGGAGAAACCTGTGTTTCCTGTTAGCTGACTCTATCTGGGTGGGGTGCTGCCGGGGATGGAAGAGGCAGCTGGTCCAGCAGAGGTTGGATGGGGTCAGCAGCTCCCTTGCCCAGCTCTTCATGGGCAGCAGGGACTGCGTCATAAGAGGGAAAGTGCCAGGGGGAGCCAGAAAGGAGGCCTCTATAGGTGAGTGCTGGGAATAAGTCAGGTCTTGCCTTCAGCTCTTGCACAACGATTGCCTCATTTAATTTTGCCATTTTAGCCCTGCAAGGAGATCGTATTTGGCTAATGAGGAAAACAAGGTTCAGACAAATCAAGTAACGTGTCTAAAGTCACAGAGGTGTTACGTGAGCAGCTGAGATTCAAATCCAAACTCCCTTTCCATCACGCCTTCATATGGGTCTCCTGGGACGCAGGTTATCAAGGAGGTCCGTGCTGGGTGGTGGCAGCTGTTCCCCCACATTCTCGTCTTCCCCCGTTAGTAACCAGGTACAACTTTAGCCTTCAGGCACGTATCTAATCTAGCCAGAGTTGTGCCCAGTAGGAAAGGTACACGGAACCATCTTTCACTCAACTTCTCCCCTCCGGCAGGCTGCTGCTTGAACAGACAGGTTCTGCAGAAACTGAGCGAGAAGGCAAAGAAGTGGGTTACAGATCTCTGGTTGGTTGGTTGGTTGCAGTTCCAGAACTACCACTGGGACTGAGAAAGCCGGAGCTGCCAATGTAAAGGGCACAGCCCCCTGGCTCTATCTCTGCTCCTGGGATACTGTGGTTTGCTTTTTATCCTGTCCTCATGCCAGCAAACTCCAAGAAGTCTTCTGGCAGCCCACTCACTGCCTCTCTTCCCAACTGACAAGGCAAGGGGCCCAGTAGCCATCACCCTGTCCTGCCCATGAACAGCAACTTGCACACAAGGCAATGGGAGCTGGGAGTGTAAATTCTCTTCAAGCTACTCCCCTATTTCATAACATGAGTCTCCATGGCAGAGTTACATCATCCTGGATTGCTTGTCCAGGTGGCTGCAGGATCTCGCCAACTTGTCTCTAGAACACTGTGAGCCCTATTAGGTTCCTGTTTGTCTGAAATTTTCCTCTGCTGTCTTGTGAGTCAATGCCTAACGGGGTCCATTCCCTTGCTACTCAAAGTGTGGACTGCAGCTCAGCTGCATCAGTAGCACCTGGGAGCTTGTCAGTAATGCACACTCTCAGGTCCCACCCTTGACTAGCTAAATCAGACTCTGCCTTTACTAAGATGATAAAGTTTGCAAAGAAGTGCTCCAGAGGTCCATGAAAGTTCAATTCCAAACCCCCATCACCTCTTAAAATAAGTTTCATGTAATGGAGGATTGAAGATGATGGCCAAGTGCTACATGATACTATTAAAATGTTGCAGAGCACTCCTCTTCTCAGGCTGTAAAAAGTTATTTGAGTACTAGTTAGAGAGATTAGTAAAACTGGCCTAGCCAAAAAAAAAAAAAAATTTGCTAAGTCTGCCTTGAAAGCCAAGGCTCAATTATTGCTAGTGGCTGCATGCAGCTCTGTGTTGAGGATGGGTTGGGTTAGGCTCAGAGACTGAGTTTAGGTTGAGTGGAAACGAGCTGTGATGGAGTAGCTGTGTCTGCCCTGCACCAAGGGGGTCGAGGTGGCCACATGTGTCCCGTACCTGCCCTCCTTGTCCCAGGCGCTCAGTCTCATTTATCTCTCTCAGCAGTTTCTCCACTTAACCCTTGGCATTTCCAGTAACTCCTGGGGGACTGAGAACTGGATGTCTCCAGACCTGACCATTTGGGATAAAGACTAAATCCAACACCTGCTCACAGCCCCGTGGGCAGTGACTCCTTGTTTTGACCTCCTTCTACCCCATGGTCCCAGCTACATTTGTACAGGAGGAGAGCACAAATGTGACTCTGAAATGGGCTCCCCTGCTCTGTTTGATCCACTTTTCTCCATGCAAAGACTGGGGGAACCATGGTCTTCTTACCACAGGGTCTGGGACTTCTCACGAGTCCTGGAAACTCATCCAAGTCACAGGGGCATTACCCTAAGCACCAAGTTTGCTCAGAACACACTGTTCAAGGATTTAGACAGTCACCTTCAGCCTCAATCTGTCCTGCTCAGCCCAGTACCTACTAGGAGTGAGGATGGTGACCAGCTAGTAGGAAACCTTATGACCTAGGAGTTGATTAGTAAGGATGCCTGAGGCCAAACATGGGGCCCAAAACTCTGCCCTCATTTCCTTCTTGGACAGAGTTAGCTATTCAACTCTCAGGCCTCTGGATCAATAACCCTTCTCTTTTCTTTGAAAACAAGCACTGATGAGGCTTCCAAAACAGATCCTGAGGACACCAAGACCTCTTCCCTGGGGCCGTCCCAAGTTCCCTGCCTTTCCACAGCTGCCTAAAAAATGGGAATCAGTATGTATTGAGTGCCTATTAAGTGCTGTGCAATTTCATATAGTTTACCTCACTTATACTTACAACAATCCTACACGGTGAATGTCATTATCTAAATTTATAGACAGGTTACGTGACCTGTCCAGGGTCACCCAGCTGGTAAGTGGTGGAACTACAGTCCAAACCAAATCCTATTTGGCTCCCCAACTGGCATGCCTCCCATGTTCACAATGTCTGCAATGAGGTTCAATGATCTCCTTGTTGCCAAATCCAATGGTGACTTTAGTCCTCATTGTACTTGATGTTTTAGCTGGTCTATGTCCTCCCTGAAACACTGTCTTCTCTTGGCTACTGTGTGTTGTTTTTTGTTTTTTTTTGCAGTACGCGGGCCTCTCACTGTTGTGGCCTCTCCCGTTGCGGAGCACAGGCTCCGGACGCGCAGGCTCAGCGGCCATGGCTCACGGGCCCAGCCGCTCCGCGGCATGTGGGATCTTCCTAGACCGGGGCACGAGCCCGTGTCCCCTGCATCGGCAGGCGGACTCTCAACCACTGCGCCACCAGGGAAGCCCTCTTGGCTACTATGAACTCTCATTTGCTGATGTTCCTCCTGCCTCACTGGCTGTTCCTCTTCAGTCTCCTTATCAGATTCTCTGTTTTCTGCTTAATCTCCCCACTTTAAAGGACCCAGGACTCAATCCTGCATTCTTCTCTTCTCCATCTACACTCTGCCTGGGTGATGCCACCAATCTCCTGATTAAAATACCATCCACGTATGGAGGTTTCCAAACCTGCAATTCTTGTCCTGACTTCTCTCTGGAAGTCCAGACTCACACAATCAATTCTCTGTTTGACATTTCTACTTAGACAGCTAATAGGATTAGTAATTTTCCCCTGAAAAATTTGCTTCTCCTCCAATTTTCCTCATCAAAGTAAACAGCACCAAGTTACCCAAGCCAAAAATCTAGGAAATATCTTTGATTCCTCTGTTCTCCTACAGCCCATGCCCAATCGTTCAGCAAGTCCTATGACCTCTACCTCCACAGGATACCCCAACATCCACTCCTCTCCTTCTTCACTGCCAACACCCTAACCAAACCCCTGAGCATCTCTTGCCTGAATCACTGCAATACCCTTGGAACTGACGTTCCTGCTTCCAATCTTCCTGCAGTCCATTTGCCATACGGCAGCCAGAGGATCTCTCTAAAAACATAAATCTGATCAAGTCACTTTCTTACGTAAACACCTTCCAGTGATTTTCCATCTCGCTTTGAATAAATTCCAAAATCCTTGTCCTCCCTCACGGAGCCCTGCCTGATCTGACCTTATCTCACGCTGCTTTTACCCTCACCCACCACACTCCAGCCACACTAGCCTTCCTTCATATCTCACACCCACCAAATGGGCTTCTGCCCAAGAGCGTTTGAACATGCTGCCCACTCTCCAGAATATTCTTCCCCTGAGCTTCCCAGGTTGGTACCTTCTTGCCATCAGCTGAAGAGCTATCTCCTCAGAGAAGCCTACCTTGGCCACCAGTCTAAAGGAACCACACAGTCAGCCACTATCACAGCCCTGAATTTTAATTCTCTGCGTAGCACTTATTACTATCTGGTTGTTTCTTGTTTATGTATTTGTTGCTTTATTGTCTTCAATTCCTCATTATAAACTGGGATCCAAGACCTTCCCTGTCTTGTTCACCATCGTATATCCAGTGCCCAGAATGGTGTCTATCTAGCACATAGGAAGCTCTCCATGAATACCTATGAAGTGAATGGATGAATGCATGAACAAGGAGACAAAGTGCTGCTGTTTATAATTCAGAGAGACAAAGCCATCCGGCAGCCTTTGGAGAGATAAGAGCATGGCGAGCTAGCCTAGCATGGCTCAGGCCCATCAGAGCCATATTCTTTAGAGGTGAGGCACTGGTCTGGGGGGCCTGTGAACCTCCTTCACATCTTCAGGGACAAAGCCCATAGTCAGAGTTTAGTTCCTTTCCTTTCTTCTCCTCCTTTTTTGTTGATTATAAAATGATATTTAAAAAGCTACCACAATCCCATCACCCTAACAAAGAAATTCTTTTCACGTATGCATATTTCCTTCAAGTCTTTTTCCATGAGCAGAAGTAGTTTTCACAAAATTGCAATCATAGAATATATACTATTTAGTGGGGTGTTTTGTTTTTGCATTTTCCATTGTGTCATAAATATTTTCCTGATTACTCCAGATCTACATATTTTTCTATAATATTGATAATAGCTGGCATATATTGAGGGTCTCTGCCACTATATTATATGATTCAAACATTATCGAGGATTGTCTCATTTTATCCTCACAATAACCTTATAAGATAGATACTATTAGTATTTCCATTCTACAGATGAGGACACTGTAACACAGAGAAGTTAAATAATTTGTCTGGGGTAGCACAGCCCAGAAGTGGTATTCTGATTCCAGAGGCTGAGCTCTTCCCACTATGTTTTAGTGTCAAGTGGAAGTTACTTTATCATTCTCTGGCTATTGGATATTCAGTTCTTTAGCTGTATAATAGGGATAATAATAGCACCTCCTTCATAGGGTTGCAGTTTTTAGGATAAAGTAAGAAAAATGTGTTGAGTATATGTATAGACAATTCATAGAATTCAAGCAGCCAACAAAAGAATTAAAAGACGTTCCACTTTGCTAGTAACTAGCAAAATGAATATTAAAAGAATAATGAAAGATCAATATCAAATATTGGCAAAGATCTGGGGAAGGGAGCACGTTCACACGTTGTCGGTGGGAGAAGAAACTGGTGAAGATTTTTTGAATTGCAACTTGGCAGTTGCAAGAAAAAGCAGAACCTGGAATTTGGAAATTCCTCTTTGAAGCATCTTCCCTGACAAAACATCTGCCCATGGGCATAATATGTATGAACAAGAACACTCATAGTAGGATTATTGATAATATTCACTGTATACCACCTAAATATCTAGCAAAAAATAGAATGATTAAACTATGACACATCTGCACAATGTAACAGACTACCATTAAAAAAGAACTGCATAGATCTACAGAAGCTATAATGAAAATAGGTGTCATTAAGTAAAAAAGTAATATTCAGAACGTTATGCGCACTATTATCCCATTAATTTTTTTTAATTTAAAAAGTTATATGTGAATGGATAGGCAAAATGTAGTATATACATACAATGGAATATTATTCAATCTTAAAAAGGAAAGAAATCCTGACATATGCTGCAACATGGATAAACCTTGAGGACGTTATGCTAAGTGAAATAAGGCCATCACAAAAGACAAATATAGTGCTTCTACTTATATGATGCTATGGACTGAATGTTTGTGTCTCCGCTAAATTTTCATGTTGAAACCTAACCCCCAATGTGGTGGTGTTGGAGATGGGGCCTTTGGGAGATAATTAGGTCATGAGGGTGGAACCCTCACGAATGGGATTAGTGCTCTTATAAAAGAGACCCCAGAAAGTTCCCTTGCCCCTTCTACCACTGAGGGCACAGCAAAAAGCCAGCCATCTATGAATGAGGAAGCAGTTCTCACCAGACACCTAATCTGCTGGCATCTTGATCTTGGACTTCCGGCCTCCAGAACTGTGAGAAATCAATTTCTGTTGTTTATAACCTTCTCAATCTATGGTATTTTATTAGAGGAGCCCAAATGGACTGAGACATATGAGGTACTCAGAGTAGTCACAATCACAGGTAGATACAGAAAATAGAACAGTGGTTACCAGGAGCTAGGGGGAGGGAGGAATGGGGAGTTATTGCTTAAAGGATCTATAGCTCCAGCTCTGCAAGATGACAAGGGTTCTGGAGATGGATGGTGGTGATGGTTGCACAACAATATAAATGTACTTAACGCCACTGAACTGTACACTGGTTACAGTTAAATGGTTAAAATAGAAAAAAATTTTATACATAAAAAAAGGTATATGCAACATACATATGACTTTACATGTAAACAAAGAGGATGAGGAGAATGTACACAAAACTGTGGATGCAGGTTGAGGAGAAAGGAAGGTATGAAGACGTAATGTTAAAGAGGGAATTTCATATCATTCTAATCTTTTGCACTGAGAATGTATTGGAAATGGATATTCACACAATGATTCCTTCTGTCCTTGGCTATGTCAAGTGATCAGCTCAACTGCATTATTCTGTACTTCCATCCTCCACCAGTGCCTAGGAAGGGCACAGTCCACTGTAGGTTCCAATGTGGAAATTTATGATAGGGTTTTAAATTCATACTGCAGGATAAATTGCTACAGTGAAGCTGGCACACGAGAAGAGGGGATTTTGACTTTGAATTGAGAAGTGGGTGGGGAAATGGAACGTGAAACACTCTGCACGGCCTCTCCTTCCTTCCTCTTCT
This sequence comes from Globicephala melas, assembly GCF_963455315.2. NCBI lineage: Eukaryota > Metazoa > Chordata > Mammalia > Artiodactyla > Delphinidae > Globicephala > Globicephala melas. The sequence goes on from NC_083319.1 coordinate 26,082,530, forward strand.
TTCCAGGTCTTTGTCTGTTGGGCTCCTTTAGGCTGATCGGTGGCTGGGGCATGCTGAACTCTTGCTGGGTGGGTTGGCGATGGAACACTCGGTTACACAGTAACTAACAATAAATGGTTGTTGAATGAAGGACAGAGCAGTGAGAGAAACTAAAGGAATCACTTCAAAGGAACCAAGGGGTACACAATGCCATCCCCTGAGGACTAAGCATGAGGGTGTTACCTTGGTTACCAGGGTGTAGCTGGGCCATTCTATTCTATGTCATGATGGGGACGTCAGGTGGGGAGAAAGCATTGTCCCCTTCTATCCTGAGGGAGGATATCAAGAAAGTCAGGCTAAGGGTCTCTCGTCTTAGAGGTGATGTTGGCTGCTGTGTGGTGCCTTCTGCCTGGTGGTGTACAACGGGCTTTGTTACTGAAGTGTCAGACATCCACCCAAAACAGTAACGATGACTTAACCAACCTGTTTGGATTGTTAGAAACCTGCCCACAGGATCAGCTGCATCATTTGCGGGTGGTAGTGAAAACTGAAAATGTGAGGCCCCTTGTTCAAAAAATATTAAGCATTTCAAGAAGGTGACATCAGAGGTTAGGACAGGGGCCTTCCGAGCAAGAGGCCTTGTGAGAATGCCCGGGTCTCGGGCCCAGGAAACTGCCCCGCCATCCACATAAACACACACTCAGTCCCCATCTTTCTCTGAACCTCAGTCTCTCATTGTCTAATTCCTCCCACACAGTTTCCTTAAGCCGCCCCCTCAGTCCAGCGTCCCCTCACCTCCCTGACTTGCGGAATTCCATCATCCTCACGTGGTAGAGTTCTGACTCTTAGCTCTTGCATCTTGCAAACTCTGGAACCCCAATTTCACCAGCTGTTGCCAGAAGTGCTCCTCTACCTGTTTTCTGAATCGGTCCTGCCGGTTGGGAGGAGGAAGGGGGTGGGGAGATTTGGAATGCTCTAATTATAGTCTGAAGTCCCCAACAGAGCAAGCTTTCACTAGTTCCTTCTGAATTACCTGAGGGCAACACCCCTCCAATGAAACCATTAATCTTCTTCCAAAGCGAACAGTCTCATCTCATAGGATGAATATATATTTCATCTATTAAGAAAATATTAACCCTTTTCCTCGTAACACTATAGCCCTGTCATTATTGTGCTCAAAGGAACTTCCTTGGCCTACTTTTATTACAAAGAGCCCCACATTCACTGAATGTTTTATCTGACTGGCATATCTGGAACTATTCTAAATACTTCCTCTCTGATTCCCCCAATTTTTTCTTTGATGGAAAGAGGAAGCTGAGTTTCTGTCATCCCACCACATCTCAGCAGGTCAGAGAGAGGAAGACGGTAAGCCTGATTCTTAGGGGCTATCTCTGGCTGGGTAAAAATCATCCATAATATATGACAATTCCTTATTTATGGTTTTGATTAATCCTACTCTAGGGATCCTTTGTTACCACGCCCTGTCCTTCTCCACACCTACATGCTTCCTTTCTGGAGGAGCAGGGAACTTCACCGGGCTCTCAACTTAACTGACAGAGTCAGTGGGCCCATGATGCTGCTACAGAATTCTTTTATCCAGCCCTTGCATCTTTGTGGCTCGAGCCTTTGAAAAATATTTTGCTGGGACTTCCCTGACGGTCCAGTGGTTAGGACTCCGCGCTTCCACTGCAGGGGGCCCGGGTTCGATTCCTGGCTGAGGAACTAGGATCCCGCATGCTGTGTGGTGCAGCCAAAAAAAAAAAAAAGTTTTTCCTCTTCTCACACCCCAGACTTTTCCCAAAGTCGCTCATCCTACAGAACTTTGTCTCCTTCTCTACCCAGGGAATGCCTGATTCTCTCCATCTCAAAGTATCTCTGTAGTTTTGCTTATCTTCTTTCTTTTCCTTTACCTGTGCTCTGAACCCCTTCCATCTCCTTCAAAACTCTGTCCCATTGACTTCCCTCTTTTTCTGCCTCTGATCTTCTATTATTCCTTCTCTGGGTCCCTTCTCTGGGTTCAAAAATCTCCCATATTGAAATGGCTTTCCCTTCACCCTGCCTTGCCCTTAAGTTTTCATTACATCTCTTTCTTTCACTTCACAGCCAAATAAATTGAACAAATATCCCTCACACCCTGTCTCTACTTCCTCACCTCCCGCACATCCTCAACCCACAGCAACCTGGATTCCTCCTGACCTCTCCACCTGAACTGCTTTGACAAAGGTCAATGGCCTCCTTCTGCCAATCCCAGTGGGCGCTTTCCAGTCCTTGTCTCCCTTGACCTCTCTGAGAGTCTCACGTTAATCACCCCATTCGTCAGGAAACTCACTTCCCTGGGTCTCCACACCTTTCCCTCAAGGTCCTCCTCCTGCCTTCTTGGCATCTTACTCTTTTTCACGGTTAACTCATCCTCTCGTGATGACAAGAGAGAGACAACACCAGTAATTAGAGGTGGTCCATGAAACATGGGGTCCCAGTGATGTTGCTTACTGGGAATAAGAGAGAATCCCATGAATTGTGAACCAAGAGCTTGGCAAACCCAGCACAGAGGTGCCTCAGGAGCTAAGGATGGTGTGTCCAGGTGTTTAAGTACTACGGAAAATGATGCATGTCTTTTCCTTCTCCAAGCTGTCTTTCAGGTTCCCAGACTCCTTCCTCCCAGGGTGGAGATATCCGAAATAGACGAAATAGACGCATAGCCCCAGCACTCAGATGCCAGCTCCATGACACTGAATAAATGCAAACAACCCAGCCTTCCAACTCTGAGGATCACGGGTGATGAATGCCTGAGGTGCAGTCTCTCCCTTCGTGCACTAAAAGAACATTACTCTAGCAATTCTTGCCCCCTCTCTCCTACAGGATCAGTTTTTCACTCTCCACTGGCACATTCCCATCAGCATAAAAACATGCTGCTCTGGGCTTCCCTGGTGGCGCAGTGGTTGAGAGTCCGCCTGCCGATGCAGGGGACACGGGTTCGTGCCCCGGTCCAGGAGGATCCCACATGCCACGGAGCGGCTGGGCCTGTGAGCCATGGCCGCTGAGCCTGCGCGTCCGGAGCCTGTGCTCCGCAACGGGAGAGGCCACAACAGTGAGAGGCCCGCATACCACAAAACAAAACAAAACAAACAAAAAAACATGCTGCTCTTCTTCCATCTTTGAAAAAAGAATTTCCCCGTCTCCCTGTCTCTTTGCTTCCTCTTTGCAGGCAAAGCTCCTTGCCAGGGTCATCCATTCTTGCTGTCTTCCATTTCTCTTTTCCCATTCTCTCTTAAACCAACCCTAATTAGACTTCCTCTCCAGTTGCCCCAGGGAAAAACATTCTTATCACTAACATCTTCCATGTTGCAAATTTCAGTGGTCAATTCTCATTCCTTCTGTTATTTAACCTATCAGTGGCATTGGACATATTTATTCCCGCCTCCTTGATATATTTTTTTTACTTGGCTTTTGGGTCCTCTGTCTCTCATTCTCCACCTCCTACCTCCCCAGTATCTCCTTCTTAGTTTCTCTTAGTTCTGTCCACCACCACCCCAACCATCCCGTCCCCACCCCCCTGCCTTGGAATGGCCTCAGGACCTAGTACTTTTTCTTTTGCTTTCCTCTATCTACACTCACTCCTTGGTGATCTTATTTTCAATTTTATCTCTAAGCTAATGATTCCCACATGTTTATCTTCAGCCCAGATTCCTCTGCAAACCTTCTGACATCTCTCCTTGGGCATCTAATAGACTTCTCAAATTCAACATGACCAAAATGAACTGCTCTTCCAGTCTGCTCCACCCACAGACTTTCCCAACTCAGTTGACAGGAACCCCATCCTTCAGCTGCTCAAGCTAAAAATCCTGGAGTCAACCTTGATGCCTCCCTTCCTCTCACACTCCACATTCATCCTTCAGAACTGCTGTTGGCTCCACCTTCACAAGATATCAAGAATTCAACCACTCTCCTCCTCCAGTACTATCACTTTGGTCCAGGCCTCCATCATCTCTCACTTGAATTATTAACTAGCCTCTCATCTAGTCTCCCTGATACTACCTTATCTCTACCTTTGCCCTCTTCTGCTTAGTCTGTTCTCAAAACAGAATCAGAGTGATCCAACATCTCTCCAATTCCCCCCTCCCACCTCCAGCTTCTGGTAACCACCGTTCTGCTCTCTGTTTCTTTGAGTTCGGCTTTTTTAGGCTTCACATATAAGTTAAATCATACAGTATTTGTCTTTGTCTGACTTAGCATAATGCCCTCAAGATGCATTCACGTTGTCAAAATGGCAGAATGTCCTTCTTTCTTATGACTGAATAATGTTCCACTGTATATATGTACCACATTATCTTTACCCATTCATCCACTGGTGAACACTTAGGTTGTTTCTACATCTTGGCTATTGTGAATATGCTGCAGTAAACATAACAGTGCAGCTAACTTTTTGATATCCTGTTTTCATTTCCTTTGAATATATATCCAGAATTGGGATTGCTGGGTCATACGGTAGCTCTATTTTTAATTTTTTGAGGAACCTCCATAGTGTTTTCCATTGTGGCTATACCAATTTACATTCCCACCAAGAGCCAACAAGGTTTTCTTTTTCTCTATCTCCTTGCCAACACCTGTTATCTGTTGTCTTTTTTGAGACCAGCCATTCTAACAGGTGTGAGGTGGTAGCTCATTGTGGTTTTGATTTGCATTTCCCTGATGATTACTGATGTTGAACACCTTTTCATGTACCTCTTGGCCATTCTTCTCTGGAAAAACGTCTATTCAATTTTCTGCCCATTTTTTTCATTGGATTGTTTTTGTCTTTTGTTATTAAGTTGTATGAATTTTTTTTTATGTTTTAGATACTAACCCCTTATCTGATATATGTTTTGCAAATGTTTTCTCCCATTCTGTCGATTTTTTTTGTTTGTTGATAGTTTATCTTGCTGTGCAGAAGCTTTTTAGTTTGATGTAGTCCTGCTTGTTGATAGTCAAAGCAGACCTGAGAATGAACAACAAAGCCAGAGGCATCATACTTCCTGACTTCAAACTATATTACGAAGCTTTTTAAATTAAAACAGTATAGTCCTAGCATAAAAATAGACACATAGACCAATGGAACAAAATAAAGAGCCAAGAAATAAACCCCTGCATATAAGGTCAACTAATATTTGACAAGGGAGCCAAGAATACTCAATGGGGAAAGGACAGTCTCTTCAATAAATGGTGCTGAGAAAACTGGATAACCACATGCAGAAAAATGAAAACGGGCCGCTAACACCACCCAAAAATTAACCTGAAATGGATTAAAGACTTAAACATAAAATCTGAAGCCATAAAACTCCAAGAAGAAAACAGGGGGAAAGCTCCTTGACATTGGTCTTGGCAATAATTTTCTGGCTCTGACACCAAAAGCACAAACACCAAAAGCAAAACTCAACAAGTGCACAAGAAAGCTTGTGCACAGCAAGAGAAGAAGCCTCTTAAACGTGAATTCGTTCCTCTTTTATCTAGGCAGTTTCACACTCAGATCCTCCCCCCGCTCCAGAGCAGTACCCACGTCCAGTATCAGCAGCAGTGCATCCATAAACATGCAGAGTGTTTGGACTCAGGTGCCTTTTGATTTGAGGACACAGGTCAGGAAATCTGAAGACATAGTTCCCTGAGGCCTAAATGGAGTTAGTTATGAGAGCACATATTGATGGCACTGAGCACCAGGTCTCAAGTGACAGAGGCACCCACATGTTCTTTAGCAACTGTATCTGTGAAATGTCCTCTAAAGCATGGGGCTTAGAGCAAGGCCCTCTCCCCTGGATCTCCAGGGGGTGAAACTGCATCTGCTGATGGAACACTGGGGGTCCAGGGCCTATGGCTGGCCATTCCTGCTTCCCAGTCTGTACAACAGGCAGAAAGATCATTCCCTTCCCTCTGCTCTGGGTAAACTGCCTAAGGATCGACATGGTAGTATCTCGTGAAAGCTCTGGGCCTTTGGAAAATCGCTTCTCCTTGAGGGGCGGGAAGAGTGCTGGTGCTGCGACCAGACTAGTGGCTACCAGTGGGGAGGGGGGTGCAATCTAGGGGTGGGAGAGTGGGAGGTACAAACTATTAGTTGTAAGGTAGGCTCAAGGATGTATTGTGCAACACGGGGAATATAGCCAATATTTTGTAACAACTGTAAATGGAAAGGAACCTTTAAAATTGTATTTAATTTTTTTTTAATTTTTAAAGAGTGCTTATGCTTCGGATTCATGGTATTGTGCTGTGTCTTTCAGCTCCAAACCCATATGCTTCTCCACTCTTCTTTATGACGCTCAGGCTGGGAGCCTGCAAACCTCATTTCTGCTTTGCCAGTTGGTTCTGCCAATGATAAGTCCTGTCCATAGGAGGCGCTAGTGGGAAGGGACTTGCTCTTTCCTGTCTGCCTCCTGACCCTGTGAGTCACCCAGCCTTGCTTCTGCAGCCCACCCCCACCCGCACAGTGGCTGTTCCTCCTGTAGCAGCCCCTGAATCCCGGCTGCAGTTTTCCAACGCTCGCAGGTCCAGCTTTGTTGTGTCCACCTCAGACATGTCAGCGCCAGCTGGCTGGCACCCCCTGCTCAGAGATCTCTGTTGCAGCTCCATGGGGTCCCTCTTCTGAGTTTTTAAGTTTTGGGTTTTTTTGTTTGTTTTTGTTTTGTTTTTGTTTTTTGTTTTTGGCCATGCGACGTGGCTTTCAGGGTCTCAGTTCCCTGATCAGGGATTGAACTCGTGCCCTCGGCAGTGAACGCGTCAAGTCCTAACCACTGGACCACCAGGGAAATCCCCCTGAGTTTCTAAGTTTTAATAATTACAGCATCTTCCCTTTCTTCCCTCCACTCTAGATTTCCACTCTTGTAGTTGCTTCCTGCAATTGCTACTCTGTAATTCCTTAGAGTTTTTCTTTTTACTTTTCAATTACCTAGTTATCAATTCTTTGTGTTAAATGCACTCTTCACATGTCTGAGGTATTGTTATGGATTAAACTTGTTCCCTCTCCCTTCAAATTCATATATTGAAATCCTAATTTCCAATGTGATGGTATTAGGAGGTGGGGTCTTTGGAAGATGATTAGGTCATGAGGGTTGGGTCCTCATCTGTGGGATTAGTACCCTTATAAAAGAGACACCACAGAGCTCCCTAACCCCTTCTGCCAGGAAACAAGCCCTCAGGAGACGTGGAATCTGTCAGCACCTTGATCTTGGCCTTCCCAGCCTCCTGAACTGTAAGAAATAAATATTCGTTGTTTAAGCCACCCATTCTACGGCATTTTGTTATAGCAGCCTATGTGGCTTCTGTCTCTCATCTGGGTCCTGACTGGCACAGGTTTAAATCCCAGCCTAGCTCTTCCTAGCCGTGCAATTGTATTAGTCAACTTGGGTCAGGTTATGCTGTGGTAACAAAATAACCCAAATCGCAGTGGCTTACAACAGAAATTTGTTGTGCACTCATGCATATATGCTGGCCATTCTTGGCCATGGTCCTGGGATCCCGGCTGAAGGAGCAGCCCCCATCAGGGACGTTGCCATTTCTGCAGCAGAGGAATAAAGGAAGATGATGGGACCAGGCAAGAGTCCTTTGGCTTGGAAACTGCATGTGTCATTTCTTCCTGCATTTCATTGGCTAAAGCAAGTCACATGGACAAGTCTGCCATCAATGCGGCAGAAAGTGCCATCCTCCATAAGGGGGGGCTCTATAAGGGGAACGTGCAAATGTTCTAAACAATAATACATTCAGCCTATCACAGTGATCTTGAGCATCCCCAGGTAGTAGGATGGGCTGTTGTAGTAGCACTGAGCCCTGTGGCACTGTGGGGTTGCCGTGTGTGTACGTGTGTGTGTGTGTGTGTGTGTGTGTGTGTGTGTGTGTGAGCTAAAATAGCCTAAAGCACTGTCCCCTGGAAGTTGGCTTCTGCAGTGTGTCCCTCCCCTGAGGGAGACAGCCTCCCATTCTGAGAAAAGGCCTGGGGACCTAGCATCAGCGGCAGCAATCAGCGATGCATGCCTCAACTCTTACTGAGAACTTCCACACGATGCTGGACCAAGAGAGAGCAGTGGCAGGCGGCAGTGCTGGAGATGGCCTGGTAGCCACCTGAGAACCCAGCCCTCCCTGCAGCCCACACATAGAGGCAGGCACTGGCGGCCCTGCTCCCTGTAGGTGGCAGCAAGGATACCCCAGGGCTGTCCCTGGGGTCAAAACCCTACTTCTGGGATTTTGAATTTACCAGAACAGGGAAACCAGTAAGTGGGGTGGGAAGCAGTCTTGGAATCATTCCATTTGAATTTTAAAAGAAATCTGACTTTATTTGTAACTCCAGCTGTTAAAAGTGGTAGGTTTCGGGCTTCCCTGGTGGCGCAGTGGTTGGGGGTCTGCCTGTCGATGTAGGGAACACGGGTTCGTGCCCCGGTCCGGGAAGATCCCACATGCCGCGGAGCGGCTGGGCCCGTGAGCCATGGCCACTGAGCCTGCACGTCCGGAGCCTGTGCTCCGCAACAGGAGAGGCCACAACAGTGAGAGGCCCGCGTACCGCAAAAAAAAAAAAAAGTGGTAAGTTTCAGTTATTTGTTCTAGTTATCTTTCATATTGAAATTAGATTTTTTCTCATTACATAAATAACATGATGATTTTTAATAATTAGAACTATTCATATAAATATCTGGACAAAGAAAAGTCACCTAAAACCTCACACTCTAAGCTCACCACTGCTAATACTGGTGACCAGCTTTCTTGCACCTGTTTATGCATTCACATATACACACGGGTAGATATAAGTTTCCATAAATGAGAAGGTATTGTGAATTTTTTTAATCATCAACCCTTTCCACTTCCATCCCCTACTCCATACGTGCCCCGCCAGTGATCCTTGTTCCCGGTCTGGTACGTGTCCTTCTCTTCCTCCACAGCCATACAAGCCTACACAGTTTGCTATCTATGGCCATGCTCTATTGGTCTTTGTTTTAGAAAATGAGATCACCCGTTTCCTTGCGTCTTCTGTCTGTCATCAGTGCTCTTGGAAATCCCTCCAGGTCACCTGGAAGGGCTCCAACTCTTCTTAAATGGCTGCTTAATATTCTATGGCAAAAACCTGCACTAAGTTGGAATTTCTCCACCCACTTTCTCCCAGGACTCTGATCCTTGCAGATGTGGAAGAATTCTGAAGATGCACTGGGAAGACAGTGTGGTACAGGGGGAGACCAGGAATTTGAGACTGAGGACCTAGTTTTCTTAGTACCAGCTGAGACTAAACTATGAAGATTATGTCAAAAGAGCCTTTTAAATGATGATGATGTCAGTGCTGCTGCTGCTAACGGCCATTATTTGCATTTATTGGTTTTGACTTTCTTACTAACTTTATCGGTTTTTTTCTAAGTTACTTTTTCAATAATGAATGCCTTCCCATGTTTCAAAATATCAAAACGTATACAGGGCACATGTGGAAAGCCTCCTTCCTGCTCCTGTCTCCCAGCCGCCTGGTTCCCCACCCCATAGAAGACCACTGTTACTGGCTTCTCATATATGTACTTTACAAATTATAAATAATTTTGATTTTCTTTACTCCATTTACTCCTCACCACACAAAGCAGTAGACAGATCCCAGCCCGTGTTACACATGAGGAAGCAGAGGCCAAAATTCAGAGACTAAGCGCTACCTGGCCCGGGACCCCCATGGATCGGACCCCAGGTCTACTCGGCTGGCTTTCTATGCACCAAATGAGCTCACCCAGTGGCTCAACGAAAGGGAGGTGATCAGAAACGCTTCTCTAGGGACTTCCCTGGTGGTCCGGTGGTTAAGACTCCAAGCTTCCACTACAGGCAGCACGGGTTTGATCCCTGGTCAGGGAGCTAAGATCCCACAGGCCACATGGTGTGGCCAAAAAATAAATAAGTAAAAGGAACCCTTCTCTATAGCAAACACTCACCCATCGCACTGATTTATCACTTTAGCAAGCCTGGATTTTTCTCCCCAGAGGCTTTTGTCTTTTCCTTGCCACAGAGCTGGTCCCCCGAGCAGCGGGATGCGGCCGAGCCAAAGACTGTCCCGCCCACGTTCGTGCAGCTGGAGCTTCTGGGAAGGCCAGTGCCTGTGCAGCTGGGCCTCCTGTGCCTCCACTCTCTCTGCCCGTGGCTGCCCCCAGGGCCTCAGGACAGAGGCTGCCTGTTCATGTGTCTGTTTTGCTTCCTCTGCTGGGAAGCTTTTCCTGCTGCCCCTTGATTAAAATCCCCTGACACTTGGTTGAGGAAGAGCACCTGGGTGTCCCTGGCTTCATTCACCTGGTCATTTCAAGACAGGCACAAGGAAGCTGAGGGTAGCTCAGAGATGCCAACTGACCTGCCTAAGACGCCACAGCGTGCACGTGGCTTTCTCCTGCCAGTTCCCATGCCTGGTCTGGTGGCCCAGGCCACCTCCGTGGACCGCCCATGCCCTTGGCTTCGGCCTCTAGCGTGCAGGCAGGATTATGCAGAGGCCTCAGGCTTGGGAATCAACAGAAGGGCGTTGAGGCCCGGCTTTGCACTTGCCAGCTCTGTCGTTTAGGGCACGTTCCCAATCACTCTAAACTCTGCGCAGTTGAAAAGTGGAGATGCTAAGACAAATCCTAAGGCCCTTGTGAGGTCACAGCATGAAACGAGAACATGAGGTCATGCACAGAGCACACACTCATCTCAGGGCTTGGTGGGATGTGAGCAGTAAAGGCTGTCGATGATGATTTAAAAACTCACTTACCGGGGAATTCCCTGGTGGTCTAATGGTTAGGACTCGGGGCTTTCACTGCTGTGGCCCAGGTTCAATCCCTGGTCGGAGAACTCAGATCCCGCAAGCTGCACGGCGCAGCCAAAACAAAAAACAAAAAACCCCAAACACTCACTTATTAGATCCAGTTCTCCCCCCTTGCTCCTGGCAGACAGAGGCCTAGATTCCCGAGTCTTTGAGTTTGAGGCACTGTTTTGCACAGGACGGTTGACATCTTAAGCTGGGCCATGAAGGATGACTAGTCAGACAAACAAGGGAGAGGCTGCCAAAACCAGCGGGTGTGAGAGCGCTGGGGTTTGCCAAAAATGATGGCTTCCCATGTGTCTGGACCTTGCAGGTGGCCTGAGGGGGCACAGGGAGAGCTAAGTCTAGGGAGCTTAAAAGGGACCAGTGCAAGGGGAACAGATAACAAAACTGGCTTATGGCTTGGGGTGGGTCCATGATGGGGGTCAAACCAGACCTCTAAGTCTGAGGCTATTTTAAGCAGGATGGAAAACCCCAGAACTTCTGTTTTTTGTTTACATCTTTATTGCAGTATTATTGCTTTACAATGGTGTGTTAGTTTCTGCTTTATAACAAAATGAATCAGTCATACATATAAATATGTTCCCATACCCCCTCCCTCTTGCGTCTCCCTCCCTCCCACACTCCCTATCCCACCCCTCTAGGTGGTCACAAAGCACCGAGCTGATCTCCCTGTGCTGTGCGGCTGCTTCCCCCTAGCTACCTATTTTACGTTTGGTAGTGTATATATGTCCATGCCACTCTCTCGCTTTGTCACAGCTTACCCTTCCCCCTCCCCGTATCGTCAAGTCCATTCTCTAGTAGGTCTGTGTCTTTATTCCCGTCTTACCCCTAGGTTCTTCATGACCTTCTTTTTTTCTTAGATTCCATATATATGTGTTAGCATACGGTATTTGTTTTTCTCTTTCTGACTTACTTCACTCTGTATGACAGACTCTAGGTCCATCCACCTCACTACAAATAACTCAGTTTCGTTCCCTTTTATGGCTGAGTAATATTCCATTGTATATATGTGCCACATCTTCTTTATCCATTCATCTGATGATGGATGCTTAGGTTGTTTCCATGTCCTGGCTATTGTAAATAGAGCTGCAGTGAACATTTTGGTACATGACTCTTTGAATTATGGTTTTCTAACCCCAGAACTTCTGAGTGCTTCCAGCTACCCAACAACTGATTGGCAGCAAGAACAATATTCTTGTTGTTGGATGAACTCATCTGTTTCTCTTCCCAACAGCAAGCTCCTTATGGATAATTCTGTTTTCCCTAGATTTACCCATCTATGCTTCCCACCGCTAGGAAAATTTCAGATAAAGATGATCCCTTATGAATTTGGGAGGAGAAACACTTAGGAATATTCAATTGTAAAATCAGAAAGGTTTTGATTATTGGGATGAAGGAAGTATCAGACTAAAACAAGAAAAAACAAAACAAACAGAAAGCTGCCTCTTAGCATGGCCTGTCTGCAACACAGCGAAACAAATCGATAGGTTTCTTACTAAAACTGTGGGGAGAAAAAGTCTCTAAAGTTTATATTGAACGAGAGATGGTACATAGAAAAGAATAGCATAGTACACGTAATTTCCAATTGTACACATACAATGTGCACCAGCACTTGCTTTGTTTGATATGCCGTCTTCATTGTTTTATTTTCATGAACATATTTTCATGAACATATTTATAAGCATAACCTTGCCAGCCTGTGGGTAGTCTTGGGGTTACACTGAACAGTAAAAACTCAATTTTTTTCAGTTTATGCCTGTGGGAAGCAAAATAATGCCTCCCCTCCCCCTGCCCAGATGTCCACGTCCTAATCTCCAGAAACTGTGAATATGTTAGTCATATGGCAAAGCGGAATTAAGGATGCTTATCAGGGACTTCCCTGGTGGTCCAGTGGCTGAGACTCCGTGCTCCCAATGCAGGGGGCCCGGGTTCGATCCCTGGTCAGGGAACTAGATCCCACATGCCGCAACTAAGAGTTCGCATGCTGCAAATAAAGATCCTGCATGCTGCAATGAAGATCCCGCAGGCGGCAACAAAGTTCTTGGGTGCGGCAACTAAAAACTGGCAGAGCCAAATAAATAAATAAATATTTTTTAAAAAGGATGCTAATCAGCTGACTTTAGGATAAGGAGATAATCCAGGTAGGCCCAGTGTAATCACAAGGGCCCAGATAAGAGGGAGACAGAAGTGTCAGTTGAAGGAGGAGATGTGATGATGGAAGCAGAGGCCTGAGTGATGTGGCCACAAGCCAAGGAATGTAGGCGGCCTTTAGAAGATGGAAAAGGCAAGGAAACAGATTCTCCCTTGACATCTCCAGAGAGAAGCACAGCCCAGCCAACACCTTGATTTTAGCCCTGTGAGACCTTCTGACCTCCAGAACGGTAAGATATTAAATCTGTGTTGTTCTAAGATGCTAATTTTGTGGGGATTTGTCGCAGCTGAAATGGGAAACTGATATAATGCCCTTACTTGCTGACCCAGGAGCTGAGCCCTCTCCACCCACCCCAGGTCTCACTGTTTATTCTGGACAGGCGTCCCGGGCTGACTCATGAGAACTCGTAAAAACATCCCTCACATTCTTCCACTCCAGCTCCTCTGGTGATATGTGATGCCTCTGTTACCTTTGGGCCATGCTATCTACTGCCACAGGTGCCCTCTGAGAGCGCCCAGGCCTGTCCCCAGGGGATCACCTTGCAGGACACACAGAGCATCAGATGCTTGCGTTTCCAAAGCGGCACTCTGTCCCTGCTGTCCTCAGCACTTCTAACTGTACACTGTCCAGGAAGGAGCTGAGGGAATTCTCCTTCCCCCACTTCGTCTTTTACCTGGGCATCTGGTCTCACGGAAGTGTTGCCCATGACCCTGTACGATACCTTCAGCTGCATCCCTATCTCCTCAGGGGGTGGTCTCTGGGGAAGGATCAGGATCTATACCATCCCACCCCGGCCACCCATCCCATCCTGGCTCTCCCGAGGCTGTCGCCGCAACCTGCCCTGCTCCTTCAGCCAAACACCCTTCCCCTACCCGTGAACTTCCCGCACACACACCCACTCTTGCCAGACGTGCCCGGATGTATTTTCATCCCCGCTAAGGCCACAGGGACCCCCTTCCACGACCTCAAAAGAACTTCAGTTTTATTTCCCTCACCTGCTCCCTAATCCATGGTTCTAGAACCCCAAGTTCCTCCACAGTGAACTTGGCCACCATGGGGGTTTTCAGGACCTTGGTCTGCCAGCATTGCATGGGCCACTGCAATGCTTTACTCCCGGGGGTGAGGGAGCCCATCATCCCTCTTCCCACCTGCAGCAGCTGTACACACCGAGCAGAGAGGCCAGGTCTGTGCCCTCAAAGACTCATTTGCCAAGGCAGCCTCTTCACGGGTGAGATGAGGATGTGGCAGGAGGTAAACTACTGCCGACACCCCCCATTCCATCACTCCCCCTAACCTCACCCACAAAGCTGTTCAGCCCTCACCCCTGACGGCCATCGGGAGCCCCAGCCTCTCTGGAGGACCCCAGGTGGCTGCCTCTGGCTGACAGCACAGTCGGGGGGCCGGGAGTGGGGTGTAGGGGGGAAGAGGAGGGGTCTCCTGCAAGCTGGGCCAGAACCCACCAATCAGACCCTGTCTCTGCAGCTGAGTCTCTTGTGGAGCTCATTTGCATCATTTAGTTCAATATTTACCGAGCCAACCTCATTTTCTGGGCCGTCTCCGTGGCCGACAGCTGGGAAGGCTGCAATTACGGCATTACACGCACGCAGGGAAGCCACGGAGAGCAAACACGGAGATGCAGCTTCCAAACAAATGCAGCCCTGGGGAGCTCCCGCCTCGTCTACCCCAGATCTCTGCAGCTGGAGTTCTGCCTGGGCCACATCTGCAAGCCGGCTACACCCGGACACAGCCGACAACGGCAACAGAAACAATAACGGTGACTTTTTTTTTTTTTTTTTTTGCGTTACGCGGGCCTCTCACTGTTGTGGCCTCTCCTGTTGCGGAGCACAGTCTCCGGACGCGCAGGCTCAGCGGCCATGGCTCACAGGCCTAGCCACTCCGCGGCACATGGGATCTTCCCGGACCAGGGCGCGAACCCGTGTCCCCTGCATCGGCAGGCGGACTCTCAACCACTGCACCACTAGGGAAGCCCTAACAGTGACTTTTTATTAAACTAATCCTAATAATTGACCGCGGCTGGGGCTTAGGTGCAGGCCTTGGGCTAAATTCCCTCTGTGGAATTTCTCACTTAATCCTCACAGCAGACCTGGGAGGCAATGAATCAGTGAGGACTGTTTCAGGCCATCATTCAGACAGAATGAGACTTTGTTAGCCCAGGACGAGTCCCGGCTTCAGGCACAGCTGGGCTCAAGATGAGAAAGACATCATCAAGACAGTTTTTCTCCAAGTAACTGCTGACCTCACTCAAGTAGGCTCCCGGCTGCAGCAACTCCAGCCCTACCCTTACCCAGGTCTAGGGGGTTCGAAGTCTGAGCCCATCCGCTAGGGTCCTGAAACTCACTTGGACTGGACAGGCAGGGAAATTTACTTTTCAAGGGAAGCCCTCCGCCGAGCAAGGGGAGGAAGGGGAGGACAGGGAAGGATCAGGGGCAGACAGGCAAAGGACTGGCACACTGGTCCACAGCTCACTGAACCTCCCCTGGAATGCAGGTTCCTTCAGGGCAGGGACCCATCATGTTTACTCCCCAGTGCCTAGAAGTGTCTAGACGTGAGAGGCTTTCAGTAAATACCAACTGATTGAGGCTGATTCCTGCTTCTTGAGGGACTGGAACATATCTGAGGGTTAGTTTCGACAGCCATTGTGTGGACAAAAATAGCCATTCAAGTTGGATTGTGATGATTAAGTGAGAAAATGTAAGTAAACATGCCAAAAAATACAGACAACACATAGGGGCTCCATAGAGGATTGTAGACTTCACAAACTCTTCCGTTTCCCAGTTGCACCTGGCCATGGTAATCTGACCCAGGTGAACAATGACTTCCTATAGACTACTTGTGTCTCCTGATACAATAAAGTACCTTTAAAAAATAATAGCACTAAGGTGGGGGGGAAGAGAGAAACGGGTGAGGGAGATTAAGAGGCACAAACTTTCAGTTACAAAATAAATGAGTCACAAGGATGAAATGTAGGGAATATAGTCAATAATTAATTATGTAATATCTTTGTATGGTGACAGATGGTAACTAGACTTACGGTGATCATTTTGAAATGTACAAACATATGGAATCACTATGTTGAGTACCAGGAAGTAACATACTGTTGTAGGTCAATGATACTTGAAAAACAACAAAGAAACTCATATCAAGAGAGATCAGATTTGTGGTTACCACAGGCTGGGGTGGGTGGGAAGACTGGATGAAGGCAGTGAAAATGTACAAACTTCCAGTTCTAAGATAAACAAGTACTAGAGATGTAATGTACAGCAAGATAAATACAGTGAACACTGCTGTATGTTATACGTGAAAGTTGCTAAGACAGTAAATCCTAAGAGTTCTCACCACAAAGAAAAAAATTTTTTCTGTCTTTAATTTTCTATCTGTATGAGATGACGATGTTCACTAAACTTACTGTGATAATCGTTTCCTATGCGTGTAAGTCAAATCACCATGCTGTACACCTTAAACTTATAAGTGCTATATGTCATTGATGTCAATAAAACTGAAAGAAAAAATAACTAACACTAATCATTTTTTAGCATGCTTTGCCATTTACAATGCACCTTTACAATAATGATCTCATTTGATTCTCTCTAAACACCCATGTGAATTAGACGATAACAACTAATGTTTGTTGAGAGTTTATCCATGCCAGGCATGGTTCTAGACGTCGTGCATTTATTAATTCCCTTCATCTTCACAAAAGCCCTATAAAGTGGATGTTATGTCCCCATGTCACAGGTGAGGAGAGTGAGGGCCAGAGACGTTAAGTAACATGACAGTGGTCACACAGCCAATAAGCAGAGACCCAATTCATCTGTCTTCAGCCTACCATCTTTAACCCCTAAGCAAGATGCTGTTTTAGTGAGTTCCATGAGAAAACTGGACCTGGAATAATGCAAAGTCCTCACAAGTAGTAAGCAGCAAAGCTGGGAAGAGAGTGCAATAATCTGTATTTTCCCCACTTCCCAACCAGTAAAGCTCAGTCTCTTTCATTCCATAGTATAAAGGCAGTGTGCTCAGAGCGCCACAGTTTTCAGTGGGCAGCTGCCAGGGGGCTCCGGACCCAAGCGGACACACAGCAGGCACCTAGGAGGTCTGTGAGGTAGCTGAGTGCTGTGGGGATGAGAACAGGGGTCCCCTACTTAACTCCTCTTTGCTTCACGCCAGACCTCAGAGCCAGTGAGCCCGGGGGGTGGCCGGGTGAGAGAGGCAGAGGTGAGCTGGCTGGGAGCTCCGGGAGGGCAGCACCAAGCCCCCAGCAGCTCTGGGCGCCCTGGTACAGCCCCCACCCCCACACACACCGGAGAGCACCAGGAAACGTCCGAACGGCCAAAGCAAAACAAGCACATCACTGAGCTGGGCCCGGCGGGAGTTTTCTCCACACGCCCGCAGAGAAGAGACACTCACAAAGAAAGCAGTGAGCTAGTCAGCATGCCACATTCTGGGGCTGCCCCCCCACACACACACACCTGGGGTAGCGAGCGGCACCTGAACGGTTTATGGCCACAAAACCTCTGTGGGAACAGCAGGCAGTAGGGCAGACAGGTCAAAATTTACACCTAAGAGTTCAAATCTCAGGGATGTGAAAGGCAAGGTGGTATCTTAGATGTGATCTTGGAACAGTAAAAGGATATTAGCGGAAATGCACACCAAGCCAGTGATTTTGTCAACAGTAAAGTGCTAATTTCTCCGCTGTGACAAATGTACCATGGCTGTAAGATGATAACATCAGGAAACGCTGCGAGAAGAGTATACAGGAGCTCTCTGCATTATCGTTCTCTGAAAATTTTAAATGACTCCAAAAACGTTTTATTAAACGTTTAAAAAAATTCTCCAGAGGGAATCTCAACTCCATTGCATGCTATGCAACCTTTACTAGATCACTTACGCTTTTCGTGCCTCAGTTTCTTCATCTGGGCACAGAAACATGAGGATAATGATGGTCCCTGCCTTAGAGTACAAAGGGCACTTAGCCTCATCCGGCTCCGTAAATACTCAATAAACATGGGCTATTGTTACATCCACACAGTCTGCCTTCACACACAAACTATCAATACGTTCCCGGGTTGTGGAAGACATCGGGACCACTCCCAGATGCCCCTTCGTGGAAGGACTTGCTGCCAAGCTGCAGAGAGCAGCCCTTCCTGGGGCAGCCGCACCTGCTGACCGAGTGATGGGGGAGGGGAGGGCGGCACAAAGGCCCAGCCACTTCAGCCAGATGTGTGACAGCTCTGCCCAGCAAGCCTGGCTCCAGGTCTCCCCCACGGACTGGCCGAGGCTTTGTCAGCCTTGCATCGCAGTTGCCTCCCTCCTCGGCCCAGTTAGGTGCTGGTCCCCAACAAACCTCTTGCCCCCTGAACTCCACTGCAGTTTTTGCTTCCCGAGAAACTTACCTGCGGCAGCTGGTTCTGGGAGAGGTCCAAGAAAGCAAGTGGTTAGATGGTTCTTGGGACTGCAGCACTCCCCTCTCAGCTGGCAAGGAGGGCCCCATCCCTGGTGGCAGGGGAAGCACAGGCAGGCCCGAGCACAGGGGTGATGAATGGATGGTGTACCTGTGGGTGGAGTGTGCAGGCAGGCCATGAGTGTACTGGACATTTGAGAGTGACGGTGGGGTGGGGAGTAATAAAGATACCAGTATTAAACGGCCATGGCTAAGTACTGTTGATACTCCCACTGAAAGATGATGCACAGCTGAGGCCTAGGGGCAGCCAGTGGAAAGTCAGGGATGGAAGCCACAGGGCATCTTTAATTGCATACAAGGAAACTTTCATCTTCTATCCAGGGCAAGCCCACAAGCCCAAGACGTAATAGTCTGAGTGGCTGAACTTCAAAGACAGTTAACTGCCTACCAGGGCAAGCCCAGTGAGGGCAAGGTAAAGTCCTGGGATCCCGACCAATGAGATAGGGACATCTGGGGAGAGGCCACTGAATGTGTCAGTTCCCCAGACTCCACTGAACCCTCCAAGCCGGAAGTCTGGTGCAGCCCGCCCCTCCCCCCCAAGACGGTACAGAGGCCCCTTCCTACAAGGCAACATTCGCTCCTCAGAGCCCCACCTCTGCCTGTCTGGAATCTCCTTTAAGAAATCCTTGCCAGGGGCTTACCTGGTGGCGCAGTGGTTGAGAGTCCGCCTACCGATGCAGGGGACACGGGTTCGTGCCCCGGTCCGGGAAGATCCTACATGCCGCGGAGCGGCTGGGCCCGTGAGCCATGGCCGCTGGGCCTGCGCGTCCGGAGCATGTGCTCCGCAATGGGAGAGGCCACAACTGTGAGAGGCCCGTGTACCGCAAAAAAAAAAAAAAGAAAGAAAGAAATCCTTACCTTCCCTGAGGTTAAAATGACGCTCATATTCCTTTTGTTAGTGTTTGTTTTCTCCCCAGCATCCAAAATCTTTTTCATAACAAGGCAGGCTCTGGGGTTAGTTTCTGTAGCCTTGGCTGGCGCGTTGGCCTCCGGGCGGGCGTTCTTGAACTGTGCGGGTTCCCAGGCCTTGCCCAAAGGCCTGTGCACCTCTCGGCCCTTGCGAGGACCAGAGAGCGGGACGGGCCGCACCCCGGGGGAGCGCGGCGCCGGCGGGCGGCTGTGAGGACGGCGCCGCTCCCCATCCTCACTCCGGGGGTGCGGCTCCGGCGCGGCGGCTCCGGCGCGGCTGCCCCCGCGCGGCGCAGATCTTCAGCGTGGGCGCCTCCGGACACGCCCAGCCTCCTTTATAGCCGCGCAACCACAGCTGTTTGTTTTTCCGGCCGGCGAACTTCATCTTCCGGATCATCCAGGACAGGGACAGAGGCGGCAAAGCGATGCGACTCATGCACAACCTCTTTAGCACAAACTGGTTGAAGGTGGAGTTGTTTCCTCCGGGCCAGAAACCGTGCAGCTCTGCGAACAGCTTCTGTAGATGTCCTGGCTCCTGGGTTCCGTGCAGCGAGAGTTTTGGTCCTCCTTGTGGTGGATATCGACTCCCGTGATGGCGCCTTCTGCTCAGACAGGTCCCTAAAATGTCCTTTTATTTGTTTTCAGTTTTCCCTTTCACATTTAGGTCTTAATCAACCAAAGATAACTGAAGACACACATACATATGACTTTATTTTTGTCCAGATAGAAGCCAGTCTCCCCAGCAGCATTTACTAAATATTCCATCCTTTGTCCACAGATACTTGGTGTTAACTTCCCTCGCATGTGAGGCTCTCCTATATTCCTAGATCTGCTTCAGGATTTCCGGCTTTCTTCCGTTTGCTTTGTCCTGTGCTGCTTCTTGGGCTATGGCTTTGTAATGCATCTTAATCACTGGTAAGTGAGGTAGGTGTAAACAAGAATTATTATCATTACAGATGAGGGCACTCAGGCTCGGAATATTGGAGTGAGTTGGCCAAGATCACAGGGCTAATAAGTGGCCACATCAGGATTCAAACCCACGTCTGCATTATTTCAAAGACTGGGATCTTTCCACTCCACAAGGCTGTCCTCAGAGTTGTCTCTTTCCCAGGGAGCAGAAGGGGTTGGTTGCGATGGTAGTTTGAGCGCACTGGCGTCATGCTCCCTGTCTCAAAGGAGGTCATGTTCCGTCCCAGAAGCAACTGACATTTCCTTTGGCTCCTGGAACCAGAGAGAAGCCACATTATCTGCCACTGTTGTCTTCCCTTGGGAGCACCCAGCAGGGCCAAGAGGACCAGTCCCGAGCTCAGGACCCAGAGGAACAGCCTCCACTTTAGTGGGCAGTGGGCTTCCTGCTTCCTGTACTGTGGCTGTGAGGAAGGGCTGAGAAGCCATAGAATTGTCTTTATTTCTTTGAAAATAGATCTGACCACATCTGTCTCCTCTGCTAAAATCAAAATAAACAAATGACACTACCCCCCCCCACCCCCAGCAAGAAAAAACAAAACCTACAGTGGTTCCCCAAGGAAGCAATAGGGTACAGACTTTTGGGTTTTTTTGTGTGTTTCTTATTAGCCAATGACCCTATTTTTTCCTATAACAGAACAATATACAGAAGCCTCAAATGTAAAACATTAAAGTGTAGCTTTAGAGGCAAGTGGTCTGTTCAGCCTCCTCCTTGTGCCTGGCATACAGTAGGTGCTCAGTAAATACTGATGGCTGCAGGGGCCTCTGGCTGAAGAATCCACATGGTTAAGGGAGGCCCATCGCTCCAGCTGGAGAGTGGCACATGGACGGGTCAAGACCAGACAGCAGGGAGCAGGGAGCTCCCGGTGGTGTCAGCCTGGGATGTCTCCCTCACAGCCCCTTGGAGAAGTCTCTGTGTGGATGGGTTTTGAAGGAGAATAGGCTGATTCTCCTAAAGGGAGGGTCTTCTCCACCCCAACCCTACTTCATGTACAGTAATATAAATATGAAGGAGAAAAAAAATGCATCTGACTCCAAATCCCAAGAGCTTTCCCTGAGCTGCTCCCTCCGGGTGTGCCGTAGGAGGGCAAAGGTACAAGAACATGTCAGATGAAGAAAATCCCACTGTCTCCCCAGCTCGCATGCTCGTACAGACAGAAAATCGGCATAAAGGGGGACGTGGGGGTGGCTTGGAGACAGGTCCCCATCCTCCCTGGGCTATGTTCTAGTTATGTCACCCTCTCTGAGCCTCAGCTTCTCATCTGCATGGCAGGATTAAATGAGTCAATGTAGATATGGCTTAGTGCCCACGGTCCTGTAGGTTTAGTTCCCTTCCTTCCTTTCCCCCCCGCACAGAGCACCCCAGCGTTCCTCTGGGCAACAGAGGGCCAGTGTGGGCTGGCTTTTCTAGACCAGCATTTTCCCCCTTCTCCCCTGAGCCAGATTCCCCACAGGTGCCTTCAACTCTTCCACGTTGCAGAGGTGCTGGTTCCCCCTTATGGGCCCATTTCTTCCCCATCCTGTGCTCCCACCTAAAACACTGCTGGCTCTCCCTCACCACAAGGGGGCGTATCAGGGTATGGTGGAGAGCATTTTCCATTATTTCCATTCCCCTTCCCAACCTGTTCCGTCAGGTCCTGGCATTTCCCCATCACTCAGTTGGGCTTTGCATTTTACTTTCCCTCTCCAGGGCCAGACCAGCCTCCCTTCCACCCCAAACCTGTAGCCAGGGCTTCAAAGCACAGTTCCTTCCAGTTCCCTTGTTAGCTGTGAGTGCCGAGCTCCTACTGCTGCTGATTGATATGGCAAGTTTTGTTTTTGGCTTTGACGTGTCCATAAAACAAATGTGCACATAAACAATTATGGTCAGATATGCAGTCAGTGCACTACATGTTCAGACAGTAGAACAAGTGAGCAGTCCTCTGCTGGCTCCTGGGTAGGAAAGCCTTCCCAGTGCATGTAATGCTGAAGTGGGTTTTAAAGGTGGAGTAGGAGTTCAGATGAGGAGAGAGGAACATGGGAGAATTTCTAGGCAGAGTGACCAGCACGTGTAAGTGTGTACAGCTGTGGAAAGGCCTGGGTCATGGAGTCGTGTGGTATGGGGTGGAGAGGGAGGGGGACGGGCTGAAGGCATACGCTGAAGCAAGCCTGTAAAGGGCGCTGAAAGCCAAAGAGAGGAGTTCGGAGTTCATTACCCTGAAAGCAGGAATGGAGGGCATTATGGCAGAGGGGTACCAAACGAGCTCCAGGTATCAATTTCCCAACCATATCTGCAGCAGACAGGAGGAAACCTTTCACCAGCAACCCAGTGACCATCCCAAGTAGTGTTTTTGGGGTCATTTAACAAGTCTAAAGTGGAAAAACCATCAGTTCTCAAACTTTCCAGTTTTAGGACCTCTTCTCCCTCTTAAAAATTGAGCAACCCAAGAGGTTTTGTTCGTGTGGTTGCCTCTATCAATATTTACTTGATTAGAAATTGAGAAATTTTAAAAGTTAATTCATTTGAAACAAACAGTGTATGTTGAAGTGTTTTTTAATCTTTATGAAAAATAATTATTGTTAAAGGAATTAATGACAGGAATGGTGTTGTATTTGATTTTTGCAAATCTCTGTTATCTGGCTTCATAGACGACAGCTGGATTTCCACATGTGCTCCTTCATTCCATCTGTTGTGATATCACATGCCATGCAGCCTCTGGGAAACTCCACTATACACCTATGAGAGACTGGGAGTGAAAACAGCAAGCAGAGTCAGTGTTATTATGAAAATGGCTCTTATCTCATAGACCCCTCCTGCAACTGCCAGGCAAATCATCAGAGGAGCAAATAGCTGTCAGAACAGCAAGGAGGGGCTTTTAAAAAAATCACAGGAAGGAAAAAGACTTAATTCAGGGGATATGAAGAGGCAGGGGTGAAAGCAAGGCTGTGTCACCTAGGGCAACACAGGTTTGCCTCCTGGCTCTGCCACTAAGTAACTGTGTAGCTTTGGCCTGACTGACCTCAGTTAACCCATCTGTAAAATGGCAATAATGCTAGTATAAGTAAAGCATGCAGCACAGGGTGAGACATTTGGACTTCTGAAGGTTAGCTCCCTCCTCCTGGGCCAAAAGAGGACTTTGTGAAAACAGCTTTGGTTCAGTAGCTAAGAGATACATGTAAGTCTGGGATAGGCTGTTTTTGCTTCTGTAACATGGGTCAGACGTGAACTCCAAATGCACGGGCACCTTGAAAACTTTGGTACTATTCGCACAGCTGCTCAATCCAAGTCCACAGTGTAATGTGGCTGTCAAACCAGCAAGCTCAAATTCAGGGTGCATTCATGGAGACACCATGCACAGAACAAGGGAGGTGAGAGCTCCTCTAGTATTGGGTTGGCCAAAAAGTTCGTTTGGTTAGTGAATACGTTGTTCAGTAAAGTTCTTCGTGAAAACGAAAAATGTCTTTTATTTACTTAAAACTGAACGAACTTTTTGGCCAACCCAATACTTTGCACTGCTCAGACCCCCCCTCAAGTATTGTGTTCATCAGGATGGGCAAAGCACTCTGTGTAACTCACTCCAAGTGAGGGATTTTTTTCAGCATGGAGAAGACTTGGCCAGAGGTGGGGAGGCGGTCAGGGAGACACAATCACTCTTCTAAAAGACCTGAGAGGTTGGCACACTGGCTCAGGGTGACCCCCAGAAATGAATTAGGCCCTGAGGATGGCCTGTCCAGACAGGCAGAGGGGAGAGGGGAGCTTGACAATCCCTAGAGTGTAGGAAGTCAGAGCTGGCAGTAGTGAGGGCCACATCACTAGAAGTGTCCAAGTGGAGGCTGGAGATGAGGCATGAAAGAGGCCCTGTGCTTGGTCACTGGGTGGCACCCATAGGCCCTTCCCAGTCTGAGTTCCTGTGCCTCTGGCACCTCGGAGACTGTCAGAGGAAATCAAAAGGGAACACTGAGAGTCCCTAGGGGTGGGTGAAAGGGGCAGTGGGCATTCCGCCAGGCATTTTTGCTGGGTTCTCTGCCAAATTTGATCCAGAGATGAGATGTAGCTGCTAATTCCTTGGCCTAGAAATGGACAGGAGAAAATTCAGCATTGCTCAGAAAGTTCGTAAACATTAAAGCTTTCTGTGCCTGAAATGCCAATGTTTGTGCTGCGCTGCCCCCGCTGAGGGGGAAGCCCCCCAGCCCCTTGGGAATGTGAGGGGCCAACAGTGAAGGAGGGAGGACCAAGGCACCCAGAGATCAAAGAGGCACACTCAGCATCACTGAAAAGAACTCAGTCACTCTCTCAGTCCTTTAGGGGCCAAGCCTCATCATTGCAGAAAGGCAGAGAACTTCTCCCAGCCTTCAGGACAGGCAGTCTGCAGCCACATTAAAGCCTTGGCCTTGGGAGAGATGTTCACCAATCCATTCTCTAATTTGACCCCTACTAGCAAGCTGTAAGGCGGGCTCTGCTTTACAGATGAGGAAATCGGGACACATGGCCGAAGTCACACAGCTGGCATGGGGTGTGAAGACAGAAATCCAGGCCTAAGTCCAAACCCTGACCCCCAAGACCCTCTGACCTGGCCCCAGCATGGGATTCTTGGGACTGCAGCTGTTGCTCTGCTCTCCATTTAAGTCTCAGATGTAGGCCCATTTGGAATTTGTCAACAGAATCCCGCTGTCCCTGCAACCAGCCAGCTCACTGTATTATGTGTCAGGTCTTCAGAATCTGGTGCCAAGGTCCCTGGGCTGAGGAAAGAAAAACAGAGCAGGCTTTGGGACTCTGTTCATTGTCCCTCAGCTTCTTAGTCGGCTTTTAGAACTGAAGGGATGGCAGACAGGGTAAGGAGAGCCTGGAGCCCTAGTAAAGATGACAGAGGTTGTCCCAACTATTTGTTCATTGCCTGTTTATCCATCCAAAACTGACAAGGCATTTCCACCCTTCACTTGTTCTGGGGGTACAGAGATTAAAGGCACATTGCCTTTAAAGAGCTTGTCAGGTGTTCTCTCATTCACTGTACAGTTTAATGGGAGACACAAATAGACACTTTCAATTCAGGGTTTTCACTTTTATGATAGATATGTACGTACAAGTGGCTGAGGGAATAGAGAAAAAGAGGTCTCTGGCCCAAATTGGAGGGCAAAGGGGGTCGTGGGCAAGCTTCCTGAAAGAGGGGTCTTGTATGGTTTTGAACAGAGGAACCAGCAAGATAAAAGCGGTAGGAACAATTCCAAACCAAGTGCCTGCCTGGCTTTAGGCAATTGCTCATTAGTTGCTGAATGCATGAATCAGGGTGGTAGCATGTGCCAAGACAAAGACACCACAGAGCGCAATCCTTGCAGGGGAAGCGTGACTAGTGTAGCACGTGGGCTGCACTCCTGTCCGTTAGTCTGCTCCTCCTGCAGTCTCCCTGACCACCACTAGCACCTGAAACACACTTAGGCAGCTGAGTGCCTATGAAGATGGGTTACACGCAGGGGAGATGACAAATAAGTAAACACATTGAGCATAATGGGAGCTAAGTCTCTCACTGTGCAAGAAAGGACTTATAAATAATGAAAGGGAGAAGCTAGAATGAACCTTGTGGTGCTGGACTAGAATTAAAGGTACCAGTGTGACTGGTCAGAATGGCCATCATCAAGTCTACAAATAATAAATGCTGGAGGGGGTGTGGAAAAAAGGGAACCTTCCTACACTGCTGGTGGGAAAGTAAATTGGTGCAGCCACTATGGAAAACTGTATGGAGGTTCCTTAAAAAACTAAAAACAGAGTTGCCGTATGATCCAGCGATCCCACTTCTGGGCATATATCTGGAGAAAACTCTAATTCAAAAAGATACATTGGGGCTTTCCTGGTGGCACAGTGGTTGAGAGTCTGCCTGCCAATGGAGGGGACATGGGTTTGAGCCCTGGTCTGGGAGGATCCCACATGCCACGGAGCAACTGGGCCCGTGAGCCACAACTACTGAGCCTGCACGTCTGGAGCCTGTGCTCCGCAACAAGAGAGGCCACGATAGTGAGAGACCCGCGCACTGCAATGAAGAGTGGCCCCCGCTCGCCGCAACTAGAGAAAGCCCTCGCACAGAAACAAAGACCCAACAGAACCAAAAGTAAATAAATAAATAAAAATTTTTAAAAAGATATATGCACCCCAATGTTCATAGCAGCCCTATCTACAATAGCAAAACATGGAAGCAACCTAAATGTCCATCAACAGAAGAATGGATAAAGATGTGGTACCATGTATACAACGGAATATTACTCAGCCATAAAAAAGAATGAAATAATGCTATTTGCAGCAACATGGATGGACCTAGAGATGCTATTATATACAGTAGTTTGGAAAAGAAATAGTAGAATGGAAAAAAATACAAAAAATATATATATAAAATATATTACACATATATATATAACTGAGTCACTGCTGTACACCAGAAACACAACATTGTAAATCAACTATACTTCAATAAAATAAAGGGAGATGACAACTTGTTAGGAAAAAAAGGTGCCAGTGTGAACTGAGGTGTTCAGTACCCATATGTAGACGCAGGAATACAGATGTGATGTTTGTGTATTTATTTTCTATGCATTTACTGAAATGCTTGGGAGCAGTGAGACTCCAGTAGCAATGAACACACCTAGAACAAAGTTTTGGTTTCTACTTGAAAGGGAACAGAGCTCGTTGGAGAAATGGTGAATTCCAGGGCTGGTGCACAGAAAGTACAAGAGCCTGAAATATATTACTGTGCCAGAAAATAAGGAAGTAGTCAAAAGAGATAAAGACACGCCAAACACAGAAGTTACCTTTGAGAACCAGAACAATGGGACATTTGAGCATCAATATAATGAGTTATAAAAATGCATGACTTGAGTCTAGTCATGAGGAAACACCAAACATAAATTGAGGGACGTGGTATAAAACAAGGGCCCTGTAATCTTAAAAAAAAAAGAGTTAAGCTCATAAAGATCAAGGAAGGACTGAGAAAGAGTACAGATTGAAGGAGACTAACTAAATGCAGTGTATTATTCTGGATTGAAGTCTTCTGCTATGAAGGACATTACTAGGACAACTGCAAAACTTAAATGGGTTTAGGGAAGTATGGGGTGGGGGTAATTGGGAGCTTTTTGTGCTGTTCCCAAAACTTTTCTGGAAGCCTGAAATTGTGTAAGGATACAAAAATATTTTACAATGAAAGTAACAATAAATTAGTGAAAAGATTTCTCTCCTTCGTAATTTCCTTACAAGTGGAGATAATATAAAAAGTAGTTTAAATGATGTCAAACAAGCAGAAGCAGGCCTTACTGACAAAAAAAGACATCTGAAAATGAAACAAAAAAAAACCCCACAAAATGCCCCCACCAAAAAATAGACTAAAATGCTAAAAAGTTGCAAGAAAAAAAAGAAATCAACTCCAGGGATCATAAAATCACCCAACCAAAAATAATAATAATTCTAACCTCAAGCTGTTCTCAGGCATAGCCTTACCAGTCCCATTCATTCTCATCTATTTTTAACCAATTTTGAGATAATTTATCACATGTTCTTCTAATCTGCTATTGTTGGCAAATAAAACCCAGTTGGCTTCTATGATTTACAATTTTGGACTTTGTTATAGATGGAAGCTGTCAATAACAAAACTCAGGATCTGCATCAAATATCCTTTGAGCCTTAAGGTGGCAATTCAACAAGCAGTAACCAATCCTGGCAGACACATGTTTGAAGTGTGGAAGGCCATGGACAGGAAGCCCATCTACAGCTAGTACACGTGTAGGATAAAGGTGCCCAACATTTTCATCACAGAAAACCTAATAGTTAAACAAAACATTGGAGGAAAAGGGTGAGGCTGCTCGGGGCGAGGCTTGGAGGCCAGCTTCCCCAGGCACCCTGAAGACCACCTCACGGTCTGGAGAGGAATACTATCTACAAACATCTATAACTCATTCTGAGCCAGGTGAGAAGAGAGGATCAGTAAGAACGGGAAATACGTTTTGAGTGAGACATGAGGCAGAAGTCTGGGATGAAGATTTTCGAATCTGTGCTCCTAGAAGACAAGCTATGCTGCACCTGTTGAAGGATCCATTACTATTCAAACGGTCTCTAAGATAGTATATCAAGCTCAATGGCAGAGACCGTGTTTCCATTCACTTTGGAATCCACAGCACCACACGTGAAGCAATCTGTCATCGCTGACGTTTCTTTGGTCCTCCTCGCCTCTCCACAGTGCAAACCCTGCTTGTGGGGCCACTTTCCGTCAACTATATCATGATAGGGAAGGCCTTTTATAACCGATTTGTCACTAGCAGCGTCCCTGTGGTTCCCCAACCTTTAGTGCACAGCGCTGTATCTCTTGCCTACCAAGTCCAAGCCTTCTCCTGCCTCCTTGTCACTGCTCCTCCCATCCCCAAACTATCCACACACAGTTCTGGAAACTAGTCTGTCACCCAACAGGTCCAACTGCTATATCCCTCCCTCCAAGGTTCCAGCTACTCTCTTCCAGCTGTGGTTAAGATCCTTGTTCGAATTGCCCCAGCTCTGATCCCAGGGCGCAGGGATTCCCAGATGCATTCATTTGACTTTTCTGTTCTGGTTGATTCATCACTATGCCAGGTGCTTCTGACCGCTTAGTGCTGAATTTAGTTATCTTGCTAAAGAGAAAGACATAGCATAGGAACAGCAAAGAATAATTTTAGACACCGCATACATGCCAAACAAGCACACCAGGCACACGATGCGCTCCTCCCTTTGATAACGAATATATGGGGGTGATACCACCCCTCTGGAAAGAACCCACGAGGGTCACAAGCAAAGCAAACTGAAGCTAAGACCTCAAGAGGCCAAGAATGCCAAATCGAGGGGGGAAAACATCATAATTTAACACATGATGGACCTGGTTGCAATTTTTTTTTTTTTTTTTTTGCGGTACGCAGGCCTCTCACTGCTGTGGCCTCTCCCATTGCGGAGCACAGGCTCCGGATGCGCAGGCTCAGCGGCCATGGCTCACAGGCCCAGCCGCTCCGCGGCATGTGGGATCTTCCCGGACCGGGGCACGAACCCATGTCCCCTGCATCAGGAGGCGGACTCTCAACCACTGCGCCACCAGGGAAGCCCCTTGGTTGCAATTTAAAACGGGGTGGCAAACTTTTTCTGTAAAGGGCCAGATAATAATTATTTAGGTTTTGCTGGCCATAGTCTTTGTTGCAACTATGCAACAGCAAACCTCTTTAGCACAAAGGTAGCTGCTTATAGACAATATGTAAATAAATGAGCATGCCTGCGTTTCAATAAAACTATTTATGGACACTGGAATTTGAATCAATCTTCACGTGTCATAAAATCCTTTTTGTAAAAACAAACACAAAAACAAAAAACATTAAAAAATGTAAAGGCCATTCTTAGCTCATGGCTCATACAACAGACGGTGAGCCAGATTTGGCTCATGGGGCTGCAGTTTGCCAGCCCCTGGCTTAGAACAAAGTGGAACAAAATGGACACTGGGCCGTCAATTGGAA
Organism: Globicephala melas; assembly: GCF_963455315.2. Lineage (NCBI taxonomy): Eukaryota > Metazoa > Chordata > Mammalia > Artiodactyla > Delphinidae > Globicephala > Globicephala melas. The sequence continues at coordinate 26,112,260 of NC_083319.1, forward strand.
GGACACATTGTACCTGAGATGCACAGCTAGGGACCTCACCAGAACACAGACGTGGTCATGAAAGACTCCCCGAAACTGCTTACTTTGGGTTTAATATTTTGTAGCTATCTTCGGCTGGCTGATACAAGAAAAGAAGTATGGAAAAGGGGGAACTCACTGAAATCTCTAAAAGCTCTCATGAACTTTGATTACATTCTATCAAGTATCCCATCTCTGTGTTGATATTTCAGCTGAGAACACAAACAGGAGACCCAATAAAATCGACCTAGTGCCTGGCCTCCTACACACTATGTTCACCAATTAGTGAAGAAAACAGAAGGATAAGTGATAGAGGCACCATCAATTTCCAATCTAAGATTCCATACGGTAAAATCATTTAAAAAATGAGAAATGCCATGTTGGATATATTGAAAATATTTTATAATTAATTCTCTAGAATCCTAGCCACCTAGTACAAGAAAAAATTGTATGGTGGAACACTTCAGTATTTTTAAACAATGTAAAGACATATTTGACTAGGGGATGGCAATAAGAATTGAACAAATATAAACCTAAGCTTCCTCATTTTCCACAAAGCAACTCAACAATAAATATATTTCAGGGAACAGATGACAGAATACCTCAAATGCAAAATTCCAAAGTCATGTAGACACTTAGATTAACCAAAATTGTTTGTAAATTAAAAGATAACAGCAAAAGGTCACAAAAAGCCTATTTCTTTCATAGAGTCATGGGTGATTCTTTAAGCAGATAAACAAAGTACTGTAAAGAATGGTCAAAACTTGGCTTGAACTGTCTTCTGGTAATTATTAATCCCACTATTTGTAGTTTTGTTGTCCAAGGACAAAAGCTCCATGTGATCGATCACCTTCTGCTGTCACTTTCCAGAGAAAAGAGAGGCTGCTGCTGGTTGTTTTTTCCCTTTTCCAGCTTTCACTATGCTCTAAGCAATTAGTGGCAGATAAAATATCGTTAAAATAAAGTATCCCATTTTCCCACCAGAACTGCCAGCCCTCTTCCCAACTCATTGTTCTGCTTTGAAAGATGAACATATTTAGAAATCCTCATTTTATTCTGAGACATTTCTGCATAATCCATTATAAAACATACAGGTAATACAAAATCCAAAGGTCCTGTTTTGTTTATGGAATAAACACGTGAAGATTAAACTACATGATGACACCATGGGGAGAAATCATGGTTTATTTTCATGAGATAGTTCATGAGTGCATGACGTAAAAGCTTAAAAGTTGTCACCAAACTGTGCTAAGTATTATTTAGAGATTATGCAGGAAGAAATCTGTGCAAATTCATCTTCTTCACTCAGTATCAGATAGTAGAAAAAAAACATTTCTTTAAACAGTTTTTTTTATATTCAGGAAAACAGATTTGAAAAACTGAACAAGTAGACACCTGCTCCCTCTTTATGATCAAATAACAATGACAATGAAGGAGATTCCAAAGAAAAAAGCTGAGATGAAAAAAATCCAAATAAAAGCCAACACTGCTATTAAGATTTTTCTTTTAATATGCCATGAGATATCTTGATTGTATATTTTCCAAAGTACTTTTCCAGCCGCATCTCCCAGCCCTTCCAAAAGATTTCTCCAGTCTGTCCAATGCAATAAAGGATGCTAGATTATAGTTCTGTCCACCTTCTCTTTTCGAAAGCAAATAATCCTAAATGACTTTAATGGTCATACATTCTTATCTAATAAGGAAAAACATTTACAAAGATCAGAAACCCAGTTTTGAGACATTTGCATTAATTTTGAACTGAATCAGCATTTTGTGGGTTTTAAAAAAGGCAGCAGTTGGAATTCATGACTTGCTGACAAACACATTTCTGCTGAGGGAAGGGGAAGACAGGGATAGTGAATGCTGCATTTCTCCATTGGCCCCAAAGTGCTAATTCCACAACGGGATACATCAAAAGCAAACATGCAACTGTGGTTTTAAAACTTTTTACTGCAATATAACAATGAAGTAAACAGTAATTAGACACCTACCAATTTCCCCCCCAAAACAAACCCAAAAAATGTAAACAGGAAAATAACTCTGCCTATACTTGTACAGCTTCTCAAATCATGTTAGAAGGGTCTCACATTCAATGATCAAGAAATTTAAAATAGCAGTAATTATTTTCATTTTAAGAAAAGATTCCCCCCTCTCCCCCCTCAACCCCAAGTATTTATCATGAAAGAATGGGCTTTCTTACACATTAATTTTATACTTATTTGAAGCAGCAACAATAACCATCAATAATTTGGCATTTCTGTTTACAGTTGCTCCAATTTTTTTTTGTTTTTTAATTTCACAAAGCCATTATCCAGTGTTGCCATAAAACAGGGACTGTAGATTCTAGGTAGCAAAGATTCTTTCTGAAACCACTGTTAAGTCAAAGAAATATAAAGCAGGGCATTACACTAAATTTCTGGATCTAGTACACTAAAAAGAGTGAAACCTAGGAAAAGTTACCTACTGTTTTATAGAGGAAATAAAGACCTGCAAAAGCTGACTTTTGGTTGTATAATATTTTACACGCTGTGTGGATCTGCGGCATCTGCTAATTGAAGCAGACATGCACGGTATTTATCCCTGCCCTGTATCCTAGACCCCCCTCCCCACCCCCAAGAATCTACTACCTTATACCAAGTATTGTGGATATGAGCCCAAGTCATCCCAGACAATCCAGTGAACAAAGTTAGTGTAATGCACTGGTGTGAAGTGTGAGATAAAAAAAAGTCCCTTTCAATCTTCATCAAAGTTTTGCTGTAGAAGAAAATTGGCAGCCAAGTTCTCATTCTTCTCACAAGCAAAATATGCTTGTATCACAAGTCCTTCAGGAAATCCTAATGCCTTTAACTGGAAGAAAAGAAAGAAAACATATTATGGAGTCCAGCGTAGCACTACTGACAGATCATCACTTGAAAACATACTATAAAGGACACAAAGAAGCTTGAGAATTTTACATGAATTCACCCCTATCTGAATATGGAGTCATTGTCCAATTCAAGGGGGTAGACAGAACCCAGGCCCTTTCCTGTAACCACCTACAAATTCTTTGTTCCTAGTTAAAGCTATTAGGCTAACAGATACTTTGATAACACTCATTGGCATTAACACTAGAAATTAGCTTCTGTGGTGGTTTAAAAATAAATGACTTTACAGAAATCTGTAAATCAAATGGCTTTTAGTACATAAGTGGTGAAGCTATGGATGAGAGCAACCAGAGGTTGCTAATTATTTGTAAAGAGAGCCACATCTTTCATTAGGGTCATATATTACTCAACCTCCTTGCCTTATGAAACACTTCATACTACAAAAATGGGTGGTCAATTATTAGTAATATTACATGATATATTTTTGAAATCAAGACATATGGTGTTTGATTTTTATTTGCTTAATTTTTATAGCATTTTAAATGGTGATACGACCCATTTAATTTTTGCCTTCCTAGTCTATTAAAAATCACTTGTAACTCAGTAATTGCTGCTATTAAAAGCCTTTAAACACTCAGGTCAACTGTCTAATTCCCTAGGTACAGCCAAATGTTATTATGTCAGCCAAATGTTATTTATGAACCCCCTTCCTCAACTGTCTCAATCGTCTTGCATTAGACTATATCAAGAAATGACTTCTAAAAACTGGGCAAAAGTCCCGATTCAGCATGATTATATTCATCCATGAAAGGAGAAGAAACTCAAAAATGATTTTGTTACCTAGGTCTTGTCCAGATTAAAGCTGGGCTAGCTGAAGTAAAAGGTAGATAGGGCACGATCCAACTATATTGCTTCTACAAGACACACACTTTAGATTCAAAGACACAAATATGCTGAAAGTAAAAGGATGGAAAAAGATATACACCATGCAAACAGTTACAAAAAGAGAGCTGAAGTGGCTATATTAATATCAGACAAAACAGACTTTAAGATTAAAATTGGTACTAAAACAAAGGACATTTTATGATGATAAAACAATCAGAAAGACTTCATTATAAACATAGAGAACAAGAGAGCCCCCAAATACATGAATCAAAAACTGACAGACTTGAAGGGAGAAATAACCAATTCAACAATAGTTGGAGACTTTAATATCCCCATGTTCTATAATGCATACGAGAAGGCAGAAGACTGACAAGGATATAGAAGACTTGAAAAATACTATAAACCAACCAGACCTAACAGACATTTAGAGAACACTTAACAACAGCAAATTATACATCCTTCTCAAGAATACACAGAACATTCTCCATAAAGACCATGTTAAACCATAAAACAAGCCCCAATACATTTAAAAGGATTAAAATTATACAAATTATGTTATCTGACCACGAGGGAATGAACTTAGAAATCAACAATAGAAGGAAATTTGGAAAATTCATAAATGTGGAAACTGATACAATCCTAAATAACCTACAGATCAAAGAAAAAAATGACAGAAGAAAATAGAAAATAGTTTGAGATGAATGAAAATAAAACCACAACACACTAAAACTTATGGGATGCTGCTATAGCAGTGCTTGGAGGAAACCTTCTAGCTATAAATATCTACAGGCATACCTCAGAGATACTGCAGGTTCGGTTACAGACCACTGCTATAAAGCGAGTATCGCAATGAAGCGGGTCACACGAATTTTTGGTTTCCCAATGCATATGAAAGTTACGTTTACACTATACTGTAGTCTATTAAGTGTGCAGCAGCATCATGTCTAAAAAAAACAATGTACATACTTTAATTAAAAAATGCTTCATTGCCGAAAGATGCTAACCATCATCTGACAGGACAGGGTTGCCACAAACCTTCAATTTATAAAAAATGCAATTAACTGCAAAATGCAACAAAGTACAATAAAAAGAGGTATGCCTATGTATTAAGACAGATATAAAATCAATAATCTAAGCTTCAACCTTAAGAAACTAGGAAAAAAAAGAGAAAACTAAATCCAAGGCAAGCAGAAGGAGATAAAATAGACACTAGAAAAAACACAGAATCAACAAAACCAAAAATTCTCACTTTTTTTCTTTAAATCAACAACACTGACAAACCTTTACCTAAACTGACAGGGAAAAAAAAAGAAATCTGAGGATTCAAATGACTAAAATCAAAAATAAATGTTGGAACATTACCACTTTTTATAGAAATAAAAACTACTATCAGGGAATACTGAGAACAACTAAGTTGTTGTATGCCAACAAACTAGGTAACATATATGAAATAGACAAATTCCTAGAAAGATAAAAACCACCCCAATTGACTCAAGAAAAAAAGGAAAAATCTGAATAGCCCTATGACAAACAAAGAGATTGAATTAGTAGTCACAAAACTTCCCCAAAAGCCAGGCCCAGATAACTACACTGGTGAATTCTACCAGCCTTTTAAAGAAAAATTAACACCAATTCTTCATAAACTCTTCCAAACAACAGACGAGGAGGGAACTCATTCTGTAAGGCCAATATTACTCTGATACCAAAACCAGACAAAGACATCACAAGAAAACTACAGACCAATATTCCTTATGAATACAGATGCAGAAATCCTCAACAAAATACTAGCAGGCCAATTCCAGCAACACCCCAGGAATGCAAGGTTAGGCCAACATACAAAAAAATCAATCAGCGTAATAAGGCATATTAACAGAAAAAGGGACACAACCACACAACCATCTCAATCAACACACAATTTGACAAAATCCCACACCCTTTGTGATAAAAACATCCAACACACTAGGAATAGAACTTCTTCAACCTGATAAAAGGAATCTAATGAAACGCACAGCTAACATCAAACTTAATGGTGAAAGACTAAATGTTTTATTTTCCTCTAAGATCTGGAACAAGATAAAAGATGTTGGCTCTCACCACTGCTATTCAACTATACAGAGGCGGCTCTAGATAGAACAATTAAGCAAATATATATATATATATATAAAATATGTACATATTAATAATAAAGAACATCCAGATTGAAAAAGAAGTAAAACTACATCTACCTGCAAATGATATCTTACATATAGAAATCCTTAGGAACACACACACAAATTATCAGAATAAATGAGTTCAGAAAGGTTGCAAGATACACAAAATTAAATTGTATTTCTATATAACTAGCAATGAACAATCCAAAAATGAAATTAAGAAAAACAACTCTCTTTATAACAGCATCATAAAGAATAAAAATACTTAGAAATAAATTTAGCAAACTGAAGACTAAAGAAATTTCTGAAAGAAATTATGGAAATTCAATATGGAAAGACATCCCATTCTGTGTTCACGGCTTGGTAAAGACTTAATATTGCCAACATGGCAATACTCCCCAAATTGATCTACAGAAAAAAACACAGTATCTATCAAAATTCTAGCCAGTTTTCTTTTTGCAGAAATTAGACAAGCTAATCCTAAAATTGATATGAAATTGCAAGGGAACCACAGAGCCGAAACAATCTTGGGAAAGAAGAACAAATATGGAGCTCTCACACTTCCAGATTTCAAAACTTACAAAGCCAGAGCAATCAAGACAATGAAGGACTGGCATAAGGATAAACATATAGATCAGAACAGAACTGAAAGCCCAGAAATAAACCCTCACATTTATGGTCAACATATTTTCAACAAGGATGCCAAGACAATTTAATGGGGAAAGAACAGTATTTTCAATAAATGGTGCTGGGGCAACTGGATATACACAGGCAAAGGAAATGAAGCTAGGCTCCTACACCTCACACCGTAAACAAAAAGCAACTCGAAATGGATTATAGGCATTTTACATTACATAAATGTAATAAAGTTATAAAACTCTTTGGACAAAATAGAGGCTTAAATCTTCTGACCTTGGGTTAGGCAATGTTCTCTTCTATGACACCAAAAGCACAAGCAACAAAAGAAAAAATTTCTCCAACACAGAAATCAAGATTTGATAACTGTAACCTCAAAAAAAAGTTGCTCTAGAACAAGTGAGGCAATTGTCTATTTTCACTTCTATTTATTTGAGGGGGAAAAAATAACACTGCAATATATAAAGTATCTTTTTTGAAATACATAGTTACAAACCTGAACACTTGATATGTTTGTCATAAACAAAGACTAATTATAGTTCCAATGATTTTCTAAGTATTAAGTTAAAATGCACTTTCTCTGATTTCCATCTCAAAACACTTTGTAGGATAAGACAGGGCAAGTACTATGATTTCCTATTTACAAATGTTAACAATGGGGCCTAGAGAAAAATGAATGACTAGTCACAGTATCATAAAAACTAGGTTACTGCAGTGACACATGTATGGGCAGACATAGGATGAAAAGAGAATCAGGATACCAGGTTCTGATGTTTACTACACATGTATTTTATGAAAATATTCATATACATATCTATTTACATTTTAGAGACAACAGTGAAATAAAATTTTAAATATAAATTAAAAATGGATAATCTTGAATTGGGTATATACTTTAAGATCATTTTTCTAAAACATGAATGAAAATTTTAGTTTCTTGATATATTGATAACTATTTCATGCTAGACTGGTATTCAGTGCTAGTCCCTTGGCTTCACAAAGAACACAATAGAGAGCAGGGCTGAGAAGAGACTCTCCACTGCAGTCCCTAGGTTAGTAATGCTCTATTTGGCTCTGTCCAGTAAGAGCTATCTACTGTGATGGAAATACTCTATATCTGGGCTATCCAGTACAGGAGCCACTAATCCCATGTGACTACTGAGCACCTGCAATGTGGCTAGTGTGACTAGGAACTGAATTTCTAAGTTTTACTGAAACTCACCCTTTCTATAGCTTCTTTTTCCTGAGGCGTTACTTGAATGTAGTTCATATGACCACTTCCAGCTTCTGCAATTCCTCCACTGCCACCTCCACTGCCTCCTCCTTGACCACCAGCTTCTTGAACTGGTTCATTTAACATCTGAATAAAATGCTCCTGATGTTGGCTAATTTGCTGCAGTGATTTGAAGGACAGAGAAAAACAAGACATTGATATAAAGTATCTTCAGGAAAATAAGAATTCTAATACAAATAAGAGAGAAAGTTATAACTTTGCAACTGCATTTTTTTAGAATGATTCTGGATTATTCAGTCTTTGGAAGGATATGATTTCTTGTACATTAAAGAAACTTCGTATTTCTGAGGTAAACAGTGAAGAATTAAAAGAATCCAAATTCTCTTTCATAAACACTCCCACCACCCCCGTCATTGTTAAAAAACTACTTGATGTATAAGAAAAAATAGAAGTTATATATATATATATATTTTATCCTCCACACTAGTAGGCAGTAGAATGCTATAACAGGGGTCCGTGATCCCCGGGCCATGGACCGGTACTGGTCTGTGGCCTGTTGGGAACTGGGCTGCACAGCAGGAGGTGAGCGAGCGAGCGGGTGGCGGGCAAGCGAGCCAAGCTGTAACTGTATTTACAGCCGCTCCCCATTGCCCCCCATTAGCGCCTGAGCTCCGCCTGTCAGATCAGCAGAGGCATTCGATTCTCATAGGAGCGCAAACCCTACTATGAACTGCGTGCTCCTTATGAGAATCTAATGCCTGATGATCTGAGGTGGAGCTGAGGTGGTGATGCTAGCGCTGGGGAGCGGCTGCAAATACAGATTATCATTAGCAGAGAGGTTTGACTGCACGGAGACCATAATAAATCAACTGCTTGCAGACTCATATCAAAACCCTATCAGTGAGTGGCAAGTGAAAACAAGCTCAGGGCTCCCACTGATTCTGCATTATGATGAGTTGTAGAATTATTTCATTATATATTACAATGTAATAATAAGAGAAATAAAGTGCACAATAAATGTAATGTGCTTGAATCATCCCGAAACCATCATCCCCCGACCCTGGTCCATGGAAAAATTGTCTTCCACGAAACCAGTCCCTGGTGTCAAAAAGGTTGGGGACTGCTGCTATACAAAACTCAAATATTTCATGACCTGAGCATTAAAATAAGCCCACAGGGCTTCCCTGGTGGCTCAGTAGTTGAGAGTCCGCCTGCCAATGCATGGAACACGGGTTCGTGCCCCAGTCTGGGAAGATCCCACATGCCGCGGAGTGGCTAGGCCCATGAACCATGGCCGCTGAGCCTGTGCTCCGCAACGGGAGACGCCGCAACAGTGAGAGGCCCGCGTACCACAAAAAAAATAAATAAATAAAAATAAAATAAAATAAGCCCACAGGTATGTTTTCTATGAGGTAGTGCGCCACTAGTAATAAGCTTGGGAAAGAGAGACCTAGACAGTTAAACATTTCTTTTTGCTAGAGTTTCTCAGATTCTTTTATAAAGTGTTTCCCAAACAAATATCTAACCCAATCCCCACCCCCAATTCTCGTTTTATCAGTACATCTATCTATAGCATGTTCTACTAAGTGCAGCTTAGAAGAACAGTTTATAGATTTGGTGAAGGAGAAGGGGTGCTCATGGACTTCTACAAAATGTGATATACTCTAAACCCATTTTTGGAAATTAACTGATTAAATAGTCACCTGCAGTAACTGAGGATTTTCTCGACCTATCTGTTGTAGCAATGCTGGAAGCAGGGAAGGATTCTGTTGAATAATTTGTCTCATCTGTTGAAACTGAGGCTGATTCCGTAAAAATTCAAGAGGGTGTCCTAAAATACACATGAACATTTTTAAACAAAAATAGCAATTACATATACAAACATAATCTAGACAGCAAACACTGTCAAGAAAAAATATGATTTGAATTCTCAGATGTATATAAAATGAAGTAAATAATGAAAACATCTTCAAACTGCACCAGCTCGCAAGTCTCATACTGCAGAAATTATTCCTATTAGCTAAGGTAGAGAGTACAGAACACTAAAAAAACAAAGTTTTCCTACAATTGCCCTGGGCACTCAATATTATCAAGTAACACGGAGAACTTGTGCCCTTCGTGCACTCTATCAAAATAAAAAGTATTAAAAGTTGTTCTTGATGCTCAAAAGTTCCTAAGAAAAATATATACCAGGATTAAGAAACGCAAAAAACTTACCTACTTTAATTGATTCAAAAGAATTATGCTTTTGAGGTTACTAAGAGTAATGAGAATTTTTTAGATGTACACTGTCATCTAAATTATTCAAGACAATCATTCAAATTAAAAATGGCCACATCGGGCTCCCCTGGTGGCGCCGTGGTTGAGAGTCCACCTGACGATGCAGGGGACGCGGGTTCGTGCCCTGGTCCCGGGAGATCCCGCATGCTGCGGAGTGGCTGGGCCCGGGGGCCATGGCCACTGGGCCTGCGCGTCCGGAACCTGTGCTCCGCAATGGGAGAGGCCACAGCAGTGAGAGGCCTGCGTACCGCCAAGGAAAAAAAAAAAAAAAAAAAAAGGCCACATCATATGGTTATTTATTCTTCTTTGTGTAACACCAGTTTTACAGAAGAAGAAAACAAGACTCAGAAACTAAGTTACCCAATAACTGCCACTGAATGGGACAGCACCCCAAATCTGAACCAAAGCTGTGGCCTCCTCTTCTATTTCCATGCTGAATCTCAGGAAATGAGAGCCTATCCTCCGGGAGACTGCACACAAAGTGCTTAGGGATTTCTGTCAACCAGAGATGACTGCCACAATTAGAGCTAGGAAATACATAAAAGAATGGTCTCTTCAAAAGTAACAGTTTGGGGGCTTCCCTGGTGGCGCAGTGATTGAGGGTCCGCCTGCCGATGCAGGGGACACGGGTTCGTGCCCCGGTCTGGGGGGATCCCGCATGCCGCGGAGCGGCTGGGCCCGTGGGCCTGTGGGCCATGGCCGCTGGGCCTGCGCGTCCGGAGCCTGTGCTCCGCAACGCGAGAGGCCACAATAGCGGGAGGCCGCAACAGGGAGAGGCCCGCGTACCGCCAAAAAAATAAAATAAAATAAAAAAATAAAATAAAATAAAATAATAAAATAAAATAAAAGTAACAGTTTGAATTACTTTATCAATTTTACAAAGAAATAATGAAAGAGAGCATTAAATAATTCCTAGGACTACCACGGGCTCCAGGCTTTGCTTTCTAGTCAAACCTTTGCCAATGGAAGAGTGGGTGCTGTAAAGACACCTGAATTCAAGCTCTGCTTTCACCTCTAGATTCAAGATATTAAACCTCCCAGGTTTTATTTCCTTGGTTCTATAATAACCATTAAGATCCTACTGGCTTTGAAGACATTTACTGGGAGAGAAAGAGACAAGGTGAGCAAACCGTTCCAAACGGCTTCAGAATATAACACTAAATGCAAACTGGAAAGCATCTCTTCCTTAGAATAAGCTAAACAGAATATGCCCTTTACCAAAACTGTAGTAATGATGTTTAATATACATGAGAATATCTTTTATAATTTCTTTTGGGCCCTTCTCTAACACTGAATAGAGAATTTAAGAGTTACTGAGATGCCCTGGGAATGAACCTCATCTCAAAAGCATTTTAGATTAAATTATTTTTTACTAAAGATTCAGGACCATTTCCTCCCCATTGAAAGATTCCACTTTACCTCCAGAACTTGTTGTCGTAGTCGTTGCTGTCGTAGTTGCTGCTGCTGCAGCCACTGAAGACTGAGGAGCCCCAGTGCTCGCTGCTGGAGGGGGGTCAACCACAGCCTGACTTTCTCTATCTCCGGGAATTCCCTATAACACAATTTCCAAGCTTTAACATAGCTCATCATTCAAAGTTAGTTAAATATTACACAGAGTAAGAGACTTATGAATCTATTTAATATCCTTGTCTAATTTCTAAAAGCATCAAACAGATGTCTGCTTCAATTAAATGTAAAGGATCAAGACATATCTGAAATCTTCACATATTCAAATCAGATTAGAAATGGCCTCAATGTGGTATAGATAAACCCATACTGCTATAATATACAGTAGCATTGTCCAACAGAACTTTCCATGATGACGGAACAGCTCTATATCTATGCTGTCCAATAAAATACCCATTAGCCCCAAGTAGCTACTGAGAACTTGAAATGTGGCTAATGGTACTAAGACACTTAAAATTTTAACTTACTTTTAATTTTCTTACATTTAAATAGCTACTTGTACTTGATAGTACTCAACAGCTACCCTACTAGACAGTGTACATCTAGGATATGAAGTAAATAATTTTGCAATTAAAAAAATAAATCATGAAATGTTTATCCAGCAACACATGTTAACATCTAACACCAAAGTATTGGGCAAGACCCTAAACTTACATAGAAGTAATGGTGTCTAACATTATAAGGCTAATTATTTAAATTTTCAAAGTATCAACACAAATCTTATTAAAATTAGACATATCTGGCTTTTATGTTATATATCACTCTAATTGATTTTTGAACCTCACAGAAACTTTCACCAGCTCAGTGACAGAAAGGATTGTATTTTTAACCCTAGCCTTAAGATCATCCAAAGAGATTTTGATGCACACATGGCAGTTGTGAAGTGATCACTGGAAAAAGAGTCTAATGGAGACAGAGCAGGTGATGACAGCGGCCAAGTGAGGAGGATGTCCTCTACTGATCCATGGTTCTGAGAAAGCGTCATCCAGAAATGTATCACATACAAAAACTTAAAATTGATTATTCAAAAATTACAAAAAATAAAGGGAATTCCCTAGCGGTTCAGTGGTTAGGACTCCACACTTTCACTGCCAAAGGCATGGGTTCAATCCCTGGTCAGGGAACTAAGATCCCACAAGCTGCATGGCGCAGCCAAAAAAAAAAGTAAATAGGTATAAAAGAATCTTAAATAATTAAGTATTTAGGTAATGCTTTTTCTAAGTTTGTGGCATTTATCTTCTGAAGTTATTATAACTTAAAACTGCACTAAGATTTTTGGAACACCCCTATTTTGATAAACGATTTATAAGACTTCTCATATATAACTTATTAAAGTCTTTATGAAATCTTCATAGATTTTGGAAGGAGAATAAAGGAGAAAATATTGTATTTGAATATGAGATGGTAATAGTAATTGCTTCCATTTCCCAGTATATCAGAAGCCAAAATCATAAACATATGAAGAATGAACGGTAATAAACAGCAGGATAATGGCTGCCTATATTAGAAGTTTATTGTAGGCATTGCAAACAAATGTTTTTCACAATCCACCAATTCAAACCCTTAGATGAGGAGCTATCAAGTGCTAACAAACTATATAGACCGAGGATCCAAAAGCCTCCATCAAATTCTCAAACAAATTTGTTAAACTAAAAAGTTAATCACCATTGCTACAGATCTACCTCAAATTCTCATAGTATTTAGCCCTTTATTAGATCATTATTTCTCCTTTCCCATACACTCACCCTCACAGTTAAAGGTAGCCCCTTTTTTCCAGTCTATGAAACAAACAGTAAATATATAAAACTTTAAACTGTTTCATGAACTTATCTCTCATCTATTCATTTGTATTTGATGCTAAATAGCAGCAACTGTGAAGAGTGATCCATTTTTTTATACCTCAAAATTTCAAATCTATTAGATCAAAATATTTGATATCATTAAATTTATGCAGAATTCCAAATCAGGTATAAATTAGAGCCATTCTATGAAAGGAAAGGCAATATTTTAACATAATATGTATTTTTTGGGGGAGGGGAGGAATGAGCGGCAACCACAAACAGATCCACAGTAACTATCAATCCAGTATGATTCCTCAATTTCAAACAAAATGATAATTAAATGAACTGCCAGCATTTTAAAGACTCTCAAGAGGACAATGGGAAAAATAATTCAAATGATATGCTAAGAAAAGGTTTTGTGACTCTCATGCAAGTAAGTAGGCAAATGACTGGTGGTAGAGAAGCACAGTTATCTGCTCATGACAGGGACTCTCCTGAAACTACGCTCTCAAAAGGAGTTTCTAACAGAAGTACAACTGGAAACAAAGGAATGGATTAAACTTGTAGATGGTATTCCCCAAAGAGTTAGGATCTGAGATGATATTTAAGGTAATTGAGACTTTTGATAATATTCCAACACACCAAAGAATTATAGAATAAAATGTTAAGACTAAAAAGTTAATCCAATGTTATTGCAAACTTCTACACTTTGCTTTTGACCCATGTCACATTTGTAAAACAGACATTCATTGTCATAAAATATCACGGGTTTCAGTCCATGCCCACAACAATCTATTTCTCAAAAACCTTCATTAGTAGAAAACAAAACCCAATAATTTATTCAAAATTCCCTCGACTGCTACTGACTATAAATAAGCTAACAATTCAAATGCCAACAGAACCAGTCATAATATCATACATTAAATTAAATGCATGATGCTGTCAGGTAATAGGGAATGGACAGGAAGACAGTGAATTAAAGAGTCTACAACCTAAAACTTTTCCTAAATCTGGGATCTGAGTTGTCCAGATAAACCAGATTATCTGAACTTTTAAGTGAAATCTCCCCGTTTTTAAAAGCTGGCAACGAATTAAGAAATTTACACATAGTACAAAATTTGGCTTGGGCTTCCAACTTGAAACTTTTGCTCTAAATAGCACATCCAGGATTATGCTTGGCAGGCAAAAAAGCTACTAAAATGTTGGATTCAATTAGATTTAAAATCTGCCCCACCCCTACCCCTCTAACACACAGCTGTCATCCTTTGAGGGTACTACTCCAAGTGGATAGCAAATTTTACAACCCATTTAGCCACGTTGTTTTCTAATTGAAAATCCTATCAAAATCTTTTAGAAGAGGTTACATTTTATTAACACAAAATGTTAACATACTAAGAAAAATAAAAGCGTTATGTAAATTATCTAGCATACATCATTATTATCTTCTGAATTGTTACTATCCCTTTAAAATCTCTGTTTCTTTGAGATTTTGTTCTTAAACAACTAGAACAAAGAAAGCAAAATGTTTCTCACCATTAAAAGATACTCCACTGCTCTGTCAGGGTTGTTGAAACTGGCTCTCAGGGCTGCAATTACTTGCTCTCGTTCGTAGCCCATTGACATGATCTCAGTTACCATATTCTCATAAGACTGACCTGTCACTAAAAAAAGGTGTGTGTGGGTGGAAGAAGGGGAAAGAAAAAGAAAATTTAATAAATAAACAATCTCCATGTAATGTGAGTACATATACGTATACACTGTTTCAGGCACTACAGTGCCAGGAATACAAAGATGAGTAACAGTTATCAACTACAACATATATGTGGTAGGTAGAATAATCCACCCCCTCCCATCCCTGGAAACTATTAAGTAAGTCAGGTTACAAGGCAAAAGGGAATTAAGGTTGCTAATCAGGTGACTTTAAGATAGGGAAATCATCCTGGATTACCTGGGTGGGTCCGATGTAATCTTAAGGCTCCTTAAAAGTAGGAGGGAAACAGATGAGAGGGTCGGAGAAATAGATGTAAGGAAGAGAGGGACAAAAGCAGGGTCAGAGATGCTATGCTGCCACCTTTGATGACAGAGGAAAGGGATATGAGCCAAGGTATGTGGTCAGCCTCTAGAAGTTGGAAAGGACACAGAACAAATTCTCCCCTAGAGTCTCCAGAAAGGAATGCAGCTCTGATTTTAGCCCAGTGAGCTCCATACCAGACTTCTAACCTACAGTACTATAATAAGATAATAAATCTGTTGTTTTATACCACTAAGTTGTGGTACAGAGCAGCAATGGAAAATACAGTATGTTTAATACACATAATAAAAATATCAAGTACAAGTGTAGCACAAACATAGAAAAGAATTAGCAAGTCAGGGCAGGCAAACTGGAAGAAGAGACAGATGAACTGATTTTTGAGAACAAGTAGCAGGGACACTTCACAAAATCAACTGTGCTGTAATAAGTTGTTTTCCTTGGACACCTTCCGTTATCAAAGCAGAGGGGAAAAGGAGGTTGGAAGCTAGAAAGTTAGAATGTCCCATACCGTATAAAACTGGTACAATTATCCCTGTAAGGCATTTCCCACAGGATCTCTCCAACTCTGACTCACTCTTCATGGAAATGTCAGACAACACTCTGATTTAAAGAAAGCCAACTCTCTCCCACTAAACTTAAAGCTACCACACTTCTTGTCCATCTCCCACCCTTTCCTGCCCACCTAATTATCTTGATCAGCAGTTAACTATGTCCTAGAATGTCATCCTAAAAACAAAAACACGCCTCCCTTGACTGCATCCCAATTCTCTTTCAGGAATTGGTCCATCCGTCTGCTCTCCTCCCTTCACAGCCATAGCTGTCTGTACACGCGGTGTCCACTTCTCACATTCTGCTCACTCCACAACCAATACCAGCATGTGACTTTGGATCTCAAAGATTCCCCCTCAAACATGCCTCACCATTTATCATCTGCCTTCTCCACTTCAATTAGCAGCACCTCTATCCATCCAAGTGCTTGAACCAGAAACCTTGGTGATTTCAATTCCCTTTCCCCTCCTTCTGCATCTAATCCACTAGCATACCTGGTAGGTCCTATCTCTAAAATATACCCCAAACCTATCAAGCTTCCTCTTTCTCCCTGCCTTAACTCAAGACCAGTCCACAACAATCTCTGGTCTAGATTATGCCCTGCTTCCTCTTCTGCCCCCAAGCCCACAATCCATTCTTCAGCCAGTTGCAAAAGTGAGCTTTTAAGAAAGAAAACCTAATCTCATTTTGGGCTCCCAACCTCAACAACCCTGCATGTGCCACACTCCAAACAATCCATTTCTTGCTTCACAAGTCACAGCTTCTGCCCCAGGACCTTCACACACACCAGGCTTCTTTGATGGTCTGTTCCTTTACATGCTCCAGTTCTCAATTTAAACGCTACAGTCTCAGAGAGGTACTGCCTGACTAGCCTAAATATAAGTGCCTTTTGTTCTTCTTTATGGAAGCCATTAATTTTTAAAATATCATTTATCATGATTTGCAATTTATTTTATGTTTCACTCTATTTTCTTTCCCCCATCACAGGTTCAACCTTGCTAGGGACCATGCCATTTTTGCTTTACTGTTTCCCTGATATACAGGTGACAAAATCAGTTGAATGATTTTTTTCTGCAGAATTTTTTCTTATTTCATATAGTGTATTACACTAAAACTCTGGTCTATCTACCCCCCCAACCCAGTTTCATTGAGAAATAATTGACATACATCACTGTATAAGTGAAAGACATAGGGCATGATGGCTTGACTTACGTATATTGTGAAATGATTACAACAGGTTCAGCTAACATCCATCTTCTCATATGGATACAAAAAAAAGAAAAAAATTTTTTCTCCTTGTGACGAGAACTCAGGATTTACTCTCAAAAACTTTCCTATATGCCATACAGCAATGCTAGCTACCTAGTCATCATGTTGTACACTACATCCCTAGTATTTATCTTATAACTGGAAGTTTGTACCTTTTGACCATCTTCTTCCAACTTCCTATCCCCCATCCTCTGCCTCTGGAAACCACTTTGAGTTTGATGATTTGTTTTGTTGAAGAGTCTACATATAAGTGAGATCCTATAGGAGCTGTCTTTCTGACTTATTTCACTTAGCATAATACCTTCAAGGTCCATCCATGTTGTTGCAAATGGCAGAAACTCCTCACTTTTTATGGCTGAGTAATACCCCATTATGTGTACACACACACACACACACACACACACACACACACACACACACACACACACACAACCCGCTTCTTCATCCATCAATGGACATTTAGGTTTGTTCCATGTCTTGGCTATTGTAAATAATGCTGTTATGAACATGGGGATGCAGGTATTTTTTCAAGTTAGTGCTTTCATTTCCTTTAGATAGATTCCCAGAACTGGAACTGCTAGATCATATGGTAGTTCCATTTTTAATTTTTGAGGAACCACCATGCTGTTTTCCATAGTAGCTGCACCAATTTACAATCCCACCAACGGTTTACAAGGGTTCCCTTTTTCCACATCCTCACCAGCATTTGCTATACCTCGTCTTTTTGATGATGGCCATTTTAACAGGCCCGAAGTGGTATCTCATTGTGGTTTTAATTTGCATTTTCCTAACAACTAGTGATGTTAAGCATCTTTTTATATACTTGTTGGTCTTTTGTATATCTTCTTTGCAGAAATGTTTATTCAAGTACTTTGCCCATTTTAAATTGGTTTGGTTTTTTTTTTTTGCTATTGAGTTGTATGAGTTCTTTATATATCATGGATATTAACCTCTTATTATATACATGGTTTGCAAATATTTTTTCCCATTCCATAAGTTGCCTTTCTACTTTGTTGATGGCAAAATTTTCAATAAAGTTATCTAGTAACTACGAAAGCATAGCTTAAAAAACTAAGTATCACTGAGCAAATTTAGCATTTGATACCTTGGTTTAGAGTAATGACTTTTCCCTACCTATTCCATAAAGTACTTAAGCTATTTTTATCTTTTAAAATACCCACTGATATAATTCTAGCACAAATCACTCAGGTGCCAATACACTTTCAGTAATCTAGTTCCCAGAAACAGAAAATATTATCAATAATAAACAAAATTAAGAGTTGTGGAATATCATAACTGTACTATTTTAACGTAGTGTTTCTCATTTAATTCTTATAGGAACTCTATAAGAAAGGTTTATTTTCCCTTCCTTTTAAAGATTATGAGGCTGAGGCTTAGAAAGATTAACAATTTGATCAACGGCTGTTAAGTCATGGTGCAGAGACACAAACACAAGCTGTCTAGACTCCAGAGCTCCCATGCCTCTCCTTGATGCTATGCGTCCTAAAAATCACACTTCTTAGTCGACTAAGTTATTAAAACTCAAAAAGAAATGCCTACACTCAAGTTTGATACTCTTTAGATCCTGAAAGTATGAGGGAAATGACTCCTAGAAAAATTAGGGGCAATGAACAACATGAGACAGAGCTAATGATGAAGTGATGAAGAAGATGTCATTAAGAATGAGTTTTGGGGGACTTCCCTGGTGGTTAAGAATCCGCCTTCCAACACAGAGGTATATGTGGGTTTGATCCCTGGGGATGTGGGTTTGATCCCTGGTTGGGGGATGTGGGTTCGATCCCTGGTCGGGGAACTAAGATCCCACAGGCCGCAGGGCAACTAAGCCCGCATGATGCAACTACTGATCTCACGCACCACAACTAGAGAGAAGCCCACGCGCTGCAACAAAGAGCCTGCACGCCGCAATGAAAGATTCTACATGCCGCAACTAAGACCCAACACAGCCAAAAATAAATAAATATTAAAAAAAAAAAGTCTTGTACTTATCTTCTAGGTTAGGAGGTGCTGTGAAAGGAACAATGACCTCATTTAGATTTGCCTTTTAGAAACTCCACTGTGGCAGAGAATAGAACAGCTAAAAGAGGGTAACAGAAGAGCATCAGTAAGGTAAGGACATGAACCAAGGCAATTAAGTGGCAGTAGAAACAAATATTCCGGAGACTTTAGGAAGGAGGATCAATATAGGACTCCTGGCCTCACTGGGCCAAGAGAGGCAGAGGGTCAAGGTTGATGCCAATACTTTGGTAGAGAGTGGAAGATGATGCAAGCAAGAAGGGAACAAAGGAGAAGAATCAGATGGGGGAATTAAAAATGAATAAATTTAGAACCTAAGGAGTTTGTGGAGGTTATAGGTTTTCCAGCTGGCAGCTTAAAGAATGAGTCTGGGAAGTCAGAGGGAGATATGTACTAGAGTTTTAATTTTGAGAACGCTTGTAGTACAGTTAACCCTTGGACAATATGGGTGTGAACTGCATAGATCCACTAATAATCAGATTAAGTCTATTCCTAGTACACTACTACATGATCCATAGTTGGTTGACTCTGCAGATGCAGAACCGTGGATACAGAGGCCTGACTGTAAAGTTATAGATGGATTTTTGACTACATGGGGTTGGCGCCCCTAACCCCTGTGTTGTTCAAGTGTCAACTGTATATGGGTGGTATTTGCCATTCCCATGTCTGAACTTTGAACTATGACCTAGAGCAGAACCAAAGAAAACTCATACATTTAAAAGCCAGGTGAGATAGAAAGAATTAAACAGAAAGCCTGAGAAGGAATAGTCAGAGGTACGGTTCAAGAAAAGAGTGGTGTCACAGAAGTCAAAGAAGAAATATTTAAAGAAGCAAGGTATCAACACAAAGACTGGATAAATTAAAGATGAAAGAGTAAAGGGGTCTCGAGACCATACAGTTGAGAACTGCTGTTCTAAGAGATGCAAGGTGTAAAAGGTAAGACACCACCACCAGAGACTAGAGCAGGAGCAGCTAGAGCTGTGGACTCCTGGGCTTCCGCCCAGCAGCATCAGTGCATTCCAGCTGAAGCAGCAACGGCAACAGCCACAGCCTCCGACAGCAGCAGGGGCATGTGCTAGCTGGTTTCAGCTCTGAGGGTACAGAGCCCTTTACTCATCTCTGGGTAATCTTGAGCTGTTTCAGCACCTCTGTAACAATCTCCTAAGATTAAGCCTTTTCCTGTTTGAAATAGAGTGATTTCTGTTTTCCTGATTGTTGGATACTAACTCATATGAAGCAGAGTAATCCCAGAGAACAGTCTCTCAAAGATAGGAATGTGGGTTTGGTACATCCAGGTGATCTTAAGTTGATTAAACAACTATTTTGCCCCTATGTGCTATGGGAAATCAGCCAGCCATTTTCCATGGCAATGAGGGCACCATGGAGTTCAAGTTCAATTAGGTCAGAGGGCCAATCCCATATCTTGTGAGATACTACTGCTGTTGGAACCTTGCTGCTGTAGCAGCTAAACAAGGAATCCAGAAGCCCATACTCTACTGAAGCTGCCATTCCCACCTGTTCCCAGCCTTCTACCTCCCTACCATTTCATGTAGTACAGAAGAGTACCAAAGGGAAGGAATGGGGTTGCCACCCAACAGACCAATAATGAGTACTTATAGCAGGCACTGTACCAGGTATAGTTACAGTGGGAAAATGGGCAAAAAACCCCAAATTGATTTTGACAGATTAGATGTGAAGGGAAGGATGGAAAGACATTATTCAACAGGTAAAACTGAAAGTCGGGATAAAAAGGCACTTTCACTGCAAGTACAATACAAGCAACAAGATGCAGATGGGGACCTATAAGGCTACAAGGTGGAATGAAGGCTGGAGGTGAATAAAGATGAAATGTGAGACAGATTTAGTAACATCTTATACTCATTTCAAAGATACTTTGTAATAAACCTGTACACAGATCAAACTTTGTAAAACCTCATTTAAAACCCACATTTGGAAAATGGAAAACTATCTGCTTTAAGGCAAGAAGTATGCTTAACTCTAACAATACAATTTAAAGGATTCAATATATAATACATTAACTTACAAAAGTCTTCAGTAACATCAACTGAATTATCTAAATCATTTAGCCACTTGATTGTAAGCAACCATGAAAATGAACATTTTCGTGATCTAGAAAAATGAAACTTAAACCTCCTCCCTGTCTCTTACAAGGTAATTTACAATGTAGATACTTACCAAGTGCACTTGTTGCATCTTCAAAAAGGTTTGACCGAGAAGAATCACCTGATGTACTGTAAAATGTTTTTAGAAAATCATGTATCAGAAAGTATGTAAAATCTACCTTAAAGTTTAGTAGCTATCCAATTTGTAGAGATTCTTTGATTTTAATTGAATGTAGAAGTCTGGCTACAGTGTTCAAAAAGGCTTCCAGATTAAACCCCAAAGCTTTATCCATAACATTTACGGCATGGGAAGAATTTTCAATTTTAATACTCATTCTGTTCTGCAAATCCATCATTTAAAATGTCCAAAGATATAAAAGAACATCCTTACAGAGAGCTTACCATTTAAGGAATACAAAAAAGATAACATACAACTAATTCCCTGAAAGAATTTACAAGAAAAATTAAATAATCTATAAGTCAAGTCACAGTAAAAGAAATATCAAAAGCTGTATATGATAAACAGCACATGCAGAAGCTGCATTAGGCTGGAAAGGCCTGGGAAGTCTTTACATAGTAGAATTTCATTAGGTCTTATAGTTAAGTTCTGAACACAGAAACTGCAAGAAAGCCTTCAGGTCAAGGAACGCAGCATAAACAAAAAGATGCAGAGGGAGGATAGACCCAAGCTGTAACCAAGTTTTAAGCCAGTTTAGAAGGACTAAGTTTTGTTAGGCAATTGCAGAAGATGAGTCTAGAAAACAAAGAAGACACAAACACAATAATGAAAGACCATAAAGAGAAGGCCAAAGAAAAATAAATTGAGGTTTACAAAAGTGGTAAAGACAGCAGTTAGCAGTTTGGAGTAAAACATACACACAACACAATACACACATATACCTCTGTCCCAATTTTAGAAACAAAACACAGTAGACTTCAGTTCTGAGAAAACCCTACAGCATAGTAAGAGTAACGGAAATACCTAAGTTTGAATTCCTAAATTACTTTGTAAGCCTCAGTCAGTTCTTCACCAATACAATGAGGTCAACAATGGTACCCATGTATCCCTAAGTGCTGTGGGTAGGGTTACTGCTGGTAAAGTGCTCCGCAAAGTGCCTGGTATCATAACACTCAACATGATTGTTATGATTAAGACAATACTTCGGTATAATTTTTAACATATCTTCATCAACTAGATAGTAAAATTAACATGTAGAAGGCAAAATATCAAAAAGAACTATATACTACAGCTCTATACTATATATATAGGAAAACAAATTCTCCTGCCTTAGACCTGACCTGTGTCTTGTTGTTGTGTGTTTGAACAATTACTGCATGTCAGCAGAACTACAACTGCCTAAATTTTCCCCAGGGGTGCATAGTATTCCATTTAATTGACCAAATCAAACTATAAAGACATTTTTTGTTTGGTTTCCAACCTTTAAATTCTTTCTGTAGTCAAATGTATTAATCATTCCTTTTATGACTTTTTTGGGTTAAGATTATTTTCCCATGCTCTCCTCTAGTTTATGGTTTCACTTTTACATTAAATCTCTATCCATCTAAAATTTATTTTTATGAGTGTAAGATGTGATCCATCTTTTTTTTACCTCCAGAAGGCTAGACATTTATCCTAATAGCATTTTCCCCACAGTGGTCTGCAATTACATTTTTATCTTATATTAAGTCCCTGTATGTATTTTGGTCTGTTTCTAGACTACTATTTCACCAAGCAGTCTTTCTAGTTAAGAGCCATACTAAATTGTAATCATTACCATGCATAATACATTTTACTATCTGGTAGAATTAGACCCCTTTGTTACTGTTCTTTTATAGAACAATTTGTGCTATTTTTGCACATTGTTTTAAAATTTCTTTTTAAACATTACAGATAAGACTGAGATAACCACCATTTAACCACCGTTTAACCACCATTCAATCTTGATTCTGCCTCAACCGTTTAACCACCATTCAATCTTGATTCTGCCTCAACACTCCTCCCCTCCCCATCCGCAGAGGAAACCACTTTATCCGTTAGTGTGTTGTCCCTCTGCTACTGTTTTTCTACACATTAATATGCCACCCACAGAAAATATGCAATGTTGTTATGTGGCTTTTGTTTGGTTTGTGGTTATTGCCTATACTGTTCTGCAATCTGCTATTTTCACTTGATAACAAAGCCTTGAAACCACATTTATTTAATATGCATATACACTGCATACTTTAACTGGCCTGTAGTATTGGATATCAGAGCTCCCCCAACTTTAGGAAGCCCAAGAATTCACCAGGAGAGCTTGTTAAAATACAGATTTCTAGGACCCACGTCCAGAAATTCTTATTTAGAGGTCTAGGGTGGAGCCTAACAATTAATTTCAAACAAACTCCCAGTGATGCCGATGTTGTCTATTCACTACCACACTGGAATAGCACAGTTCTCTAATACAAATAACATGTCGAGTCATGCCCTTACTAATGGATATTTAGGTTGGTTCCAATTTGTCCTCAATTACAAGCAATGCAGTCCTTGTGCACAAGTGCAGTTTCTCTAATGTAGATATCAACAAGTGGAATTTGCACTGCAATATGTGGTTTTTAAAAGAACAAAACTGACCTAAAAAAACAAATCCCTAATAATGAAATGTCAGGCCAGGGTGATAAACAAACTTTCTGACACTCCTCAAAATTCATACCAGCGTATCTCCTGATAATTATCTCACTGAGTTCTGTGCTTTATAAGACACTAAATGTTTTATAGCACAAATGAAGAAACTAAGGCACATTTAAGCAGCTGGTTTTCTGAGCTTCCCTCCCTTCCCTTTCTGTGCTATCCTTCTCTGAGGTGTATAGTTTGGGGAAATAAGAGTATAGGGTTGGGCTTCCCTGGTGGCACAGTGGATAAGAATCCGCCTGCCAATGCAGGGGACATGGGTTTGAGCCCTGGCCTGGGAAGATCCCACATGCCACTGGGCGACTAAGCCCGTGCGCCACAACTACTGAGTCTGCACTCTAGAGCCCGTGAGCCACAACTACTGAGCCCACGTGCCACAACTACTGAAGCCCACACGCCTAGAGCCTGTGCTCCGCAACAACAGAAGCCACCGCAATGAGAAGCTCACACGCTGCAACGAAGAGTAGTCCCCGCTCACCGCAACTAGAGAAAGCCACACACAGCAACAAAGAACCAAAAGCAGCCAAAAATAAATAAATAGATAAATAAATTTATATTTTTTAAAAAAAGAGTAAAAGGTTGGTGTACAAAGCCCAAGTAAGTAGGCAACTCTGGAGTCTGCTTTTCTGACCATCAACTCCTTTATGTAATCTCTATGGGTCTGAAAAGATAATCCTGACTCTTGAGAACAGATGAATAAAACTGTACCCCCAAGAAGAAATAAAAAGAATAGAGATAATAAAAAAACTTGAATTGATGATATTAGCACATTAAAATGGATTGATCAATTTGGGAATTCTTACACTATGGAGCTTTTTAAAAGGAGCTTAAAGCAATTAAGAAAATATGATATACTGTACCAACTCAAGACATATTTAATTAAGTTTACAATGTTTAAATGATTTGGAAAACCAATTTGTGAAATTTATAAGTTCCCTCCCATACACAGAAAAGATGTAACAGCCTTTAGATGCAATAGCATAGGCCGACTCTGGGTTGTCTCCCACTAGTTAAGGGTGATTGTATGCAATTCTAGCTGCACATGGGAGAAGTACCAAATTAGGCAACAGTGTTTCAGAATGCCTAAAGCAAAGTACAGCAGGCTGACATAGGGAAAATATTTTACTACCTGAACCTGTGTTCTCTTGGGGAATTAAATCCTTGAAAAGAGGCCCGAAGCAGCAACAAACCAGGTGACTCAAACCCCTCCCAACATGGCTGACTGACTCAAAGAAACGGCACTCAAAGACAAAACACTAAAATGAAAGATGATGAGAAAGAATTCATGACTAAATTCTTTCTCATCATTGTATTTATCACAGACATCCTTCTATGTCAGTGTTTCCAAATGCTGCATAGTTTTCCATTGTGACTGGTCCTGATTCCAGGACGCTACTGCCACTGAGGTCCTGAGTTGCACCAAAGTCACAAAATACAAACCGCTTGCTTCAGTGCCAATACATACTGGACACAAAGCAACTCAGGCTCTCAGATAAAGAAGAGATTCCCGTGTATGATTTCCAGCCAAGAGAACTGAAGCATTGTTTTGGTTATTTTATTTATCATTGGGGAAAAAAACCTTTGTCACAAACTACTCAATAATCCTAACTGCCAACTTCCCACAAGAACTTTTTTTTGCTCCCCAAATATCCCAGCACTTTTTCTTCTGTTCTAAAGATCTACATAGGCAAAAACTTAAATTTCTATACAACTTCACAAAGATGTAGATACTTACTCAGCACATACTGTGTGCCATGTGCTATATCATATCTTTTACTTATTTCATTTAATCCTTATAACAACTCTATGAGATAGGTCCTGCTGTCATCCACATTTTGCAGATGAGGAAAAATCCAAAGACGTTAATTTCTTTTCTAAGGTTAAGACCTAACAAATGTTAGACCCAAACACAATACTACGTAGCAACTGGAAAAATTTACTGACATGGAAGGATGTTTATGATAGATGTGACAATAGTCAAAGAATATAGGTCAAATATAATAATGATTGGGGGACAAATGTCAAGTTATTTATAATGTGTCAAGCTATAATATACTGTCAGATTATTTTATAATTCTTCTTCTTTTTGGTCATTTGTATTTCCTAACTTTTCTACACAAAATGAATAATGACTGACCCCTTTCCCTTCACCCTGGGAGAAAAAAAACAATGCAGAGTATACAAATTCAGATTACCGAACAGACACAAGCATACTGCTTTAGTCAGGGTTCAAAGTTTAGAAAAAGTTTAACATAGTAGATAGAAAGCTAGTTTGATCAAAACAATAATCAAAATAAATACATTCATGAAGTCACTGTTATAAACATATTCCTATACAATTTCCTAGAATCCAGTTCTTACCTGTCAGTTGATGTTGGGCTAGCAGCCACTGGTGTTTCTGCTGGCTTTTCTGCAGGTTTCTCTTGTTTCGTTGCACTAGCAGGTGCAGGTTCAGAAGACGCTGTCGTTGATGCTGGAGTGACAGATGCAGGTGTGGGAGTGGGAGCGGGAGCCAAAGTGGGGGCAGGGGTTGGGGCCTGAACCACAGTTGGTGCTGTGGAGGAACTAACTGTGGTAGTGGTGGCAGAATTTGATTGCTGAGTTGTAGCTGGTGCTGGTGTTGTCACTGCTTTGGGCTAAACACATTACAAATCAAAATAATGCATTATGATAAAACACTGCATTATTACCTGATCTCTGGATGCTACAAACATAACACTAATACAAGTTTGTAACTTGAAAATAATTTTGTAAGGTGACATAATGAGTGATCAATAGCGGCAATCTGAATCACTATTTATGTTATTCTTTCAAAGCTGATGAGAGCATATACATTAACTATCAACTTCCATTAGCTTTAGCCAACGGTTTCAGTCTTCGGATCATTATGAAAAAGAACCAAAAGAAGCAAATATTTTAAAACGTACAGAATGTGTATCCAGAAAAAGAACCACATAATTCCCCCCAAAACTTCACAATTAAAGTTTCTTGGTTACAACTTCAAAGTATTTATCGTCATTTGAAAGCAACAAAAATAACTTTCTTGAAATGAAAGTATAAACAGAAGTATGATTAATGAACATGCCAGAAAGTCTACTGTATTTTAGAGGAGGGAAGAAAATCCCAATATTGACTACAAGCCAATAGGTGTAAGTACAAAGAGATTAACATAACTTTTGAGATGTATATACAGTTAAACCGACAAATAAAGGCCAAATAAAGTTATAACCGCATGCTCAGCACTTTCTGAACGAGAATCAGAGCCATAAACATTCCCACCAAGCAAAAAAGCAATTACATATGGGTAAAAATCATATTATATGAGTTTTATTCTTCTCCAGCCTATCAATACTCACTACCTGCTTAGCTCATAACTTACCTAAGGTGAAAAGGTAACTGATTTGATGGAAGATGAGATTAAAATTCAACATAATTTGCCCCAAGTATAAATCAACAAACTGTAAATGCAATGAGTGGATTTGTGCCTTGTTCTATTTGAGCTAGTATAGAGTGTACTGGAAAAAAGTGCCTTGTGCAAGGTAGGGGGATGGGACTTACCTATCCTGCTTAACTCTTAGTTATGTTCTAAATAGTCAACGTTACTATAATAATAAAGGAAATAAGACCATAACAAATACATACCCAAATATGTGGCTACCACATTTTCCACTATGTACTATGTATGATAAAACTAAACAAGGGAATACTATTCAGCCTTAAAAAGGACAGAAATTCTGGCACATGCTACAATGCGGATGAACCCTGAAGACATTATACTAAGGGTAATAAACAAGTCACAAAAGGACAAATACTGTATGATTCCACTTATACGAGGTACGAAAAGTAGTCAAGTTCATAGAAAGGAGAACAGTGGTGTCAGGGGCTGGGGGGCAGGGGAAATGGGTAGTTACTGTTTAACAGGTACAGAGTTTCAGTTTGGGAAAATGAAAAAAGGTTTAGAAACAGATGGTGGTGATGGCTACACAACAATGTGAATGCATTTAATGCCAATGAACCAAACACTTAAAAATGGTTAAATCTGTAAATTTTGTGTTGTGTACCACAGTTTTTGAAAAAACTAGATGAGGCAAAGTTTCCTCATATGATTCTGTTCCTGTGTATTTAAAGTTTAACATTTAATAAGTGCTTAAATACAGCAAAATCAATACGGTTCTTAATAGATTAAAAAAAATTAAGTCCAGTACATGTAAACTGTTCAGCTGCTTTTCATTTCTCACTACAAAAGTATTCCATAATTAAAATTTACTTGTTCACTAGGGGCAAGACGGGAATAAAGACACAGACCTACTAGAGAATGGACTTGAGGATACAGGGAGGGGGAAGGGTAAACTGGGACAAAGTGAGAGAGTGTCATGGACATATATACACTACCAAATGTAAAATAGATAGCTAGTGGGAAGCAGCCGCACAGCACAGGGAGATCACCTCTGTGCTTTGTGACCACCTAGAGGGGTGAGATAGGGAGGGTGGGCGGGAGGGAGACACAAGAGGGAAGAGATGGGGATATTTGTATATGTATAACTGATTCACTTTGTTATAAAGCAGAAACTAACACACCATTGTAAAGCAATTATACTCCAATAAAGATGTTAAAAAAAATTTACTTGTTCAACTTTGTTTTCTACTGCATATATCAATTACTTTGAGACTTTAAAAGAAACTCACATTTACTCTATCTACAGTCTTTGACAAACTGGTTTCCAATTACCTATTTAAATTTATTTTGGGTGCTACAAGTAACACTACTCTTCTGAGATTATTAGGAGTTTAGAATTTAGGATCATAATTCAGTCCTAAAAGTATCATGAGCACCACCACTCCTCTATCTGTCTTAACTCTCTACTGCATGTTTACGTATCTTTAAACAAGTATATAAATAAAACAAAAATCCTGAGAGAATCCATATTCATTCTCTGCTTTAGAGAAAAACTTTTGACTTTTATTTCAGTCCAATAAATCACAAAAAAGTTCCTGTTAAAAACCTTCTCACAATAATCATTCCATCGTTCGCTTAGCTGTCTTTTCCCTTTTTTAGTTTCTAAAAATCTATCCCACTGGCTAAGAAATATCACTGAAATTGTTAATCTATATGTCTTTTTGGCCCTGAAGTATTTGTTAGGTCTAGTACATCAATTAGCAAATCCTTTTAAGGCACTCTTATTAAAAACTACAAAATGAGAAACACTTATTCAATTTCTAAGAATCACATTCTCTAATAATTATACAATTAGTGATTTTACTAATCCAACAATACCTAATAATTTTTAACATGACACTTCACATATCAGTTGTTTTGACATATTTAAAGTTATGCTCAAACTACAAATATATGAAACTATTAACTTTATAGTTGACTCAAAGCAAACTGTTAAAATCTTTAATAACAATTAAGTGCATGCCACTATGGATGTGTATAAACTGTTTTCACTTGAAAGTGTAACGCAAGACTTGGGATCATCTTTTTTTTCTTTTTAAACTCACATGCATAAAGATATATACAACGAGGTTGAAACTTACTTTTGTCACCATAACTACCACGAAGTTTTTCTCATCAATTTTATATTCTTTTAGAGCAGTATCATCATTGAGGATTTTGCCTAGCACATTAAGAAAAAAACATATTACTGAAGGCACCGTAACTTTGTCTTACACTAACTGAGGTTAAAACAATCACCAACATCAATTCTATTAAAACTTTCCCCAAAGAAAAAGATTAACCAGTCAGCCAAGATAAACATAAGTGGATACATGATTAGTTAAGAAGGCATAAATAAGCATTTGACTAAAAGATAGCAAACTCATATACTGTATGTAGATATCTCAATCCCAAACATTTCTTAAAAATTATTACTTATAATAAAAAAGACTTGCTGGGTAAGGAAATATTAACTAGGTCCTGAGAAAGAGGAGATCATTTAGACAAACAAAATTCAATTTTGAGATGCTCAAGGATTCCCCACCCCTTCCCCGGAATAACCTATAATCCCTCGTGATGGAAGAAAAAATGAACGAACTGCCTGCTCCCACAAATACTGGATACCTGCAACACAGAAATGTTCCACTGCTATAAAAATAAGATACTCATAGTGTCCTGATACACAGAAATGGTAAGATAATATAGAACTGAGTAAGGCACACAGACTATGTAAGATTTTAGTCATGCAGAAGGACAAATGAAAGGTCAGGATTCCTTCAGGCTTCCTTTTCCTTGAAATTCGTTTTCCATTTTTAAAAAGTTATTGAATCAAAAGCTGCAAGCATTAAGACAAAAGGGAATAGTGTCTCTACTCAGCATAGGATTGAAAAAACAGGCCAAGACTAGGAAGCAGAAATTCTAGTTTTATGTCTGCCATCAACTACATGCATCTCTTCAGGCTTCTGATTCCTCATCACAGGGCTGGTGTTTCCTCTAAACCACCTCAGTTAAGAAAATACTTTAAAATCTCTATGTAGGAAGAGACAAGAATCCATGGGCAACTCAAGATTCACCTTACCGACATCTACAATGACAGTGCTCAGTATTTCTTCTCAAGAACAAAGAAAAGAATTTTCTCCACAAAATTCACATATCAAGTCTATTTTTAACACACATTTTTCTGGTTACTAGTGAGGCTAGTTAATTTACAATTTCCTATTCATATCCTTTGTTGCTTTTTAATTGGGTCATCCTCTCCTTACTGATTTGTAAGAGCTCTTTATATAATCTGAATATTAATCTTTCTTCTCCTGTCGCTTATTTATAGTGTCTTTTGACATATAAGGTCTTCTGTATTCTTCAATTTTGATATTTTATTTAAAAAACAGATAAACTGAAATTTAATTTCACAGGAATGATTCCAAGTACATTAATACACATAATCAGTATAAATGGTTTCATTCCAATAGATTAAAAAAGATGCTCAGCTTGATGGGAAAACTGAAGAAACACGTGGACCCCTATCTTGCACCACTCACAAAAATTAACTTGAAATGGATCAAAGACTTAAACATAAGGTCTGACACCATAAAACTCCTGGAAGAAAGTGTAGGGAAGAAAGTCAGAGATTTTGGTCTTGGCAATAATTTTCTGGGCATGATGCCAAAAGCACAAAAAATAAAACAAAAAAAATGGACAAATGGAACTACACCAAACTCAAAAGCGCTGCACAGCAAGAAACAACAAAATGAAAAGAATTCCACAGAATGGAACAGACTACAGAATGAGAGAAAATTTTTGAAAACCATATATCAGATATGGGGTTAATATCCAAAATACATAAAGAACTCAGTCAACTCAATAACAAAAAACCAAACAATCTGATTAAAAATCATCAGAGTAAACCAACATTTCTCCAAAGAGGACATCGAAATAGTGAACAGACAGATGAAAAGATGCCCAACATCACTAAGCATCAGGGAAATGCAAATCAAAACGAGGTATTACCTCACACCTGTTAGAATAGCTATCATCAAGAAGACAAGAAACAACAGGGGCTGGTGAGGTTGTGGTGAAAAAAGAATACTTATACAGTGTTGGTGGGAATGTAAATTGGTCCAACCACTATGGAGTATATGGAAGTTCCTTAAAAAATTAAAAATAGATCTACCATATGATCCAGCAATTCCACTTTTGGGTATATACCCAAAGAAAATGAAAACAGGATTTTGACAAGACATATGCACTCCCATCTCTACAGCAGCACTATTCACAATAGCTAAGATATGGAAACAATCCAAAATGCCCACCAATGGATGAATGAATAAAAAAGACGTGACCCATATACACAATATCATTCACCCATGAGAAAGAAGATATCTTGCCGTCTGCGACAACATGATGAACCTTGAGAACATTATGCTAAGTATGATATCACTTATATGTGGACTCTAAAAACCTAAACTTATAAAAAAAAAGTATTTTACCTTGGTGGTTACCAAGGGTATGGGGTTTGGGGGGAGATAAGAGTGATGGTGTTTAAGAGTACGAACTTCTAATGAGTAGTAAATAAGCCATAGAGATCTAATGCACAGTATAATGAACACAGACAATAACACCGTACTGCTAACCATGTAATCTGATAAAGATCGTTACACTGGCAATCATATTACAATATATAAGTGTATCAGAGTAACACCCTGTACACCTTATACAATGTCACACAAACTAATTCAATAAAAAAATTTTTAAATTCAAAAAACAAAACAAAACAAATACAGCCAGTTACATAATACTTACAAAAGATAAAACTAATAAGCAAAACTATCTAACATCACTGCATGGAGAAATATATAAAGCAAATGTGAAAAAACAGAGGACTGAATATTAATAACATTCAAATGACTGTTCATTCTCTGCTTTTATTTGTACAATGTTTCTGACAATCAATTTGTATACACTACAGTTTGTAAGATGGCAATTTCTAAAACTAAAGAATGTCACAGTACACAAGAAAATGGCATATTAATTTCAGCATTTAATGCATACCTGCATAAATTAATTTTTGACCTGCTACAGGAAAGGCATCTTTACCCTTTTCAGATTCAATCTTCTCTTTCAGTGCTCTTACCTATAGGAAAAAATTTTTTGATTTTTGAAAAAGTCTAAGCAAATGAAAATCCAGAATCTGAACAAATGATGCAAGATAAAAATTTTATACATACTATCAATGACTCCAAAAACTTCAAAGATCATGTCTTTATAATATTACGTCAAAAAGACCTATTATTAACAATCCATACTACTAGGTAGAAGTATAAACTGTTTTACCATCTGTTCCACGTACACAGTTTTTTAAAAAAAGACTTTATCAGTTGACTTTATAAGTCTATTCAAAATAAAGGTTTCAAAAGCAGAAAGTTTTGATTCTCACTATAAAGTTTATGGGCTTATTTCTCACAGAGTAAGAAAGTAAAGAAAAGCTCTCTAATCTAAAAGGTCTAAGAAATAAAGTGGTCTTGTCCACAATAATAAAAAAAAGTTAAATGTGAATGTTAAAAGGCAAATTATTCACTTTAAAAGTGGCTAATGTTTCATTATAATCACCTGAGGGAGCTTTACAAAGACCAATTAAAATATAATTTCTGAGGGTGGGTCTGGACATCAATATTTTTGAAAAGCTTTACAGTTGGTTTCAAAGTTCAGCCAAACTTGAGAACCACTGTATTACTTCAATGATCTTGAACAGGTAGCTCAGTTTTTCTCAACATCAGTCTCATCTATAAAGAGGGACTGGAATACATGATCTTTATGGTCTTCCATCCCTAAAATTACATGACCACAGGTTCATTATGAAGTATTGATACTTAGAAAAAGAGTGCAATCAATTTCTGAAGTAGGGTGGCACAGGAGTAGGAAAAAAAAAGGCAAGGAGACATAATGGAACTAAATTTCACTACTTTAAATGACCAAGAATCAAGGGGGAAAATTCCATTTCCTTCAGTTCCCAGAATTCTTCTAAAAATTGTCTGGGGCTCCCCTGGTGGTGCAGTGGTTGAGAGTCTGCCTGCCGATGCAGGGGACACAGGTTCGTGCCCCGGTCCGGGAAGATCCCACGTGACACAGAGCGGCTGGGCCCATGAGCCATGGCCGCTGAGCCTGTGCGTCCGGAGCCTGTGCTCCGCAATGGGAGAGGCCACAACAGTGAGAGGCCCGTGTATCGCAAAAAAAAAAAAAAAAAAATATTGTCTGAATTGATAGCTCTGAGCTTTAAGTGGAAAACTGTCACAATAGGGATACAAAAGGTAGGGTTCCTCCCCAAATCACATTGCTACTCTAAGTAGTAGCTGAAATCCAAAACCAGCTCTTCTGACTCCAAGCTTTAGAGCAGAGTATTTTGCAAATGCCACATAAATCACCCTTGCTATACTGATCTTCCTGAAGTGGGCCAGTAGCATCACTGCTATTCTGATATCCCCAAAGTGGAAATCCATCACAAGAATCTCAACCCGCTATATATATGATTAAGAGTGGGAAAGGAGGACAAACAACAACAAAAAAACCCTCTAGTCATTTTACTACTAAATAACATTGCTTCAAAAAATCAAAACTGTGATTAAAGAATACTAAAACATAACAATGAGAACTCTACATAACAATACCTATATGATGTGGTTAAAAAAGTAATCATAGACTAACACTAAACATGTTTATTACTAAAGAAGGAAAATTAATAAACTAAGCACGCAACTCAAATAGAAATAACAAGACACATAACAAAAGAAAAAATGCAAATAAAAAGTTAAGAGAAATGGTAGAAAATGGTTCTTGTGCCAACAGAAAAATGGACAAATGACAGGGGCAGGCAATTCACAATTATACACCCAATAAAAAGAAAAGCTCAACATCATTAGTAACCAAAAGCACAAATTTTAATGTCAGACATCATTAATCCAATAGACGGTCATACTGGAAAAAGACTGTCTTGAACAATTTTTGGTGATAAGTGTGAAGAGACACACTCAGAACAAGGGTATCAAATGATATAATGTTTTGTGGGCAATATGCCAGGACACCTTGACATTTTGGGGGCAGAGGGTGTGTGTGTGTGTGTGTGTGTGTGTGTGTGTGTGTGTGTGTGTGTGTGTGTGTGTGTGTGTGTGTGTGTGTGTGTGTGTGTGTGTGTATTCAACGCAGCAAAACCACCTTGGGTCATGTGTCAAAGAAAATACGTGAACTTTTGTAGTATTTGAAGTATATCTCAATAAAGATGAAAAACATACCTTGTAGTAAACAATCCTGTTTACAACGGCATCAAAAAAAAAGAAAAGAAGTGAACCAGACTTTGGAACCAGGTTCCCTGACCTGTCCAAACTTCTGGCATTGTTCCTTAACCTCAACCCAATGATCTTTACTTCCAATCCACTTAAGTCATCTACTCACAGTCATTCAGGACACAGGCTGAATCTCATCATCCCCAAAATGCTCTTTGAAATGGTAAGTGCCAATCTCCTATTCCCACCAGCTCTCTCAGTAACTGTTCACTACACCTGGTCTTGCATCTCATTACCACTTTGGTTCCTTGAGCCTCTACTTTCATTCATTCTGATCTTTACTGCAAGCTCTATTCAGCTTAGACAATAATGCCACTGCTTCTATCACTTTCTTCCTAACATCACAGACTTGTTTGCCTTTCTGTTGCTCCTACCAGGTAAAACTCCACATCTGGACCAGCACAGTTGAATTTATTTGTCAGTACTCAAAATAAAATTTACTTCAACCACTGTGGTGTCATACTCTTCTACCTCACTTATCTAACACATCTCACCTTTAATGTCTAACCAGCTGCCTATCCACATTTATATCCAGTCTTCTAAATGTTACTGGAGAAAAAGAACGACACCCCCAATCCTTCTGTTCCCCTGGTTAGCCCTCTTCTCCCTCCTCCAAGAGGTTGTTTGAAACCTGTACTCTCCTCTAAATCTGATTCCCAACACTCCCCCGCAACCCCCTGCAGATGACCATTTTCTACTTCAAGGTACAGAAGACACCACAGGAACTCACACCCTCAACTTTCTGCTACCAAACTGACACATGGTTTTTTGCGTCCAGATCCACCTAATCTCAATCTTCTTCCCTACTAAATGAAAGCTATCCCTCTCTTCAAATCTAATTCCTTTCTCCAGTACCTTGCTAGATTCATTGTTGCCTACTCCCCCACCCCGCCGAGTTGTATTTTCAACCTCTCCCTCAAAGCCACTTCATTTCCATTCACACTTAAACAGACCCAATTCTCTATCATCTTAAAAACACACAAAATCCCCCACAGTCTCCTCCTCCTCTTAGTCTCAAGTAATTTTCAAAAACTTAACTATACATTGTCTTTACTTACTCATAACCCCACACTTATTACTCCAGGGTGCAACACAATGCTGATAAACTGAGGCACAGACTTTGTTCTCATTCTGCAGTTTATTTTCTGCAGTAGTGCTACTCCCACAATTCCATTAAGACTGCCCTCACCAGTACCACTAAATTCAGCAACATCATCATCAGATACTTCTTAGTCCTCCTCTGTAGTATTACTTGACCTCTCTGCCACATTTGACAGTACTGACTCATCTCTCCTTTACGCACTGTTTTTCTTTGGCTTCCATAACACCACACTCTTCTGGTTTTCCTCCTATCTCTGTTTACTCCTTTTTGAAATCCTCTTCCTTGCCGAGACCTTTAAGTGTTACTTAGGGCTATGCCCAAGACTGCCTTTTCTTCTACACAGACTTCTAGGATAATCCATTTCAACTACTCCTAGTTTTAAGAACCATTCATATGTCATGTGTATCTCTAGCCCAGCTCTCTCCTGACTCTACTTGACACCTTCACTGGATGTCCCATAGGCATCTCAACCATAATGTAATTGCTGAAAGATGGTTTCTAGACTACTTTGTCTAAGTCTTCCCTAACTCAATCAAATTGAGCATACTTTAAAACAGCTATAAAGAAAGGCCTTCTTTCTGGATGTTGCAAAGAAGGAAAAGGTAGCAACTCTGCACATGGTTTCCCTTGGAAAGGTTATGTCCAACAGCCAATGTAGTTATGACTTCTCTGTGCTGAGCCCCGTGCCAATACTTCCAATAAGTCATCTCAACAGGATGGATCTAAAACTGAGCACTATGATCCCAGTAAATAACCAGGCTTCTCCAAGGCTAACAAACAAGAAGCAGGAACTAAACTTTCATTTTGCTGCTTATTTCCCCCTAGATAAAGAATGGGAGTTTACCATTGATTCAACTAGAGACAATGCATGGTTAACACTCAAGAAGTCAAATTTTTTCTAGCCACATACTTCTCTCTTACAAAATTGTGCATTTTAAAAGAAAAATATACTCAACATCTAATACTAAACATAGTTGACGTAGTTTTTATTTTTTCCCCAAAAGGGAGATAATCACTATGAAAAAGTGCCAACACAAAAGCAGATCAGTTATCCTTTTTCATCCCATTCCCTTGTGAGGTATTTGTCTCTTCCTTCTCCTATATTCCTCACATTAAATCATTTATTCAGTTGTTCCAACTTACCATCTAACTACTTCCCAATGTGAACACTATATTGCATCCCATGGCACTACCCTAGTTCAGGCCAACCACCATTAAAAGTAGTTCTTTCGGGCTTCCCTGGTGGCGCAGTGGTTGAGAGTCCGCCTGCCGATGCAGGGGACACGGGTTCGTGCCCCGGTCCAGGAAGATCCCACATGCCACAGAGTGGCTGGGCCCGTGAGCCCTGGCCGCTGAGCCTGTGCGTCCGGAGCCTGTGCTCCGCAGCGGGAGAGGCCACAACAGTGAGAGGCCCGCGTACCACAAAAAAAAAAAAAAAAATTAGTAAGAGCAAATAAGTTTTGGCAATTAAACGATTAGCAAAAGGAAACAGAGACCTAAAGCCAAATATGTTTACAAAAGAATTTCACAGATTTACGCTATGGGCAAAGCTTTTTCCTCTTTGGTTCCTTGGGTGGTATCCCTCCATTTGAGAAACTGGTGCAGGCACCAAGGAGTATTTCCTGAATCTCTTCCACAAAGTTGGTTTCTGCTAATTCTAAAAACAGAATTATGAAGATGTTGGTTGACATCAGTGCAACAGGAAAAATCTCCCCACTGGACCCAAGGAATGAAAAAAATGTGGCACAAGAGTTTTGTTTTTTTTTTTTTTAACTGAAATAACTAAGACTACAGTATTAATAATATGTGGATAAACAGTAAACAAAGGCAACCAATTCTCAAATTAGGGTTATGATCCAAAAGGCTACTTTTTAAAATATAATTTTAAATACAGAATTAATTTCCCCCCACAGAAACTATGGTATTCAGGCTCCTAAACCTACCTATTTACGCCAATTTAATCTCTTCTATTATAAAATATATCCCTAACAGTATGGTTTCAACAATCAAAACAGACACAGACTTTGAAGACTGAAAAGTAGAAACTCCCAAGTTACTTGTAAATTTTCAAGTTTCTATATAGGCAGAAAATGGATCTAACATACTACAAAGAAGCCACCTACCTCATTCAACCAGAAGTGTGTGGCGGAGAGGGCAGAGGGAGAGACAAATAACAATTTTTATCTACCTGTTGAAGTATCTAGGACCTATTCGTACATATTAGTCATTTGTAGTTGGTCTACTTCCTCTGCTGGAATAGGTATACGTAATGTTAAAGGGTTTATAAAGTTCATTCTATTATAAAATTAGCTCTTTGAGACATTACACAAGGAATGTATTTATCCAAACTTATAGGCAACAGACATGGTGTCCTTCAGCAGGATTCACTGTTCTACAGCAGGCTTAAATTTAGCACATTTCTTTCCAAAGGCAACAGAAATTTTATACATTATCTATCAAATAATCTCAATTTCCAAGCTAAAGCTAGAACACTGCTCTCAACACTGAAATTGCTGATTACATCAAGCTAAGAAAATGAGGATATCTCACTTACACAAACCTTGTTCAAAAAGGACAGTGAAAATACTGATCAAAATAACTGTAAACAGGACTTGTTAAAAAAGAAATTGCATAGATTTATTTCTGATTTCACAATTCACCAAAAATTTTTCAGATCCATAATCTCATCTGATTTTCAGATCAACTCTACGAGGAAGGCAGGTAAAGTATTATTACTCCCATTTTACTCACAAGAAAAGAGATTTAAGTACTATGCTCAAGGGCACAGGGCAACTATAAAGTGGGAGAAAACTCTCCTCTAGTTTAGGAATAGCATGATGTATTTGAAAGAGCAAGATGTTAAAAAAAAAAGCAAACAGACTCAAGAGCTACTCTTAAGTTCTGATGTGAGGAAGAGGGAGAAATGAAGGAGTAGACAAATGTGGAGACAAGGGAGGGTTTTATTAAGACAAGGAAAATGTTTAGATACTCTAGAAATGGAAAAATTGGGCTTCCCTGGTGGCACAGTGGTTGGGAATCTGCCTGCCAATGCAGGGGGACACGGGTTCGAGCCCTGGTCCGGGAGGATCCCACGTGCCACGGAGCAACTAAGCCCGTGCGCCGTTAACAGGAGAAGCCACTGCAGTGAGAAGCCCGAGCACCACAGACAAGAGTGGCCCCCTGCTCACCACAGCTAGGGAAAGCCCGCGCAGAGCAGCAAAGAGCCAATGCAGAAATAAATTAAATAAATTTAGAAATGGAAAAATCAATGATTGTAGAAAAGGAGAACTGATGGAGTGATGTCCTTCATAAATGACAAGAGTTTAGGATGCTGTGTTAAAGTGGGGGGGGATTGGCCTTAGATAGCACCATCCACAATACATAGCTATCTCCACAATAAAAGGAGGCTAGCAGGTAGGGAGTTCCAGTAGGATCTTGTAAAAGTTCTGTCCCGACTGTTTCTATATTTTCAATAAAACCTAAAATCTAGGGTCACTGATTGAAAATAAAGAGAGAAGATGATATGAAATCTGCCTATGACAGTGGAAAAGTGAATAGTGAAATGTATGACTGTCACTACAAGGGCCTGATTACGATTATTGTTCAGGAATTTAAGTGAGACAAGTCAAGGTGCCTATGTGTTCGCCTTCTAGCTGCACAGGTACAGACACAGACTTGAGTTTAATCATATTTGGAGTATTTCAAACAAGAATAATGGAGTGAGAGTGGGACCATGTTGTTAAGCACTATCACTAAGCACTCTGTGTATCACATCAAACTCATATAACCATCAAAACAATCCTGTGAGGTTAGTACTTCCATGGCTGTGTTCTCTTTTTACAGATGAGGAAACAGGCACAAAATCGGGTAACTTGCCAAAGGTCACATCACACAGCAAGTACTAAGGCCAGGATTGAAACTTAGGCAGCCTGGCTCAAGAGACATGCTATACCTGACCCTTGCAAGGGAGTGATTATAGTCACTGACTCTATCTTAGCTGGGCACGAGGGGAAGGCCAGTGAAAAGGAGTATGGATGGAATAGACTGTAAGTCTCATTAGCATTGGAATCAGAGGGAAGTTAAAGTGGGATACTAAAAACTGATTACTGTGGATGGGGGGAAGAGCTACAGTTACTGGTTGTGATAAGAGGTGGTTACCAGTCATGAGTCTGAATAACTGAGGTAGAGTAGAAGGAAAGATCAATGGATGAGCGATTAAGGAACAGAAGGTCAGAGTATGGGCAAGAACATCATTCACAGACAGTAAAA
The DNA here is from genome assembly GCF_963455315.2 of Globicephala melas. Classification (NCBI taxonomy): domain Eukaryota; kingdom Metazoa; phylum Chordata; class Mammalia; order Artiodactyla; family Delphinidae; genus Globicephala; species Globicephala melas. The sequence continues at coordinate 26,152,391 of NC_083319.1, forward strand.
CTACCAAGGCCATTGCTGTATGACCCCAGGCAAGTTACCAATCATGCTGGTCTCCATTTCTTCTTTTTAAAACATACACTATTACATATTTTCCACAATTCTGGTGTGTGTGTGTGTGTGTGTGTGTGTGTGTGTGTGTGTGTGTGTGTGTGTGTGTTTTAAACGATGCCTACCATAGGCTGTGACGCTCAGAATTATTGTGATCATTTTCACATGTTTCCCACTCATTCCTCAATCCTACTTCTGATTTCTCAAGCAGTAGATACATTTGACCTTTTCTTCCTCTTTGAAACTTTTTTCTTCTCTTGGATTCTTCCTACCTCAAAGGTTGCTCCTTAACTGACCTCTTCAGTACTCAATCTCCACGTGTTATAGCATCCCAGGCTTCAGCCCTAAGCCCCATCCCACTACATTCTCACCAGGGTTCCTCAATTCCAGTAGCAGAGAAGTTAATTACACATAAGGGATAATCTAGGCACTTGGACTCAATTTTGCAAGGCATGGACACTGAAAAAGACTGTGGCAAGATGGTCTCATCCAGTCCAATGGATTGAGGTCAAACATATATGCTGCTTATTGTCATGTCTCTAACTCCAGCCCAAATGCCCCTTTGGGACGGAAATTCATAGCAAATCTCCTTGTCATTTCCACCTGAATGTTTAATAGGCATCTTAAACGTAAGTCTTGAGTTTCCACCCCAACCCCTAAACCTGCCCCTCTCCCAGCCCTCCACATCTCAGGAAAGAACACAAGTATTCACACAAGTTATACAACCAAAACCTATGTTTAATCTTTGATTTCTCAATTTTCCCCACTCCAACGCATCAAAAAATTCTCTCAACTCTATCCTCCCAATCATATCTCAAATCCCTCCACCTCTCTTTGTATCTCCACTCCTACTTCCCTGGTCAAAGCCTTGACCTCTTAAGACTGTTGTGCAAGCCTTCTAAATGGTCTTCCTACTATCTATTCTCCATACAGCAAAGTAACCTTTTCAAATCATAAAAAAAATAATTTTTCTCCTCTGCTGAAAAGCCCCCAAAGGCCTCCTATTTTACACTGAAAACCTTCAGTTTATTACAAAGCCCTACAGGCCCTGGCCCCTTGCCTAACTCTAATCCCTTACCTCTCTTCTCCTTTAACTACTAGATCAACAATACAGGCCTTTTTTTGATTCCCAAAACACACTCTTAAAGGTCTTTCCCTACAGAAAACACTCTCCCCATCTCTGAGTGCTTACTATTCAGATCTCAGTTTAAATGTCACCTTATTTAGAAAGGCCTTCTGTGACCAATTTAAAAGTAGCCACCCAGTCATACACTATCAAATTACCTCACCCTATTTCAATTCTCTACATAACTCTTACCACTATCTGTTTTTTAAAATTTGCTTTCGACTAATTTATTCCACTATAATGTACACACCATGACAGCAAGACCTGATATTTTTAGTAAGTATTCAACAAACAGTAAATAAATCAACATGCAAACACTGAGGGATCATTGACTTGGCAATTCACCAAAAAATGTATTTAATTCATTCAAAAGATCTTTATTAAATGCCTACTGTGTGCCAAGTATAGAAAGAGCAAAGGTCTGATACAAACCATACCAGGCTTCCCAGGTACTACAGTATTTTGTTTTACCAATATGCCAAGAAACGTTAGTTTTTACCTCTGTGATACAGTGTTTTAATATGTTTACTACTTAATGTTTTAATAATCGAGGGAACTTCCATAATAAGGTACTATCTTCAGCACAACTCTGTTAAAATACAATAAGCCACAATGGGAACAATTTGCTAATAAATGATGGCTAGTAAATCCCATGTACAAGACTAGTACTCAAGTAGTATTTTATAGCATAATCACCATTACACAAATATACCACAAAGTGAGGTTAATTCTTTGCAGATTACTGCATAGCATATTAGATATACTGTCTATAGAAATTAAAACTACTGTATCTTCACAATTCTCTTACCAAAAACTTCCAATGTATACACATAACTTTGATGTCACTTATATAATACAATCATATTTCAGCTTATGCATTTAAAGTCTCACCTGAAACTTACTGTTGGTTTTTTCCCCAGTTATTCTATGAGGAGATGAATTATTATTGTAATAATAAAATCACTGTTTTGTAATGGTTAACACTAAAGGCAGTGCATGGTAATGGTCAAGTAAATGGTACAAAATGGCAAATGAATGTTAAGAAAGTTTCTCTTGTTAAAAAAGAGGCAAGGGAGGACTTTCAACATTCAAACACTAAAGCAAATACAAACACCTTAAAAACAAATCCTCTTGCTTTTTCTACTTTGTGCATCTACTCTATAGCCACTGACGGAGCTAAGACTATGTCAATATGGCTCCCAAGAAGACCCAGACCATGTCTCCCATGTCCCTGTACTCCTCCAGTTCTGCCAGTCAAAGCTCACTGAACATTCACTTGTTGAGCAAATGATTCACTCCCATGATTCCTCTTATCTCTGAGTCCTTTCACTCATTTTCGCTCCTGCTCATCTCAAGCTCACAAGTTTCTATACCGGCCACCTCAAGTTACTTAAGTTCCTTAAGGTTTCTTAGTTCCTTCTAGGTAAAAATAAAACCTTTGAGCAGCCAAAATAGAGGTCTTAGAGACCAAAATCTGTTCATTTTATGTGAATCTCCCTAGAGGTCTCAGTAAAATCCTATTTTTTTCCCTTTATTTTAGATCTATTTCTAATATCCTTGGTTATCTAGCTTTCACAAATTATAAACAGGACACTTACAGCCTCCCTCTATTTATGTAATTTTCATTGCTTCTTTTCTTACTGGAATTTTCTCAAATGCTGTATCAAAAATAAATATTTAATTAAAAATCACTATAAAGATGGAATTAAAATAGTTCTAACATTTTTCCCATTTTTAAAATTTAAGTCCATTAAAGTAAAAACCCACAAGTCATTTTAATGTAAATGTTCCAGTATATCCAGATTAAGTGTTTTCATTTCTTGTCCCAGCCTAACAATGTTAGCTTTTATATTATAAAAAATATAAAATATTTTTATACAAAATTATACAAAATTATATTTGGACAAACAGCAATAAAAAGCTAAAGAAGCAATTCTCTGTAACAACTGAGCTTTCTGAAAATATACCTCTAGAAGTATGTTTCATATAACTTAAATCCCCTTGGAAATAAACTGGAAAACAGCAAGTACAGTTAAGAATCTATACAAATACAATATTGGCTCTAAGATAAAGAATGCATAAAATGCCTAAAGAGCTATACAAACTTTATAGAACATAAATAATTCAGTGGAGCTGTAGAAAGTCACTGCATAACTTCAATAAATCCACAGATATTTACCAAAAAAAAAAATCCTTTAGGTTTCAATAATCTTGGAATTAATTGTGAATATAAGCTGGTAAAGTTCCTGCAGCACCAACACGTGTCACTACAAAAATCCAAAGTCAATAACATTTTATGAAAAGTTTCGTCTGAAAACATTAAACAGCTGCATTAACTTTCATCCTTTAACTTCCAAGTATACACCAAGCAGTAAAGGAATACTCAGGAAGAATATGATTTTTGTTAGTAATAGCAATCCACAGGGTGTTGTCAATTACTTCTGAGAACACTGAATTTCTCATCTAAAATTGCTATCTCCTGCACCTTTAAGAATTTACCACACAGCATATGTACACATATAATTAAATATCTTGAACTAAAATCATTTAGTACCACAATTCCCAAAAGGTTGGGAACTACTTTTTTTAAATAATTAAAGGTGTAGAAAACTTTAGATTAAATGATATAGGTAAAACATAACACTATACCCTCACTCAGAGGTATGGAGTGATTAATAATCGATTCCATTTACTGACCACCAATCAAATAATATTTAATCTTCACATCTTTGCAAAACAGGCACATAGCAAATAAGTTAGAGCCACACATGGGAGCTCAGGATTATTTAATTAACTAACACTAAGGCCCCAGATCTCCACCAAAATTGAATCACCTATTCTTAAAAATACAGATGGGCTGAAAGTTGCTGCTTTAAATACAGCCTTATGACAACCTCAATGGTGTACAGCATCACAATTCCAGAACACAAATAAGTTTACACTGAATGGCATTTTTAGATCTCGGCAAAAAGTTGTACTGATTTCAACACAGTGCCTTTTTGCACTCACAAATACACAGGATGACATGAGAATTTAACACGTAAACTTCTGAGGTGTTCAAGAGTTTACAGAAGAGATTCAAAGTTTTTATTTTCTTTTTTTCTCCCCTGAAAGGCTATTACTTGGGGGTTGGGTGCAGAGTTCCGACTCCTACAACTTCAAGACTTCTAACACAGGGAACTCATTAATCTGGAGTTAAGTTTGAGCCTGGATTTCAAGGGCTCTAACCCAACAAACTTCACCACCAAAGAGGGCTCAAAGGGCAATCTACACATGGGTGTGGGTTGGGTGGCGGGAGAACTGCAGCGAAACGATTCAAGATATAGGCAAATAAAAGGGTCACCAATTCTGCGGCGAAGGGGGCAAAGAATGCATTTTCACCACCCCTCACCACTCGCCTCTCACTGTGCAGCAGACGGAATCTGATACTTTTTATTTAAGGCTCATTATCTCCAGTTAGCGCTTCCTAGACCTCAGCGCCTAACCAGGTCCACTCAGGGACAGTGGTGACGCCGACATCTCCCTCCCCCACCCGTGCACCCACCATCGGGGAGCCCGGCTAGACCACCGAGGCAGCCCTGACCTCCCCTCCCCCTCTGGACCCTCCGCCGAGAGCGCCCAGGCCGAGGCCTCCTGTGCCCAGCGGGCGTGTACTCCACGCCATCTGCCACCAGGGCTTCGGTGTCCGACCACTGCTTCCCCTTACTCCTGCCACAAAGCCCACAGCCAACTCTGAAGGTCCGGTGGGCCGCTTGCCGCCGGGCCCCCGGGCCGTGCCCGCGCTCGGAGCCCGCAGGCCTCATCCAGCGCCCGGGGCCCAAGACCCCGCTCGCCGGGCCCTCTAGGGTGTACCGGAGGTCTCCCCGCTCGGGCGCGCCGCCGGGCCCCTCTAGAAGCTGAGGCCGGGGCCCCGCACACGGCCCCGCCGCACCGCCCCAAGCCCAGGCCCGGTGGGCGCCTCGCGCGCCGCCCCTGCCCGGTGCCGGGCTCCGCGCTCCCGCCGCACTCACCGTCTCGTCTGGGTCGATGTCGATCTTGAAGGTCTGCTGCTGTAGGGTCTTCAGGGTGACCAGCATGGTGCCGCCGCGCAGCTCCGCTGCCGGGCCTGCTCCGGGTGCTGGCCGCTGGGCGGGGTCTGTGGCCTGGCGGGGCCCCGGGGTCGCCCGCGCTCCTCGCGCACTAGGGAGGAAAGCGGTGGGGGTGGGGGCTTGTCACATTCGCCCTGCAGAGCGGCCTCTCCCCCAGCCCTGGCCCCGGGCCGCGCCGCTGCCTCCGCGACTGCGGCCTTCCTCGCGAGCACGAGCCACCGTGCTTCCTCACGAGCCCGGCGCCAGCCACTGAGTCTGCAGGAAGCGCCAGGGGCTCTGCGAGATCAGCAGAGAATCCGCTACCTCACCACAGGATGGTGGCCGCCATCATCGTGACTCGCCGAGACGCACCCCCTCCCCCACCCGAAAAACCTGGGGGATGGGGTCGGGCTGGCTGAACGCGCAGGCGTAGGGTGCGGCGAGCCTGTGCGCAGGCGCAGCCAAGAACTCCGCCCCGGAATTGGGGCGGGGCGGCGCGGATTACCGTTTTGGAATGTCGGCGGCCTGGATTGCGCGTGCGCAGGCGCAGTCAGTGGGCGTCTCGGGGTTCTCGGGGCTTCCATGGAGAGTCTTCGGCCCGGGCGTTCTCCAAGCCCGCCGCGGTTCGGCCTACGTCCAGACTCCGCCCACGTCCAGGCTCCGCCCTGTTGTCTGAGTTGCGCAATCCATAGCCGGGGAAGCGCTACGTGGAGACCGGACTGAGTGGATGCGGAGCCCTGGAGCTGGGGAACTAGAGGGCGGTAGGTCGGGGTGGGGTTTAAGTGAAAGGATTGTGACAGCCACAGTAGTGGGCCGGCGCTTGCAGGGCGCTCGCTGTGTGGCTGAGTCCTTGTGCCGGCGACTGATTCTTTTATTCTGAGAGCATTGACTCCAGCGCTAGACTGCCTTGATGGACCTTGAGCCTAAATACAAGGTCAAGTTATATCACTCCCCCGGGCAGAACTGTCCAGTGGTTCCTCATCTCACCCAGAGTAAAAGTCAAAGTTCTTAGAACTGGATACACAGCCCCTTCCTTTCATATCTTACTCTCACGGCTGGCCCTAGGCGTTGTTGGTGGATGTTAGACAAACGCTCTCACCTGAGAGCCTACCTTCGCCCTTGCTGTTTCCGCTCCGAGTCTTCTTTCCCTAGCTACCTGGGTGGCTCGCTGTCTCACCTCCTTCAAATCTTTGCTCAAATGTCGCCTTCTCAGAGAGGTCTACCCTGGATACCCGACTTAAAACAGCAACTTTCCTAGCTCCATTACCCTGGTGTTTTTCCTATAGCATTTATCATCTTCTAATTGCCATATAGTATACATATTTATTAGGTTTATCATCTTTCTCCTTTCAGTAAATCACAGACAAGCTGCACAAAGGCAAGGACTTTGTTGTATCTCCTGATGTACCCCTAGCATGAAGAAACATGTAATGCAGGCACAGTAAATATTTGTGAATGCGTAAATATGCTTTCGGTTTCTCATCAGTAAGATGGGGATAATAATAGCATTCAACTTCATTGATTATTGGAGGGGGGTGTTGAATAATGTATGTAAAATCTTAGTACCAGAAACATAGTAAGCATTCCCTAAGTAGATAGCTATTTGTAGTATGCCTATTTACAGATAAGAAAACTGAAGTATAGAGATGATGAGTAATGTACCTGGAGTCACCCACCTGGTAAGTGGCAGGTCCAGAATTTGAACCCAAGCAGAATGACTCCAGAGCCTGTGTTCCTAGGTGCCTGACTATCCTGCCTCTTAATAGGGTTTGACTTAAAGTAGTTCAAGTATAAAGTTACAGTTAGGTCACTAGCTGTGTGACTAATTGCAAATTACCTCTCTGGACCAGCATCCTCACTGATAAAATGTCACTGCTTGGTTTTCTGTGGATATAATGCTTCCACGGAACTTTGCTGACCAGCCTCCCTCTCCACTAACCTGGTGTTGCCCCATTCACAGCACATATCTCCCTGTATTGTAATTCAGTATCTAACCTTCCGCCCTCTGTATTCCTGTATATCTACTGCTAGTCACCAGGTGATCTCATCCTGCCCCTTGTTTTGAAATACCTCCAGCCTGGACCTCTCCCCTTAGCTATGGATAGAGTTAGCCAATTGCCTACACAATATCTTCACTTGAAATATAGTAAGCCTCTGAAACTTACCATGGCCAAACAGAACCGTTGATTCCCTCTGGACCTCCCCTCCCTCTGAAACCTGCTCCTCTCCCAGTTTTCCCCCATCTTAGTTCCTGGCACCACCATCTACCCAGGTGCTCAGACCAAAAATCTAGTCATCATCCCTGATAAATCTCTTCCCTCTCTTCCTCCCCCCACCCCACCCCTGCCAACCACCACACCTAATCCATTATCAAGTCCTATCAACTTTATTCTCCAAGTTATATCCCCAATTCAGCCATTTCTCCCAATTCTACTTCTACAACCCTAGGCTAGTGCATCAGTATCTTTCCCCTGCCTCCCAACTGGTCTCTCCACTTCTACTCTTTTTTCAACCTCCCCAGCAGAGTGGTCTTTTTCAAATATAAATCATGTCACATCTACTCTTAATACCTAATTATACTTAAGAATAAAATTCAAACTCTTTACCTGGCCTTGGGGAGCTCACATGATCTGATACTTGCCAAACCCTCTGGCCCCATCTCTTTCCTTCTGTCTCCCTCTTGTTCACTGTCATCCCTCGAACAGGCCAATCTGGTTCTCGTCTCTGGGCCTTTGCAGCTGAGGTTACTTCAGCCTGAAACTCTCTTCCCAGATCTCTAATTGACTATCTCCTTTTCATCATTCAGGGTCCAAGTCATAATTTACTTCCTCACAGAGGACTTCTTCAACAACTTTAATAATATATATAATAAACATACATTAACGCTTTAGGCAAGGCACCATTTGAGGCACTTTCCATGGATAATCTCATCTGAGCCCCACAAAACTCCATGTGATAGTACAACAGTACCCTGGTTTAAAGATTTTCATGGCTCTACCTGAAATTATTACTTTTTATTTGCTTGGCTAAATAGTACAGGTTGGACAGCCTGTATGCCTCCTCGTCTGATGTAGATGTGTTTGCCAAGAGTCCCACCGTTCACATGACAGATGATAAGACCCCCTCCAACCCCCCAACGCAAAGGCCACCAAGATGAGGGTGCTTATGAGCAAGGCCTTGTAGGATAGGCCTTGGGCTTCTTCAAGAGCTATTGGGCCAAGATAAAAAGACAGGAGGGAGTCATTGATTCCAAATACTTGGTAACAAGCCAGGGAATTTTGCTTGCATTTTTGGAAATCAGTCAAGTAATTTCAGGGAAGAAGATGAGCAAGCAGAGATGCAGCAGCTGCTGACTTAGAAAATACCAGGGTAAAAATGCCACACTCCAAGCCATTCACTCATCAAATAGTTCTTGAGACTCTCTCCATGCCAGGAACTGTTCTAGGTGCTGAGGATACAACAAGAAACAAAGTCCCTGCCCTCATGGAGTTTGTATTCTAGTGGAATAATAGATAAACAGATAATAAACTAAAAATCAAAGTTATCAATATTTATAGTATATGGGGTACTGATAAGTGCTTTTTTTTAAAAAAAAAAACATGAAGAAGATCAATAGTACAGAGCCGAAATAGTATTGCTACAGCGAATGTGCCAGATATTTTTCATTCCCCTCCCCCATCTTCTTACCCCTTTTTCACCCAGTAGTTGGCCCCAAGAGGGCTGCCCTGTATGGGCTACCACAGTTGGCTTCCTGGGGAGTCCCAGCAGGAGATAGGACTAAGGGAGGAGAATGAAGTTAGGCCATGTATTCCTCTTTGTGGTTGGCAATGCTCTTGATACAAGGTCATTGCTTCTGTATCCTGACCTTCCAGGTGACTCTCTCCTTCCAGGTTCTGGTACCTGCTCCCCACCTTGCCCCTTCATGCCTAGAGGGCCCCTACTTCTCACTCCAGGGTGCTGTACTGTCCTTGCAGTGTCCCTGTATGCTTCTCTACATGATTGTGAAGAGTCCCTTTAATTGAATCTCCATGAACTGAGTGGCTTAAAACAATCGAAACTTATTGTCTCACAGTTCTGGGGGCTAGAAGTCCAAAATTAAGGTGTTGGTAGGGCAGTGCTCTCTCTGACACCTGTCACGGTGAGTTCTTTGTTGCCTGTTCCTAGCTTCTGGTGGTTTGCTGGCGGTCATTGGCATCCCTTGGCTTGCTGCATCACCTCAGTCTCTGTCTCCATCGTCATGTGACGTTCAACTCTTGTATGTCTGTCCCTCTGTGTCTCTTCTTATAAGGACACCAGTAGAATAGGAAAAACTCTATTGTTTCTCCTCTACTCACCGCTCAATTACTACTCTTAATATTTACTTCCGATCACCAAATGTGTGGGCTTTTTTCCCACACCAAGTAATTCCCCAGTTCTCAGCAGACACCAGCTGGGTGTCCTGCCGTTCAGTTCAGTTCTGACACTACCTGGAGTTAGCACCTGATCACACAAGTTAAGGGCTCAGTCCCACCAGACTGCCCCTACTTCAGAGGCCAATTGCAAGTCCTAACTTGTCACCTGTACTTCAGACTGAGCAGCTACCTACTGGGATTTCCACGACCCCCTCCTTGGGTTTGATCATTTGCTAGAACAGTTCACAGAGCTCAGGGAAACTTGTTTACTAGCTTATTATATGATAAAGCATATGATAAAGGATACTGATGACCAACCAGATGAAAAGATATATAGGGTGAGATCTGGAAGAGTCCCAAATGCAGGAGCTTGTGTCCCTGTGGAGTTGGGGTGCCCCACCCTCCTGGCACGTGGATACATTCACCAACCCAGAAGCTTTCCAAAATCTGCACTTTGGGGATTTTTATGGAGGCTTCATCACGCAGGGGTGATCAATTATTTACCTCAATTTCCAGCCTCTCTCTCTTCTCTGAAGAATGGGGGGTTGGGCTGAAAGTTACAACCTTCTAATCATGGCTTAGTCTCTCTGGTGACCAGCCCCCATCCAGGAGCCCACCAAGAGTCCCCTCATTACAACAAAAGACATTCCTATTACTCAGGAAATTCCAAGGGGTTAGGAGCTCTGTGTCAGATAACTGCTATCACTCAGAAAATTATAAGAGTTTTGGAGAGCCCTGTGTCAGGAACCAAGGTCAAAGACCAAATATTAGCAAGAACCAGGGGCAGAGACCAATAGGTATATTTCTTATTATTTCATAGCAGTCATATTGGATTAAGGACCCACCGTACTCCAGTATGACTTAATTTAACTAATTAAGGTAAATCTTTTGGAGGGGCACAGTTCAATCTGTAACAATACCTCATTTGAATGTGGTATATTTTTCTGCTGAGACTGCCTGATATATGGGTCAATCAAGGAAAGTCTTCCTGAGAGTTGATATTAGAGTAGAGAGAAGTGAGGAAGGGAGACATTCAGCTGCTGAGTAGAATTAGAGGGGACTAAGTAGAGGGAACAACAATAATAGCCATAAATGTTCACACTCACATAGCATTTGTCACATGCAGGTACAAGGCCATGAGGTAGAAGTATCCTTGACATATTGGAGAAATACCCAGGATGTCGGGTGAAGGAGCTGGGACAGCTGTGGGGAGAGAGTAGCTGGTGGCATTAGAGGTGTAAAGGAAGTGGGGCAGTGAGCACAAAGCCACTGTAAAGGCTTTGGCTTTTATTCGGAGTAACTTGGAAAGTCATTAGAAATTTTAAGGGGGAGGAGTGACAGGATCTGACTTAGGCTTTAAAAGGATTACTCTGAGTGCTGCCTGGAGAACTTCTTGGTGTGGGCTGGGGGGACAGCAAGGATGTACACAAAGAGACCAGTTAGCAGGTTATTGCAGTAATCCATAAGAGACTGGTGACTTGTGTTAGTGTGGAAACTTTACAAGTGGTAAGAAGTAGCTGGATTCTCAATTTATTGAAAATAGAGTTTACAGGTTTTGCTGATGGGGTTGATGTGGGATGTGAGAGAAAGAGCCTCACTGCACATGAGTTTCACATTAGGAAACTTCCTTGGAATTCTCTGGTCCTCCTGACTCAAGAGTGTCTGTCCTGACTGACGGTGTTCCGTGTGGCACACCCCTATCCAGCAGATACTCTCTGAGCATCTACTCTGTGCCAGGCATTGTGTTGGATATACAGTAATGGATAAAGACTGATTAGGGATCCTATTCAAAAAAATAGCAGTGGGCTTCCCTGGTGGCGCAGTGGTTGAGAGTCCACCTGCCGATGCAGGGGACACAGGTTCGTGCCCCGGTCCGGGAAGATCCCACATGCCACGGAGCGGCTGGGCCCGTGAGCCATGGCCGCTGAGCCTGCGCGTCCGGAGCCTGTGCTCCGCAACGGGAGAGGCCACAACATTGAGAGGCCCGCGTACCACAAAAAAAAAAAAAAAAAAATAGCAGTGTTTGACTTAAGCCCTTCCAAAGGCAAGGCGCATGGCTCCCATCTCCATTGGTTATAAAACCTATTGGTGATTTATGATGTAAGCTTTATGTTAATAGAACCTCTTTCCAAGTTCTAGATGTTTATAGAGTGGTGCAAATATTTCCTTATTGTAATTAAAGTTTTCAACTCTTTATTAAAAGTATTTCCTTTTGCAATTAAATATACTTTTAAAAACAACTTCAGCCCATAACAATTGAGCTTTGAAAATTTCTTCTGTCTTCTAGCTCTGCCTTCCTTCCTCATTTTCCACCCTGCCTCCCCCACCCCAAGTTTCTCAGCCCTGTGAGTCTCATTCATTGTTCAGTCACTAGGTCAGTTCAGACACTGAAATGGAGTTAGGAGTACAAGAAGTTTTTTTGGTGGATATCAACTGTGAAGAATACAAGGGAGGAAGCAGAATGCTTCAGAGCACAACGCTGATATGTTTGCTGTGAAAGGAAAGAGAGAAGGAAACGTTGGGTAGAGAAAGACTCAGATTGTGATGTAGATCTGACAAAGTATTAGCCAACCCAACGGGAGTAAATGGTGTGCAGATCACCTGTTAGAGCAGTCACTCTTTGGATGAAATTGCCAGACTCTGGTATCCCTGCCATGTTCAGTGGCTAGAGGCTGCCCAGGAAGAGCTGTCAGCTAACTGTACTCCTCATAGCTAAGTTCTCACAGGTAATTTTTTTCTTGAAGGGCTATCCAGGCAGTGCACTTTTTTGGCTGAAATAGGCCTCTGCTTGCACCATGTAAACCCGCTTCTCCATACACACTCAGGAAACAGCTGTTCCAGGGGCCCATTGAGCCTCTCTTACTAAAGGGAAACCTAAATGAAGTGGGACAGTGGGACAAACCCCACACTGCATACTGGCAGCTGGTCTCGGGGCCACTACTGGTACTCATCATTTCCCTCCTCCACTATCCATCCTAAATTCCCCTTTTTCTCGTCAGTTACCTCTGCTGGTCTTGGTGCATTGCCTAGTGGTGTGACCCAAACCTTTACTCCTGAAGAGAATGAGCCTTTGGTGTTTCCACTGTTCTCAGGTCTGGTTGCTGTACTTGTCCATTCATAGTCACAACTGGGCAAGGGAGTAGCAAGAGGCATCCAAGTCAATTGCACATATATTCCTTCTTGTTCTGAGTATAAGGTGGTCCTACCTTCTCTCGCTGATAAGGATCAATTGCCCCTCCCAAGTTGATGACTCTTCTTGCTTTTTGGTCTCTTAATATAAGCAACAAAGCTTGTAGTTCAGTGGGACCATTGCTGTGTCCCCTGGCAAAGTACTCCCCCTTTGAGGACCAAGACTTCTAACACCACAGGTCCCAGAATTGTGGGGACAGAAAAATCCTCAGTAGGTCACTGGGAGTGGTAAATGAGACCATTCTGCTTCCCTGCCTTGATTCCTGGACCCAATTAGTCTTCCTGCTGGGGACACCGTGCCCTAGACTCTAGAGCCTAGAGGGTACTTTTATTCAGTTTGTAGATTGCACCCTGGAGAATGAGACCCTGTTCTTACACAATATTGCCCCTGAGATGGTGCTTCGTCTGCACCATCAGCAGATTGTTCTGTCACTCTCTCAGGCTGGCGCTTCTGGGGAAGGGTGGTATGTGATAAGACCAACATGTCCCATGACCATGGGACCACTCCCAAACCTCCTTCACTGTAAAGTGGGTCTCCTGGTTGGATGCTGTGATAGGTAGGGTTCTGGTCTATGGATCAGGCACTCTGTAAACTCCTGTAGAGTGGTATAGGCTGAAGCTCTGCTGGCAGGAAATGTAAACCTGTACTCAGAATAAATGTCTATTCCTGTGAGAATGAATTGCTTGGCCTTCCAGCATGCATAGGGCCCAACGAAGTCAACTTGTCACCAAGGGACCAGTTGGTCCCTCAGAGAATAGTACCACATTGGGAATTCGGCAGGTTGGACATTCAGAGGTGATGATGGCTAGATTAGCCTTACCGAGAGTTCATGCCAAGAGGCCATACATAGTCCCCATCTCTGCCACCATGGTCACTCCACTCATCATGTTTCTACTCTTGCTTCCTATAGTCTATTCTAGATACAATAGCCACATTCTTTTAAAACATGGATCTGTTCACTCATGCTTAAAACCCTACCCTGGCTACCCACTTCAATCAGTAAAATCCCAAATCTTCACATTGCCCCCTCCCCCATCCTCTTCTTTACTTTTCTGACGTCATCAGCTACACAGGTTCAATCTGCTCCAGCCGCACTGGTCTCCTTGCTGTCCCCTGAGTTGAACAGGTCCACTCCTACCTGATCTTTTGTTCTCTCTTCCTGAAATACTCTTCTACAGATATCGGCCCTCTCCTTCACCTCCTCCAACCTTTGCTCAAATTTCACCTTCTCAATGAAACCTGCTCTAACCCCTTAATCACCCTATGTAATATGACAAAATGCCCGTTTCCCAGTCCAGCACTCCCTATACCCCTTACCCTGTTTCCTCCTCTTTTAACACAGTGCATTATTTATTTATTATGTTTCTTCTTTAGTGTTTGTCTCCCCTGCTAGAACACAGGGATCTTTGTCTATTTTACTTACATTCTTTAAGCACCAGGAAGAGTGCCTGAAACAGAAAGAACTAAGCAATGAAAGGAAAATTTAGCCACCCATCAAAAAAAAGCAAAGTAAAACAAGGTGATATTGTTACATGTTAAAATGAACATTTAAGACTTAATAACCTCCAATAATATCAAAAAGTATATGGGAAAAATGCTTTTCATAGTTTGCTGGTGATTTTACTATTTGTTACAACCTTTTGGAAAGCCACTTAGCATATAGGTGGTTCTTAACTTCTGGAATTTCAACTCTTGTACACACTACATGAAACCTCTGAAACTACTTTTCTCAGCTTAGCTATCTAACTATGATTTGAAAAGTTGATACAATGGTGCAGTCAGCTAGCCACTAGGGCGAAGGCTTAGCATTCACATGTTTTATGTTTAAACAGTATCATTTATGCAACCAAACATTCTTTTTTTTTAAATTTTATTTTATTAATTTTTTTTATACAGCAGGTTCTTATTAGTTATCTATTTTATACGTATTAGTGTGTATACATCAATCCCCATCTCCCAGTTCATCCCACCACTATGCCCCACACCCCCGCTTTCCTCCCTTGGTGTCCATACATTTGTTCTCTACATCTGTGTCTCTATTTCTGCCTTGCAAACCGGTTCATCTGTACCATTTTTCTAGATTCCACATATATGTGTTAATAAACAATATTTGTTTTTCCCTTTCTGACTTACTTCACTCTGTATAACAGTCTCTAGGTCTATCCACGTCTCTACAAATGACCCAATTTCTTTCCCTTTCATGGCTGAGTAATATTCCATTGTATATATGTACCACATCTTCTTTATCCATTCGTCTGTCAGTGGACATTTAGGTTGCTTCCATGACCTGGCTATTGTAAATAGTGCTGCAGTGAACATTGGGGTGCATGTGTCTTTTTGAATTATGGTTTTCTCTGGTTATATGCCCAGTAGTGGGATTGCTGGGTCATATGGTAATTCTATTTTTAGTTTTTTAAGGAACCTCCAAATGGTTCTCCATAGCGGTTGTATCAATTTACATTCCCACCAACAGTGCAAGAGGGTTCCCTTTTCTCCACACCCTCTCTAGCATTTGTTGCTTGTAGATTTTCTGATGATGCCCATTCTAACTGGTGTGAGGTGATACCTCATTGTAGTTTTGATTTGCATTTCTCTAATAATTAGTGATGTTGAGCATCTTTTCATGTGCCTCTTGGCCATCTGTATGTCTTCTTTGGAGAAATGTCTATTTAGGTCTTCTGCCCATTTTTGGATTGGGTTGTTTGTTTTTTGACATTGAGCTGCATGAGCTGTTTGTGTATTTTGGAGATTAATCCCTTGTCAGTTGCTTCAATTGCAAATATTTTCTCCCATTCTGAGGGTTGTCTTTTCGTCTTGTTTATGGTTTCCTTTGCTGTGCAAAAACTTTTAAGTTTCATTGGGTCCCATTTGTTTATTTTTATTTCCATTACTCTAGGAGGTGGGTCAAAAAAGATCTTGCTACGATTTATGTCAACGAGTGTTCTGCATATGTTTTCCTCTACGAGTTTTATAGTGTCTGGCCTTACATTTAGATCTTTAATCCATTTTGAGTTTATTTTTGTGTATGGTGTTAGGGAGTGCTCTAATTTCATTCTTTTACATGTAGCTGTCCAGTTTTTCCAGCACCACTTATTGAAGAGGCTGTCTTTTCTCCATTGTATATCCTTGCCTCCTTTGTCGTAGATTAGTTGACCACAGGTGTGTGGGTTTAACTCTGGGCTTTCTGTCCTGTCCTATGGATCTATATTTCTGTTTTTGTGCCAGTACCATATTGTCTTGATTACTGTAGATTTGTAGTATAGTCTAAAGTCAGGGAGTCTGATTCCTCCAGGTCCATTTTTTATCCCTCAAGATTGCTTTGGCTCTTCGGGGTCTTTTGTGTCTCCATACAAATTTTCAGATTTTTTGTTCTAGTTCTGTAAAAAATGCAATTGGTAATTTGGTAGGGATTGCATTGAATCTGTAGATTGCTTTGGGTAATATAGTCATTTTCACAATACTGATTCTTCCAAAGTAAGAACATGGTATATCTCTCCATCTGTTTGTATCATCTTTGATTTCTTTCATCAGTGTCTTACAGTTTTCTGAGTACAGGTTTTTTACCTCCTTGGTAGGTTTATTCCTAGGTATTTTATTCTTTTTGTTGCAATGGTGAATGGGATTGTTTCCTTAATTTCTCTTTCACATCTTTCGTTGGTAGTGTATAGGAATGCAAGAGATTTCTGTGCATTAATTTTGTATCCTGCAACTTTACCAAATTCATCGATTAACTCTAGTAGTTTTCTGGTGACATCTTTAGGACTATCTATGTATAGTATCATGTCATCTGCAAACAGTGACAGTTTTACTTCTTTTCCAATTTCTTTTTTTTTCATTTGAACTGATTTTCTCATTCATTTTGCAAGAGAGAGTCGAAAAATTGTTAGCAACAAGTTGTGAAATAGATCTTTTGCTGAAGTTCAATATGTTTAAATAGTTTGGGTTCTTTTGTTTTTTCCCAGTTCATCATTCTTTTTCTTTCAGCAGGTTTTTTCATTACTAGCTAAAGCTGATTTACTTATGATTTATTTCAAGTATACCTGGCTTGTCTTTTGAGCTAAAAAGCATAGCTGGCTTTTTGTTGAAATCACGTTTATGTGTTTATTAGTTTATTGTCATTTTTTTCTCCAATATTTATTGGGAAGCAATTATATGCCAGGCCCTACCTATGTCTGATGAGTCTCTGAATCTCTGCCCTCAGGAGGTTACTAAGAGAAATAAACAAGTCCAAGATCTCTGTTACGTGCTGGGATTGAGGTAGATTCCAGGAAGGCAGTAAGGCTTGATTGGCTCTTGATGGGGTAGGAGATGGACACAGGGATCCAGCATCTTTTCAGCTCTCTGTCTGTCTCTGTTTCACAGCTGGTTATCTAATCTATATATTGGTCAAGTGTTTTGAAAATTATATTAGAGTTATAATATTATATTGTCACAAATGAAACTATGAATAAATTAATATAATCCTATGGGCTTCTCTAAAGAAACTTTAGAGCATTTAAAATTTTTTTTCTACTTTAAATAGAAAGTATGGGTTCCTTTTCCCAGACCCATGCTTATAATTTGTGGTTTTGCAATACATGCAATACATGTGTTTTGCAGAGCTGTTGCACTAGATATTAATTAAGAAGAGTCCCAGGACCCAAAGTGTTTGAAGCTTAGATAGTTGTCGCACTGATACATCTTTTCTTGCATATTCATTGTTGAGTGAAATTGGTTTTATGGTTTTAGTTCCTACTGGTATTCCCAATCTGTCTCATTTCTTATTGAGTCTCCTTACTGCCAGTTCCAAATTATTATAAAGTAGTTGTAAGCCATGTTGTAGTTTATGGGCTACATAAAATATGGGCTAAAAATAAAATAAAACCAAAAAATACGGGGGCTGTGAATAGGGTGTGCTCCTAAACGTAGCAGAGCTGTACCTCTTGCTCTTCCATGTAGCTTTCATGATGAAACCACTGGCTCTGAGAAAGTTAGGAATGAAGAAGACTCTGCTGGTCAAAGTATAGGTTTTTGGCAGAGGGAAATAATTTGTTTGTGTTGTTGGATTATATGACATTTTAAAAAGGAATCATATTCAGCTACTTATAAAAAGTGATTATAAGCCACTTAAAGAAATATCACCTCTCATATTGGTATAAGAAACAGAGTAAAAACTGACAGCCTGAGACTTTAGTATATACCCATTCAATTTAGGATCTGATGGCACAATAAAAGACTATTTAATAATCTTTAATAGGGAAAAGTGTTAGCGGTAGAATAATTGGTTAGCTATGTAGAAACCGTGGTGGGTTGAATTGTGTCTCCCCAAAAGATATGTTTAAGTTCTAACCCCCAGTACTTGTGAATGTTACCATATTGGAAAGAGTCTTTATAGATATAATCCAGTTAAGATGAGGTCATGCTGGATTAGAGTGGACCCTAATCCAGCGACTGGTGATCTGATAAGAAGGAGGAAATTTGGACACAGACACAGACAAAGAGAAGAATGCCATGTGACAATGGAAGCAGAGATTGGAGCGATGCTGCCATAATCCAAGGAATACCAGGAATTTTTAGCAACCACCAGAAGTTAGGAAGAGACAAGGAAGGATCTTTCCCTAGAGCCTTCAGAGAGAGCATAGCCCTGCCAACGCCTTGATTTCAGATTTCTAGCCTCCAGAATTGTGAGGCAATACATTTCTATTGTTTTAGGCACCCAGTTTGCTGTAATTT
Source organism: Globicephala melas (assembly GCF_963455315.2). NCBI lineage: Eukaryota > Metazoa > Chordata > Mammalia > Artiodactyla > Delphinidae > Globicephala > Globicephala melas. The sequence goes on from NC_083319.1 coordinate 26,170,925, forward strand.
GTTACAGTAGCCCTAGGAAACTAATACCAAAACTTCTAGGAACACTAACAACAATTCCAGATGGATTGATTAGTAAATATAAAAAGTCAGACTATGGAAACAGAATAAATAAGGTGCATATATTTATCAAATTTCTGGTTGGCAGCAAATATCCAAGTTAAAAAAAATAGCCATAATGGATTGACTAGATAAAGATTTCATTATCTCATCATGTGGTAACAATATAAACAGAATAAAAAGCATGCAACAAACTGCAAAATATTCCCAACATGTGACAAATTTAATAGCCTTAATATACAAATTACTCATACAAATTAAAAAGAAAAACATTACAATCCAATTAGGCAAAAGCACAAATGGTTTATACAGAAAATTTGCAGGAAAAGTACATTTAGCCAGTAAATAATAATGTGGGCCATTGTTGTTTTCTTTTTAAGATTTTTTTTTTTTGATGTGGACCATTTTTAAAGTCTTTATTGAATTTGTTACAATACTGCTTCTGTTTTATGTTTTGGTTTTTTGGTCGCGAGGCATGTGAGATCTTAGCTCCCCGACCAGGGATCGAACCTGCACCCTCTACATTGGAAGGCAAAGTCTTAACCACTGGATCGCCATGGAAGTCCCGTGGGCCGTTGTTTATACAGTGCTTATTATGTGTTCAGGTCCTTTTCTAAATGCCTAATATATTAACTTTTAATCTTCACATCATTATGAGATGACTCTGGTCGAGTTATTTAATCTTTCTGTGCCTTTCAGTTTCCCTCCTCCGTGAACATGTCTGAGAATTACTCCACGAAAGATGCAAAGACGTGAGATTGCTAGGTCAACAGATAATGTGGATTTTCAATTTAATAGAGCCTACCAAAGTTCTATTGAAATTGCCATGTATATTCCTATCAACACGGTTTGAGAGTACCAGTTTCCCCTGCCCCCCAGCCAACACTTCATAGGTTCTATAATTTTCTTTTTTGCCAATCTGATGGGCACATCACTCTTGCCTCTCAAGAATTCAAATCCTATTCATCCTTAAAGGCACGTTCTCCTTGAAGATTTCCTTCAACTGCTCAGTAAATCATTTTTCCTTCCTCTCAATTCCCTTATCATTTTATCTACTCATTCAACAAATATTTATTGAGCATTTACTGTATGTTCTAGTCACTGCAGTTAAAGCAATGGATAAATCAGGCAAAAATTTCTACCTTTATGGAGCTTACATTCTAAGGGGGAAGGCAGACAATAAAAATAAAGTTAAATTTATAGAATATTAAATAGCGGTAAGAACAAAGAAAGCACACGTGGGGGTGGGGTAAGAAGTATCAGAGTGGAAATAAGATTGAAAATTTAAATTTATTTATTTATTTTTGGCTGCGTTGGGTCTTCATTGCTGTGCGCGGGTTTTCTCTAGTTGCGGTGAGCAGGGCCTACTCTTTGTTGTGGTGCGTGAGCTTCTCGTTGCAGTGGCTTCTCTTTGCAGAGCACAGGCTCTAGGCGTGCGGGCTTCTTTAGTTGTGGTATATGGACTCAGTAGTTGTGGCTCACGGGCTCTAGAGTGCAGGCTCAGTAGTTGTGGCGCATGGGCTTAGTTGCTCCGTGGCATGTGAGATCTTCCCGGACCAGGGCTCGAACCCACGTCCCCTGCATTGGCAGGCGGATTCTTAACCACTGCGCCACCAGGGAAGTCCAGGATTGAAATTTTAGATTCCATGTCTGAGGGAAATCCTAGGGAAAGGTTACTTATGTCTCTCTTATAGCATTTATCACTTTCTATTCTATATGTTTATTTTATTTATTTTATTGTGGCAAAATATACACAACATAACAATTTACCATTTTAATCATTTTAAAATATATAGTTTAGTGACAATAAGTACTTTCATATTGTTGTGCAACCATCACCACTGTTCATCTCCAGAACTTTTCATCGTCCCAAACTGAAACTCTGTACCCATTAAACTATAACTCTCCATTCTGCCCTTGCCCCCCCGACTCCTCCCCCCATCCTCGTCCCTAGCAACCCTTTTACTTTCTGTCTATGAACTTGACTACCTTAGGTACCTCATATAAATGGAACCATACAGTATTTGTCCTTCTGTGTTTGGTCTGTGTTTGGTTTATTTCACTTAGGATAATTTCTTCAACCTTCTTCCATGTTGTATTATATATCAGAATTTCCTTCCTTTTTAAGTCTGAATAATATTCCATTATATGTATATAGCACACTTTGTTTATCCATTCATCTGCCCATGGATATTTGGGTTGTTTCCACTTTTGTCTGTTGTGAATAATGCTGTGAACATGGGTGTACAAATATCTGTTCAAATCTCTACTTTGAGTCCTTTTGGGTATATAACCAGAAGTGGAATTACTGGATCAAATGGTAATTGTGTGTTTGATTTTTTGAAGAACTGCCATACTGTTTTTCCTGTGGCTGCACCATTTTACATTATTACTAGCAACGTACAAGGGTTCCAACTTCTCCACGTCCTTGCCAAAGCTTCTTTTAAATAATAGCCGTCATAATGGATTTGAACTGGTATCACATTGTGGTTTTGAGCTGCATTTCCTTAGTGATTAGTGATGCTGAGCATCTTTTCGTGTGCTGTTTTGGCCATTTGTGTATCGTCTTTGGAGAAACAGCTGTTCAAGTCCTTTGCCCATTTTTGAATTGGGTTGTTTGTTTTTTTGTTGTTGAGTTCTGGGTGTTCTCTATATATTCTGGATGTTATTCCGTTATCAGATATATAATCCAGAAATATTTTCTCCTGTGAGTGCCTTTTTATTTTAATAATAGTGTCTGTTTTAGTCCATTTGGGCTACTATAACAAAATTACCATAAACCAGGTAGTTTATAAACAACCGAAATTTACTTTTCACCATTCTGGAGGCTGGGAAGTCCAAGATCAAGGTGTCAGCAGCTTCAGTGTCTGGTGAAGGCCCACTACCTGGTTCATAGATAGCAGTCTTCTTGCTGTGTCCTCACGTGGCAGAAGGGATGAGGGAGCTCTCTGGAGTTCCTTTTATAAGGGCACTAATCTCATTCATGAGGGCTGTGCCCTCATGACCCAGTCACCTCCCAAAGGCCCCACCTCCTAATACCGTCACCTTGGGGGTTAGGATTTCAACATAGGAGTTTTGAGGGGACACAAACATAGCAGTGTCCTTTGGTGCACAGAATTCTTAATTTTTATGAAGTCCAATTGGCCTATTTTTTCTTTTGTAGCTGTTCTTTTGGTGTCATATCCAAGAAATCATTGTCAAATCCAATGTCATGAAGCTTTCCCCAGTTCTAAAAGTTTTATAGTTTTAGAACTTGTGGTTAGGTCTTTGATTCATTTTGAGTTAATTTTGTATACGGTGTTAGGTAAGAGTCCAGTTTCATTCTTTGGCACGTGGATATTAGATGTTCATTTTTATTACATTTGCTAATTTTCCATATTGCAAGAAGGCCTTTTGAGGACAGCACTGTGTCTTATAATTCTTTATATCCCTTACAGTACCAGGCATTTAACAACAGCTTAATGCCCTCTAAAAAAATGCTTTCTTGTTCCTGACTATTGAATTGAATTGAAAATATTAGTCTGTTTGTACCCTAATTGTTAGGACGCAGCACATAATTGGCATTTTTAAAATGTTTATTAAAATAAGAATTAAATATATTCTTATTCCGCGAGATCTCATTGTCCAAGAAAGGTTATTTTTTCAATTAAGTGATATTGAGAGGATTGGAGAATGAGTAGAGTATTGTAAATGTTGTATTACATAATACACATATGTAAAAGGAGGATGACATAAATAGCAAAAAATAATTTGCATAGCCATCTTCAAAACAAATATTTCCACTTTGAAGAAGATGAATTAAAACTAGGAATTCACCATTTTTCTCTCCTTGAAATCTTTTTGAAATAATCTAGTTTTGTTTTGTTTTTTAAATAAGAGCTCTGGAAAACCAGGAAGGTGATGTGATAGTTATATAAAAGTGTTCCCAGTGAAACAGGCACATTGGTACTCAGGTCCTTGTGTAGTTCTCCTCTCATATTGAAGCAGGACTTTAGCCAGTAGAATACCAAGAGTGGTACTGGACCATTTTGTATCTAAGCCTTTAAAAGTCCTGGCAGCTTCCTCTTTTACACTTGCAGGGAAGGAAAGAAAAACTTTTTTTCTGTATCCAACTTAGGTCATTGACTGGGGCCCTGCCAATTAAACTGCCTAAAGACAGAGAGAAGAACAAAAGAATTTTATTAACACTTGCATTATGTGTATGCTCAGTGATGAGTTGCTCAAAGGAGTGGCTAGAACTTGGGCTTGTATGGGATCTTAGCAAAGAACAATAAATTTGTAGAGAAGTGACAGGACAAAGGGAGATAGTTTTAGGCTTCCAAGGGTGACAAACTATGGGAAGGTAAAAATGTGGGGGAAGCTAATGGAGTGAGGTTGGTTTCTGCAGGTCCATATCGGTGTTGACTTTCCATCTTTTTCATGGCCATAAAACTTCCCTGGGAGAGGGAGTTATGGCAGCTCTCATTTCTCAGAAGTTTCTGCTTTTTGTCAGGTAAGGGAAGCTCCTGGAAGGTGTCTTTCTGCACTTGTCAATTCTCATTTGCCTCTAGCTCAAAATAATCCTTATGCCAATGGCATATTTCAGGGTGGCATATTCTGGCCCCTACCCACTCTTGGAAGCTCGCCACCATGTATGAAGTCCAACTACCATGCTATAGAGAGAGGCCATGTAGAAAGACCTTGGAGGATGAGATACCCCTGAGGATGGAGAGAATGGCCATTTGGAGAAGCACCAAGGGGCCAGATGTGTGAGATCATCTCGGATGTCCCCATGCAGCTTAGCCGTCTGAGTGTAACTGCGTGAGAGACCTAAAATGACACCAGGAGAACTGCTCAGCTGAACCCAGTCAACACATAACGTCATGAGAGATCTTAATAAGTTAATGTTTTAAGCCATGAAATTTTGGGTTGATTGATACTTGGCTATCATTGTAGAAGCTATAAAGCATCTGGAAATGGACTGACAGTAAACAAACAAACGCAGGTAGACCTTCCTATGTGTGTTCCAGGCTCAGAGCAGAGGCAATGCTATCAGGAGCCAGCCCTGAGATGCAAAGAATTGGGTGGGGTTGTGAACTTAAGGACCTTCACTTTGCTAGGCATGCTGGCTAAGGGAGGGGTGTGCCACAGCCAGCTCCTGGATCGGGCAGTAAGGGGTTTGGTGGCTGCAGTGACCCTTCAGGTTGCCATGGTAAATTGAGCATGTCATGACAAGTCCAGCATATCACCACCGCAGTAACCTCCTGCAATATCTCTAATATCCAAGGACAGAAGCTGGCATGTTTGGCAATTTTTTAATGGTGCAGGGAGGGCATCAAAGCAAAGAATTTAGAGAACTCCATTTATCTTACTTGAGAGAGTTTCCAAACTGTCTCTAGGGAGGTGTGTAGCTGAAAATATTCCAAGAGCAAAGGTCAAGGCTTACTGAGATTGATCTCACCAAATGAAGCAGGATGTGAAAACAAACAAAAAACACAACAGGAGAGATCATTTAGCCAGTGTAATAATAACAGCTATCACTTAAGTACCATTTACTATGTGCTAAAGGCCACTGCCCCAGTTCACTCACAACCTCATGAAAAACGGTGACAAAGAGGACGGCAGCAGTCTGATCCCAGGGTTTTCACTATTAACCACTGGTCCATATAAACAGAATGTGATAAAAGTGACCATTTCAAATCAGTGGGAGAAGAATGGATGTTTCAATAATAGTAAGCTTGTACTGCAGAAATTAGGCCAGTTACAGAAAGGGGTCAGTGCTCCAGCTAACTTCATTCACAAAAAAGAGCAGAATTAAAATGAAGACAAAAATAAACCATGTGCTATGTTAATATCTCTAAGTAATAGAGCATGCTTACAAATTGATAAGAAAACGTCTAATAGGAAATTTGCCAAATGATATGGACAGGCAATAAACAAATATAAAACACAAGTGGTCAATATACACATTAAAAAAAATTACATTTCAACTCAACACAAGAGAAAAGAACACTTGTCCTTTAGATTGGGTTGTCTGTTTTTTTGATATTGAGCTGCATGAGCTGTTTGTATATTCTGATTAATCCCTTGTCGGTCACTTCATTTGCAAATATTTTCTCCCATTCTGTGGACTGTCTTTTCGTTTTGTTTATAGTTTCCTTGCTGTGCAAAAGCTTTTAAGTTTAATTAGGTCCCATTTATTTGTATTTATTTTCATTTCTATAGGAGATGGATCCAAAAACTATTTCTGTGATTTCTGTCAAAGAGTGTTCTGCCTATGTTTTCCTCTAAGAGCTTTATAGTATTCATTCTTACATTTAGGTCTTTAATCCATTTTGAGTTTATTTTTGTGTATGGTGTTAGGGAATGTTCTAATTTCATTCTTTTACATGTAGCTGTCCAGTTTTCCCAGCACCATTTATTGAAGAGACTGTCTTTTCTCCATTGTATATATCCTTGCCTCCTTTGTCATAGATTAGTTGACCATAGGTGCGTGGGTTTATCTCTGGGCTTTCTGTCCTGTTCCATTGATCTATATTTCTGTTTTTGTGCCAGTACCATACTGTTTTGATTACTGTAACTTTGTAGTATCGTCTGAAGTCAGAGAGCCTGATTCCCACATCTCCATTTTTCTTTCTCAGGACAGAATTTTTTGAAATAAAATATCAGTACTCACTATTAGCAAAGATGAAAAGAGGTGGCCATTTTCTTACAGTGTTTATAGACAAATGAATTGCAATATTCCTGGAAAGTTAAATGGCAATATGTAAAAACATCTTTAAGATTTTTATAATTTTTCATATAATAACTCTACTTCTAGATATTAGTCCTAAGGAAATATCAGAAATATGAACTCCCTTTTATAAACAAGATTTATATATCCTCATTAATTAAAATAGTAAAAAACTAGAAGGTGGAAATAGCCCAACTGTTGATCACTTAGAAGAATGATTCAACAAATTACAATGTATACGTTTGATGGAATTGCTTAATTATTGTAAATCATGATTTTGAAGCATATTTACTAACACAATAAAGTGCCACTTATTCATTTATTTGTCCATTCTGCCAATATGTATTGAATAACTAACACGTGTCAGGCACTGTTATAGGTGCTGTGTTTTCATAATGAACAGAACTCCCTTCTGGAACAACTGCTGTTCTGGAACATACATTCAGTGAGGACAGAAAATAAAAAAGCAAACATATTATGTCAGGTGGCAATAAATGCCAAGAAGAAAAATAAAATCAGAGCAGAGGAGGGTTAATACTGTTAAAATATGATAGAATGATACAGTGTTAGGAACTGTTTATATATTATAATCCTGGTTTTGTAAATAAATAAACAACCACCATTACCACCACCATGATAAATATATGTACATAAAAACAGAACAATGACTTGAAGAAAAAAAGAATCAGAACATTCACAATGGTTAGCCCAGGGTAGTAAAATAAGTTGTGGTTTTCATTTTTTTTAATTTTATTTTTAAAAAATATTTTTTAATTTTTAAAAATATTTTATTTATTTTTGGCTGCGTTGGGTCTTAATTGCCGCGTGCAGGCTTTCTCTAGTTGCGGTGAGCAGGGGCTACTCTTTGTTGCAGTGTGCAGGCTTCTCACTGCAATGGCTTCTCTTGTGGAGCACAGGCTCTAGGCGTGCAGGCTTCAGTAGCTGCAGCACGCGGTCTCAGTAATTGCAGCATGCGGGCCCTAGAGCACATGGGCTTCAGTAGTTGTGGTATGTGGGCTCAGTAGTTGTGGTGTGCAGGCTCTAGAATGTGCAGGCTTCAGTAGTTGTGGCATGTGGTCTCAGTAGTTGCAGTGTGCAGGCTCTAGGGCACATGGGCTTCAGTAGTTGTGGCACGTGGGCTCAGTAGTTGGTGGCTCGCGGGCTCTAGAGCGCAGGCTCCATGGTTGTGGTGCACGGGCTTAGTTGCTCTGTGGCATGTGGGATCTTCCCGGACCAGGAATTGAACCCAGGTCCCATGCATTGGCAGGCAGACTCTCAACCACTGCACCACCAGGGAAGTTCCACTTGTGGTTTTTAAATATGTTTTCATTTTTCCAAAATGTCAATAAAGAACTTTTATTTAACATTAGAAAAGTAAACCACAACACAAATTATTTAAATATTTGCTGAGTTACGTTTAAAATGGAAATATTATATTTACATGTTTATTGTTAAGCTTACTGGCTTAGAAGAACACAACACTTGCTAAAACCCATAGAATGTACAACACAGAGCGAACCCTAATTTGTGCCGTGGACTTTGGGTGATAGCGGTATGTCAGTGCAGTTTCATTGCTCATAAAGAGCATACCCTGTGGCACAGAATGTCCGCAATGCGAGAGGTTGTGTGTGTGAGAGGACAGGGAATACATGGGAGCTCTCTGTGCTTTCCACTCAGTTTTGCTGTGAACCTACAACCTACTCTAAAAAAATTAAGTCTATTAATTTAAAAAAAAGAACACAGCAACCGTAATGATGTCAGGCATAGGATTTCTTTAAGGAAGGAATTTTGTAAATACCCTTTATCTTGGTAAATTTGGCATAAATTTGGCACGTATCTGTCCTTCAGTCCAAGAAGTACAGTTTTTCAGTATCATGTGAAACGTTTACCACATTTATAAGGGTATTTGTATTTATTTAAATACCAGGTCCGTCAGATTGAGGTACAAAACCAATGCCTATTTATTACTGAATAAGAAAGTTCTGGTCACATGGGCTGGAATACACGTATTGCTATAAGCAACATATTTTCTTTGTGAAGGAATGGAAGAAGGCTATATTATCAGAAGGTGGGCTGGAGAGCCTGAAATTAGAGGAATTAGGAACTAGTTTTATGATTTGATTATCTAAAGTGTTTCTCAAAGTATAAGTCCATTGACTACCTCCATCAGTCTCCCCAAGGATGTTCACTAAAATGGAAATTCTTAGACACTAACCTAGATTTACTGTATCAAAATCTCCAGGTATGGACCCAGAGTCTGCACTTTTAACAAACATCCAAGGTGATATTTATGTGCATGGAAGTTTGGGAACCAGCAGTACTTGGTTCCAGTGTAACCAGGAAAAAGGGTAGTGGTGCCCCTTTTCTACAATATGGGAGACTTTGCCAATAGGAAATTAACAGGTCAAGGGTGTTGGTAAGACTGACTTTTCACTAAATCTACTGGTAGAGTACTGCTCATTTCAAACTCTGAGACTGCTTTTCTCTGATTCCCTGATGTTCTTAACTTCATTCGATCGCTGTCAAGTCATGGGAGAAAATCATTCTTTTTTCACTTCATATCACTGCCCAGATTTATTATATACTTTTTATATATTTTTATAGAAGTGTAATTGTATACAGTGACAGTGACAATTTGATGAGTTTTGACAACTGCAGATATCCGTGTAACCAGTACTCCAGCTGAGTATGCCATCATCCTAGGAGGTTCACTACGTTCTCTGCCATTCTATCCCTGGCCCTATCTATCCTGGCAACCACTATCATGATTTCTCTCCCCACAGATCAGTTTTGCCTGTTCTATAATTTCATAAAATGATGTATTAACTATGGGCTAACTCCATAATTTTTATAAGACAGTGACACTCATTTTTCCAAGTTCTTTTAAGAGAAACCACTCTAGACAACCCTTGGAAAACTCCAACACATCTCATTTTGTGTTGGTAAAGGTAGACTACCTTACAAGAAGTATAAACAGTATGCCGCTGAGGACTTTAGAAACTATCTTCTGTAATTAGTTAGCTAGTTTTAAGCCTTGAACTAGACATATTTCCACTAAAAGCACTCTGATAATAGGAGAGTATGCAGATGATCCAAATGGAATCAATTCTTCTGATCCGAAACAGTGATACCCCCAATCTCCTGTAAGAATTTGGAGATCAACTTGCTAACATGCTATTGGTAATACTTAGGAAGAAGGAAGAATGTGTGGAGATAGGCAAATGAATGCCACTTGATCCATAGACTGTGGACCACCAAGTTTGATCCTGTATTAGCTTTCAAAAGGGATCAGTAACATCTTCCCCAACCTTGGATTTCAACATATTCTTATCCACTTTTGTCTTTGCAGCCCCACAATTGCAGTCTTTTTCAGACCCTAAAAGAGAAATTTGAGAAATAGTACATCCTTTCTACCATCCATTATCATAATTCCCTGGTACCTGTAACACATCCTCTGGTCCTTGCCAGTTTTGCATGCTTTGATTCCTCCAGGATTTTAACATTCCTGCTACTATTTGTATGGTTCTCTGTCACTCTGATCACTTGCCTCCGTCTTTTTGAGTGTTCATTCTATATTCTAGTTTAAAGAGCTCTGTGCCATCTCTCTAATTTCTTTAAGAATATCCGCACCTCTTTTCTCTTCTTTGGAATTGCCCAAAGTCATGCTTCTGAGCACTTCCTGGTACTGTCTTCTTTTGGAAACTTGTGGAATTATGCCTATTTTAAAAGATATTTTGAAGTCTGGCTTCCTTAAGTCCTCTGTACGCATTTTATCCAGCTCATCCTTGTCTTCCCTTGAAGACGACATGGCCACATTCTCCCGGGGTCTCATCCCTTCCACTCTAACAAATGGCTTCTTCCCATTGGTTGGAATCAGTCAGAGCATAGTTATTTTTATTCTTTCCTCTACCTTCTAGGATGTGAAGGCAAGTGAAAAAACTCTGCTTTTATCTGAATGAGATATCCAGAATGTTATCCCCAGCGTGTGTGCTCTGCCAATTTTGTGGCTTTCCCCCATGTGGCTCAGCTCAGTTTCCATAAAAACATCACTTCTGTTCCTCTCTCCTTTCATCTTCATCCAAGTGTTCAGGGATTCCTCTGAATCTATTGTTATTACAGCCTACAATGCTGTTCCATCTCCTCTCAACGGGTCTTTTGTGCACAGCACACCCTCTATCACTATGTTCCCATGGACCTGTTCCATCCTGCCAACTCTCTTGGTATCTATGAGGTCTTGTTTGTCACCCTGTGCTGTAATCTCAAGGTTACTATGTTCTGTGCATGATATCAGGACATCTGCTGTCTAGTTCGTTTCTGATGTCCTTCCCAATAGTTTTCTCATGGAATCACTCGGCACCTCCCTCACTGTTGAAATTCTTCCCAGGCCTTCCTTCATGTCATCCATGGAAACCCATTTCAGTTTTATGTAGGTGTTTTTTTCTCCTTTCCCATCTGTTTTCCATTTACAGCCCTTTTGGCCAGATGAGTTGGTCTCTGACTAAACACATTCTTTTCACTCTTTGAAAAATGTTCTCCATTCTTAGTCAAATATCCTTCATTCCTACATTTGAAGCTGTGGCCCTGAAATGAAAATTTGCACCAAGTGTGTACCTGGCCATTCATTTTTTTAAAAAAATTTATTTAATTATTTACTTATTTAATTTTTGGCTGCATTGGGTCTTTGTTGCCGCGTGCGGGCTTTCTCTAGTTGCGGCGAGCGGGGACTACTCTTCGTTGCGGTGCGCGGGCTTCTCATTGCAGTGGCTTCTCTTGTCGCGGAGCATGGGCTCTAGGCATGTGGACTTCAATAGTTGTGGCACGTGGGCTCAGTAGTTGTGGCTTACGGGCTCTAGAGCACAGGCTCAGTAGTTGTGACACACAGACTTAGTTGCTCTGCGGCATGTGGGATCTTCCCGGACCAGGGCTCAAACCCGTGTCCCCTGCACTGGCAGGCGGATTCTTAACCACTGCCCCACCAAGGAAGTCCCCTGGCCATTCATTTTTCATGTCACATTTTCGTTCTCCACATTTGTGCCCTAAGTCTTCTATGTTTCAAATTTCACAGCATCTTGAGATGCTTCCATCTCTATTTTGACGGCTTTTCATTTCCCTGTAACTTGGCAGTTGATAGTCTGACCAGCCTCAGCAGGCTCTGCCGTATGCCAGATTCGTATTCCGCGAGATAACTCCTCTTCCTGCATGACTTAATTGTGACAATTCAGAGATATTACCATATCCCTCGCTCGGAGTCCCCGAGTTCCAGCATATGACTTCTCCTCTGTAGCTTTACCATTCGTGTGTCTTTCTCCTCTGTGGGAAAGGAATATCAAAGGTGCTGTAGCGTAGTAGAAAGGAGGCTTGCTCTGCTGCTTATTACTGGGCAGCTAAAGAGGAGAAATAACTGGGAATTCCCTGGAGGTCCAGTGGTTAGGACTCCATGCTTCCACTGCAGGGGGCACAGTTTCGATCCCTGGTCGGGGAACTAGGATCCTGCGTGCTGCACAGCACGGCCAAAAAAAACCAACAAATAACTAAAATACGTGAACTTTCCAAGCCTCAGCTTCTTCATCCTTCAAGTAGTGATAGAATAATAACATGACTAGGTTATTATGATGATTTAATAAGATACTATATATGAGACCACTGTGTATGCTGAAAGGAACACAAATACAGGTCTTAAGAATAATCATTGGGTAATTCAACCTGCAGAGCACATGCAGCAGCCATGAGAGGTTGCTCAATATTTGCTCCAACCCTGTATTAACTCAAATATTGAGTGCCTCCTAGAAGCCAGATTCTCTAAAGAGAAACAGAGGCAGGCACACAAAACTCGGTGGTCGAGTTCTTAGCCAGGAAGAAACTGAATTTAGGAGTACGTCCTTTCCCCAGAGGATTAACATGGGCATTGTGGTAGCCTATGCGCTGCTCACAAACGTCTGTGCCATGCTTTGTTCTTCGGATTTTAACACCATCCTGCACAAGTGTTCCTGAGCATCCCAGAGGCCATCCCAGTGGTGTGCAAGAATCTGCTTATTTTCTAAAACTCCAGGCAGTTTGGACCTCTAGCTCATGCATCCACCCTAAGCTAACTTCATCTGGGAACTGGCCACAGTACCCCTTCTCCACCGTAACCATGATGGGATGGCATGGCTCTCTAGTTAGTTTGTTGGACAACTGTAAGAACAGCTAACCATGATAATAGCACCTACAAGTCTCATGTTTTGAATACCTACCATGTGTCACATAGTCTGCTAGGCTCTCAATATACATCACTGTTTTTCAACCATTTTTTAAAAAATTATTGTTCCCCTAAGGAGCCTTTTTAGACATGTTTTTCTTAATATCCCCTCCATGAAATTTTAATACCAAAGACTTACTCTATTTGTTTAGGCACTATATGTATGTCAGTATTATCTGTGCTTTATATGTAAAAAGAGAGATTTTTTTCACCCTCTCCCCTGAGAACAAATTTTCACCCCCTTGGGGATGATGTTACCTCCCATAGAGAATGCATTTTTTTAATATATATAATAGGTATATATGTGTATATATATGTATTTATTTTTCCCCTTCCTGTAATCATTCCCCAAATAATTTCTAAACTGTTTGCTCAATCTCTGAAACTGTTGCACAACTATTGACCCCAGGGAAAGAAAGCTTGATGTGGAGGTAACAGAAAACACTCCATTTGAGGTAAGGCTGCATTTTCCACGTAGAGCCCAGCCCCCTGGTCAAGGCTGCACAGACTCTAGCTTGATGCAATCCTGTGGTCTCTCTCGACACACACTCATTTCTTTGTGACCTCCTCCCCCAGGATCTTGAATGGGATGCTGGACATTGCTCATGAGAAACCCGAGGAAGATACTAAAAAGACAGCCACAGTTTTCCTCATGCCTGCCGCCAAGTTTCTTGAGGGCCCAGCTGTTGGGGTAAGATTTTGTAGAATTTTTATTTATTTTTATTATATTTTAGAATTTATATATAATTATATATGAGTTATATATAATTATATGTATAAATTCTAAAATTATATATATGTATAAAAACCTCTGAGAGGGCTTCCCTGGTGGCGCAGTGGTTGAGAGTCCGCCTGCCGATGCAGGGGTCACGGGTTCGTTCTCCGGTCCGGGAGGATCCCACATGCCGCGGAGTGGCTGGGCCCATGAGCCATGGCCGCTGAGCCTGCGCGTCCGGAGCCTGTGCTCTGCAACGGGAGAGGCCACAACAGTGAGAGGCCTGCGCACTGCAAAAAAAAAAAAAAAAATCCTCCGAGATTTCAGATACTGTCTTAGTTTTCTGTAGTGTCAAAGGGCTAGAAAATGTGGAAATGGGGGAAGGTAGTAGTGTAAGGATGGATGGGTGAAAGAGAGAAGGAGAGAGAGGAGAGGAGAGGAGAGGAGGGAAGACTAGAGGGCTGGGGGTGGGAGGAAAGAGAAAGAAAAGGGGAATGAGGGAAAATGTACTGGAAAGAGCAAGGGCCTTGGAATCAGACAACTAGCTTGTTACTTTGTGACCTTGGGAAAGTTACTTTAACACTCTAGGTCATTGATACTTGCTTTCTAAGATCTGTTTTCCTATGTACAATATCTGGCATATACAAGGTGCTCAACTGTGTAAGCATTATTATTCCACATACACATATAGGTAATAAAAGGAATTAGAATCAAATAAATTTGCCAGTCAAGTTTTCTCATCTTAGAAAAGGCTTATGCATACCAGTACAAATGGGTACAGCCACAAGGCATTCTGTGACCTCAGGAGCAAAGGCTGATGGAAGAGGAGCCTTTGTGAGTTTCTGAGGGACCCAGTAAATAGCACTCCTTTTCCCCATTCAGTTTTTAAACCAGTGAGAAATAAGACAAAGGAGTTAGCAGATGGAGGCCAATATATGGCCCTCATTGTGATCAATGCTGCTTTACAGAGCATAGCTTCTATCTTTGAGCAAGTGGGCTTCTTAATACCAAACTCCAGAATTTGACCAACTTGCTCATCAGCCTCAGGCAATACCAGAATATGGCAGACTTCCCCATGTGGAGAGAGAGGCCCCCTGTGGTGGCTTCTAAGAAAAGGAACAGAAGCAGGAGCTAGGCCATGCATGATTTCTTTCTCCTTCTAAACTCACCAACCAGGGAAGTCAGTTCACCTTCCGCAGGGAAGGAATGTGTCAGGAAGCAGAAGAGGCCAGGTGTGGTATGCTAATGATGTCCCTCCACTTGGACAGGATTAATCGGGGGTGGTGAGGGTGGGGGTGGGAGTATGAGCTTCCCACCCTCCAACCAGCTCTCAAAGTCAGTAATGGGGTGTTTGCAGAACTGGGAGAATTAATGAGACTCTACAACTGGCCCTGGAGTGGGAGGAAGGGACACTGTAGTGTGCTTCAAAATGTTTAACAATTAGCTCTCTAGAAAAAAAAACTGTGTCCATTTATAAATTTTACTGATGTAAAGGGTATGCAGCACACCATTTATAAGTAATAATAAAATATACAATGCTCTTTATTTTTTATTTATTTAATTTTTTTTTGCGGTACGCGGGCCTCTTACTGTTGTGGCCTCTCCCGTTGCGGAGCACAGGCTCCAGACGCGCAGGCTCAGCGGCCATAGCTCACGGGCCCAGCAGCTCCGCGGCATGTGGGATCTTCCCAGACCGGGGCACGAACCCGTGTCCTCTGCACCGGCAGGCGGACTCTCAGACACTGCACCACCAGGGAAGCCCCAATGCTTTTTATTTTAAATTCCATATAGCCAGTTGATTCACACTGAATGTCTTCATTGATTTTTTGCTGAACTCTTGTATCCATAGCCAACGTCTGGTTGCAATTCAACTATGATTTGACAAGTGGAGTAATTTCCACCACCCAGATACCAATAGATATAAACAACTCACGAGCATAGAAAATAGTAAAATTTAGTAAGATTATTAAGAAGGGATGAGTTTTGAGTGTTTATGGCCTTTGTTTTTAATGTAAGTTAATTTTAAGTTTATGCAATTTAATTTTATTTATTTTTTTATTTTTTTGCTGTACGCGGGCCTCTCACTGCTGTGGCCTCTCCCATTGCGGAGCACAGGCTCCGGACGCGCAGGCTCAGCGGCCAATTTTAATAATGACAGTGTTTAACAGTACAACTTGTAGAAAGCCTAAAAATGTATCAGTTGGCACACCACCGAGGAACGTCCCACAGTTCTAATTATGTTTTTTACAGGTGTGTCAAATTACAGTTTAATCCCCACTTAAGGAGATATTTGGGTAGCCACCTGGCACGAGGGGTGGGCTGGCTGCAGGGATCTCCAAGCAGGAAGAATGGCATCCACCAGGGGGCAGTGTGCTTCCAGGTGGTCCCTCATAGAGGGAGCCAGACCTCAGCCTGCAGTTACTAGAGGAAGAAGGATAAGGGCCACATCTGGGGGCAGAAGGCTGAGACTCAGGGCTTCTTCCTGGGTATTGACCAGGGGAGCAGTCAGGAAAGCAAAACAGAAGTCCTGAGGTGCCATGGGAGAAGGAGTGAGGGGAGAAGCCTCCTGCTGCCTGTACCCATCTGGCAACTGGGCAGCAAGGCCCATTCCAGACCCCACTCTCTGGGCGAGGTGGAGACTCACCCAGGACAGAGGATGAACTTGGGCTCAGGAGCGTGAGTGGGACAGAACTTAAATTACCCCAAATGGGGCTCAGGGCCTGTAGTTGAGAGGGCCAGGGAGGAGAGACCAATACTAGAAGCGAAGCAGAATTTTCTAGTCAGTTAAACAATTTGGAGCCTTGGAGGACTCAAGCAGGATCACAAAAATCCAGTTTCCAGACTGTTCTCTTTCCTGCACACAGGGTCTGTGGTTGAGTTTTTAAGCAGGATCAAGTTACAAAGCGCCACACACCTATCCACAGGGGTTCTGATATGGTAAGTACTTTATATGTGATTTTTCCTTTTTCCATTTTGTATGCTTGTGGTCACTTTCTGGAAAGCCCATTTCAGGCTTAACTGCATCTTTCAGGAGCTTGGAAGTTCAATGTCTTGGTGACTTAGTTTTTCCTACATAAGATAAATCCTGCCACCTTAATAAAGCAAAAGCAAAATTGGTACCTGGAAAAATTGCATTTTCTTATCAGTTTGGGCAGAATTGTCCCTAAAATGTTATAGACTATTCAAATCATTTATATAAAATAAGTTTTTATTTGTTTCTCTACACTCACGTGTTAGGAGATTCCGTTTGCTTACTTGTTTTGTTTATGAAAGTTTAGCTTCGTATTGAAACTTGAAAGCCAAGCATTTCAAAAGAGTTGTGCTTGTCTCTGCTTGTTTCAGGCATAAATTGCTCCCAGGCCACGGGATAAAAGTCACTTCATAACTGGTGTATGGGCCTTAGGTCAATAGAAGATCACCAAATTCAGTTTGAGACAATATGTGACTTCATCTTAGACTGCTATTTTCAACAGTTTATGAACACAGTGGTTTACTAGCAAAAATGAGAAAACGGCAAAATTTTGGTGATTAACGTCTATCATAAATTAGTGTTGCAGGAGAAGGGGGAGTGAGAGAATGGTCATGTCCCAAGTCTCGGGCGAGTTCCTGGGACAGGCCACCAAGTGAGGGTCCTTGGTCTCTCATAGGAAAGAATTCAAGAGCGAGCGAAAGTAAAGTGAAAGCAGGTTTATTAGAGACAGACATATTCCACAGGCATAATGCCGGCTGTATCAGAAAGTGAGAGCGGCCCTGGGGTATGGAGTTGTTAGTTTTTATGGGCTGGGTAATTTCATATGCTAAGGAGTGGGAGGAATATTCTAACTATTTTGGGGAAGGGGTGGGGACTTCAGAAATCGGGCTACCGCCCACTTTTTGGCCTTTTATGGTCAGCCTCAGAGCTGCCATGGTGCCTGTGGGGGTGTCATTTAGCTGATGTGTTACAATGAGCAGATGCTCAGGCTCAAGGTCTCCTGAGGTTGAATCTTCTGCCATCTTGGGCCTGGTCGGTTTTTACCAGTCTTTGTCGTATCCCGTTTTTCTCAATGGCTGTGTCATTCTTTTAACGGTTGTGCCTGCCCCCATTTGTTCCTGTCTCATTCGTTCAAGTTGTTAAATAATTTATTACAAAAAGTGTTTAAAGATTATCATGTTTCATACAGAATGAGAAAAAAGATAGCTAAAATTAATAAACAGAGTCACAGAGTGTATACTGTTTTCAAACTTAAACAGGTTTTTACAGTTTATAATTTTAAACATGTGCAGATGTAGAGAGTGTAATGAACTCTCAAATTTTGTTAACTTGTTTCATCTATAGCCTTACACCCCATCAGCATAGCATTTCATCTCTAAACATAGAACTTAAAAAAATATACCACTATTACATTTAAAAAATAGTTATAAAAAAACCCATAGTGTCTTTCAATAACTGGTCACTGTTCAGATTTCCTCAGTTCTATGCCCACGTATGCATGCTTAGACTTACAAGGACAATACAATACACTGCAATTGGTTAATATTTCTCTTAAGTTTCTTTTAATCTATAGGTTCTTCCATCTATTTTTTAGCACTTTATTTATTAAAGATAACATTTTTCTTTTACTTAATATATCACAAACATTTCCCCATTATTCTTCAAGGCTTCATAATATTCCACTGTGTGGGTGTTCCAGAGTTTATTTCCACAATCCTCTGTTGTTGGATAATTAATTGTTTCCAATATTTTTTGTATATTCAATCTACTGCACTCAACACCCTAATATACATTTTTGAAGAACTGCTTGATTGTTTCTTTAAGAAAAATTTCTAGTCGAAAGAATCAAACTCTCTCCCATTGCTTTTCCCGGTGGGTTGCTTTACTTCTAAAGTAAAAGTATGGACCTGCTGTTGAATTTGACATAAATCTATACTTTCCAAAAATTGAGGTTTCCTGCAATAAATTTTGAAATCATTTCTTACTGTACTGGTAAGGCTCAGGATTATGTAAACAGGGTCTCTCATTACAGAAAGGTCAGGGAGAGATTTATGGCAAGATGACTACACAGGTGTTCACAGTCAAAGAGCAGGTTAAACTGGAAGGTGTCGTATGTCCTCAATGACCCGTCCCTCTGGCTTGATGAGTCACTTTAGTTTGAATTGAAAATGTCACTCTGTTTTACATGATTGATGAAAAACCCAGAGCATGTAAATAGAATGCCTTGGAAAATGTGTTCATTCCTTCTTTGATGGCTGTGCTGAAACTGTAAGGTTACAAGAAAGTCTAGTTTCCAGGAAGGAATGTGAGCAGTTGTTATTGCCACAGGCTAAGATTCCGCAACTTCCTTTGAAAGCTCTCAGGAATTCAGTGTGGGGTTGGATGAATGAAAAGGGGGTGGGGGTAAAGATAAAACCAGATCAGCCATGAATCAATAACTATTGAAGTAGGTGGTGGGTACCTGGTGATTCATTCTGCTGTTTTCCCTCATTTGGGATATGTATGAAAGTGCCTGTCTATAATAAAAATTTAGAAAGTTTCTCAGAGTAATATGGCCAATACGTGGCCATGTGCTCCTGCTTGGTTCTTTGGGGCTCCAAGTACAGCCCTTGCAGCAAGCTTGAATGAATAAGAGTTCACGATAAATATTGTAATGGAATGTTTTTAAAGTAATAGCAGTCCTTGGAGAGATTTCAAACTATATTCCATGCAAGTGTGTGCCACCATTCACTTTTATTTCATGAAATAAATGAATCATACAGGAATATTTTACAAGGGAAATTATCATAGCCCCTTGCCAATGATGCTGGAAGATACTGTCTTATACCTTTTGTTAAGGAGACCACTCTTGAAAAGAAACAAAACAAAACAAAACTTCACAATCAGGAAATTCTCCCTTCTGTATAATCTGATTTATAAATACCTATGGTGTACCAAATTGGGATTCATGAGATAATACTGATTTTTTTTAAACTTCTTTAGAAAGTCAGGGATTCCAGAGGCCCTCATACACAGTGGGATATCACCAAGAGTAGCTGTAGGAAATCAGGCGTCTAACATTTTAATTATAGAATTAATTCCAAGTCCTGGTGGAGTAAATTTTGGACATAAAGACTGCTTGCATTAGTTACACGGATATTTGACCTAAAAGATGCCTCCTCATAGTAGGCTAAGGACTAAGTGCTGAAAATGCCAAGTCAAATCACTTAACCAACCTCAGTGGTGATTCTCTGACATACAGAGATGAGGGAAGTTTTGATTTATGAGTCAGAAACCACTAGCAAGCAGCAGATGGTTGATTTTTTGTGTCCCCACACCCTGACAATGAAACTAGAAAGCTATAACCCTTAATGGGCATAACTTAGATCTTGGTTATAAAAGACCTCATTTCATAAAATAATAAAGATTTTATCCCTTCAAGGGATTCCACATTTTATGCATGAGGAAACAAAGGATGAACGAAGCTTATAACTCAAGGTTAGATTGAAATCATGGTCGGTTCTGATTTGATTCCATTAAGTGACAAAACCTAAAATTCACCGTGGTGACTTGTTTCAGGAAATAAGAGAACATCTTATATTCTCTGTGAAAAAAATGCATTCTATTCTATCTGCTCTCAACAACTGTTGTTTCTCACTAATACCAAAGTACACAATATCATTTCCATTTAGAATGTGTCTAGAACTAAGTTACAATATGGTGGTGAACAGAAGCCAGCTTGTATCAGCTCTGGCTACACATCTCTTCTGTAACATCACGTGAGTGACCTGAAATCAGACATGGAGGGAGTATTTCCACCACAGACATAGGCAAACACTTCAACCAGGAATTTTTTTTTTTTTTAATTTGGAAAGCCAGTTTGCCAGTATACCACTTGTTAAACTATAGATGCTTAGTAGTCAAGGCTTTAATATTTATAGTTTCAACCTATTTCCAGGTGACCATGAAGGCACATTACATTCTGCTAGGGCCCTGATCACGTCCAGAATCCTAAATATGGTTCTGCATGACCTGCCCCTTGCCTGCTTCTTAAGCTGCGTCTTATGCCACCCTTTTACTTGCTCCCAGCTCTTCAGACCCACAGACACGCTTTCATTCCTTTGAAAACTCCTTGCTCCTTCCCAGCACTTGGCCTTTCTGCAGTGTTCTCTGTGCCCCAACCCACTTGCTCCTAGTCAACAGTTTCAAGTCCTTCGGCTCATAGCTGAACTTCTGCATTCCCTGACTCCAAGTCTAGGTCAGGTACCAGAGTTGAAAGCTTTCCTTGTGCTCTAAACCTTAGTTTTGTAAAACAAACTGCGGTTTGAAACTCTGTCTATAATTGTTTGATTCAGGGTCACCTCCTTCACTGGACAGTTACTCCTATGGGAATTGGGTCTGTGTCTGTTTTTCCATTATGAGATTTCCCTACTAACTAGTAGGCATAGGGTCTTTTAAATATATATGCTTAAAAAATAGTCCAAAGATTCAGAAAAATTTAGAGAATAACATAATAAACACCTGTGTACTCATCAATGAACTTTAACAAATCTCAACATTTTGCCAGAATTGTTTCACATTTTTTTTAAAGAACAAAAACATTGGTATTCTAATTAAAACCTTTGTGAATTCCTCTCAATCCCATAGCCCTCCTTTGCACTCTGGAGAAAACCCTTATCATGAAGATGATAAGAACGAGCCATAATTTGCACGGAAAGAACCCATCTACATGCGTATTTAGACAAGACAGTACTCATCTTTGCTGGTATACATGGTGGCTGGAAGTGAGCAAAAGGCCCTTACTAATGAGCGTTTATGGATAGCATGGTCCTCAGAAGAACTGATGCCCTATTTGGTTCAGGATTTCCCAGTATGTAGTTTGAGTCAATCATTTTATACTGTCCTTTAAAACTCTTATAATTTGTTTAAAGCTGTCTGAGTTCTGACATTAGCTTGATTTTTAGACACTTTAAGCTTCATTAACACAGGTGGAAAGAGGGAGTGTTGAGTAGTGAAGAGCATGGGCAGCAGAGGCGAAGTCTTTATGAGCTGTGTGATCAGAGCAGTGAGATCCCTGAGCATCATCATGGGCCTCACTGGAAACTGGCTAGAAATGCACATTCCCGCCTCCCACCCCAGACCCACTGAATCAGAAACTCAAGGGCGGGGTGGGGAGTGGGGGCAGCAGTCTGTTTTAACAAGCCCTCCAGGTGATTCTGTTACACTGATATAGGGCAAGGAATTTAAGCCCTCTAAGCCTCACTTTACTTACCTTTATTTTGCAATAGAAATAATAACAATAATATTGATGACACAAAACCTTTGTGAGGATTAAATATTAATTAACACTTATTGAGCACTTCTTCTGGTATCAGGCACTATTCTTAGCACTTCCCATATTTTATCTCATTTAATCCTTAAATTAACTTCATCACAAATAAAAAGAGATTAGAAAAGTAACTGGCACCTAGCAAGCACTCAATAATTGTTAGTATCATACTATTATTGTTACCTTTTTGAGTTGTAAAGATTAAATGAGATGATGTAAGTGCTGAGCACATCTGATATATAACATGTGCTTAAAGGGTATTAACTATTTGCATATAAAAGCATTTGTCTGAGTACACATTATTTACAGGGGTCTTTATAGGAAGTGGAATATAGTCTAAAAAGATAATTGACAGGGAATCTCCCAATGGGAATGAAGACCATAATAGACAAAATGTTATAAATCACATTTCAGCATTTCTTTTTCTCATTTGCCGTAAGTCAAGGAAGCCAAAGACAGCTCTTTGAACTAATTGCGAGGGCCAAGAGGGTAATTAACTGCTCTCTAATTAAGCTGGTAATAGCCGCCCTCTATCGGAGAGATTAAAAGCCAGAGAATCACTGCCGGCGAGGACTTTGGAAGACAGGCCACGACAGCCTTGAAGTTCTCACCCTGCAAAATAGCTCAAAGAGAGACTTGGCTCTGTCTGCTGGGGTCCAAGGAAAAGAGGAAAGTGCAGCTGGATGGAGAACAGTTAAAAGTTTGTCAGGAAGCGTTCACTTGTATTTGGGCATTTGCATTTGTTTTAAAATCTTGCTCTGAAGTGTGCCTTCTAAAATTAAAAAGTCACTAGTAATTGCTTTGCAGTTTTATATAAATTGCTATCTATTGGAAAAGGACCAGTGTGCTCTACCTCGTCTGCTGTGAATGGGAAGCCAAGCAATGGAAGCCTTTCCTATTTGCTCTCTCTTCCCCAGCTGAACTGACCACTCCTCCTTGTGTGCGCAAAACATCATTGGCTTCTCCTCTGTTGGCACCTGGTACGCATGGAAGTACTTGTCTTTTTCTTGGTCTAGACCAGTACTGTCCAGCTACATTTGTGATTTTAAGTTTCCTTAAGCAGTAGACCCTTGACCACAGGGGGTTAACCTGTGTATAACTTATAGTCGGCCCTCCCTTTTCAAGGTTCCTTGGCATCTGTGGATTCAACCGACCACAGACCATGTAATACTGTTTGACTTACTACTGAAAAAGGTCCGTGTATACATGGACCCACCCAGTTCGAACCTGCGTTGTTCAAGGCTCAACTGTAGACACTTTAAAAAAGTAAAAAGGAACAGGTAGAATTAGTTTTAATAATATATTTTTTGAAGCCAATGTATCCTGAATATTATCAATTTGCTATGTATTTAATACATGAATATTAATAGGTATTTCACAGGTTTTTGGGGGTATTAGTTCTTTGAAATCCAGTGTGCATGCTTCATTGACAGCATACCACAATTTGGATTAGTCATGTTTGAGTGCTACATAGCCACATGTGGCAGGGGCTCCTGTGTTGGACAGTGGGGGGTAGAGGACGAGCAACTGAAAGGCAGTATCTAATCTATCGTGTACCCACGGTGCTTCGGGCAGTGCATGAGACATAGTTGCTGTTCCATAAGTGAGCGTGGGAGGCAGAATTCTAAGGCCACCCCCGGTGACCCTTGCCTTTGTATCATCCGTTCCTCTTTGAGTGTGCGCAGAGCATATGAAAATGATGAGACATCAGTCTAGTGGTTAGGGTATGTTATACGGCAAAAGGGAAACTCTCTTGGATGGGCCTGCTCTAATCAGGCGAGTCTGTTAGGAGCAGAGTTTTCTCCAACTGGTAGCAAAGGAAAACATCGGAGAGAAACATTCCTGCCTGCCTGGAAGAATACGTACAGCTATGTAGTGAACTGCCAGTGGAAAGGAGCAGCCTTTGGAAGCTGAGACAGATCCCCAGACAACAAACTAGCAAGAAAACAGGGACCTCAGTCCTGCAGCCACAAAGGAATGAATTCTACCAAACACTAGTGAGCTTGTAAGAGGACTCTGAGCCCCAGATGAGGACTGCAGCTGACTTTTGATTTTAGCCTTGTGAGACCCTGAGCAGAGAACCTACCCACGCAGTGCCCTGATTTCAGCCCCATAGAGCTGTGAACTAAGACAGAAGTGGTGTTTTAAGCCCCCAAGTTTGTTGTAATTTGTTGCACAGCAATAGAAAACTAATACAGTAAATAAATGTCATAATTCAGCCATCATCGTCCAGTTGGGGACAATGTGTCTAAACCTTAGGCATAGTCCCTAAGAGGAAATAGTGACTTCTGAACATTAGATTTGAAAATCAAGCCAGTGTCGTTATGGCAGCATATTTATCTTAACCATGCCAGGGCATCAGGAGTGCGACGTTTGAGTTATTCTCTCTTTCCCAGTGCCGTTCGCATTAGAGGGAGGAGCTAACGGAGAGGCAAAAAAAGACAAAGCCTTTGGAAACAAGTTCGATATACTCATCCTGTAAAGGAGTAATTATTGATTAAGCAGAGACAGATACGAGAAAAATGATAATAATAATCATAGCTCACATCTGCTGGGTTTATACTCTATGCCAGGCGTGTCACCCTTTGTTTCACTATATCTTCACCACAGCCCCAGAGGCAGAAAGTGTTACTAACTTCATTTTATGGATGTGGAAACTAAGCATGGAGGTAAGAGGAGATTTAGCTGCATAATCAGGCAATAAATCTGATTAGAAAGGAAGCAGAAGAAAGGGTATTCTTGGATGAAGCATTCTTCAGAACAGATTAGCCTGACTTCCAGATGCAGCTCTTTCTCTGGGATGGCAGAGAGCTTTATTTCTTCTCTGTTAACAGTCTCTTTTTATGCCCCTTTCTTCAAACAAGATGCATTTCCCAAGTGGTCCTTGATTTCTGCATTCAGTCTTTCTTTCTCCTTTGGAGACATCATTGAATCCTATGACTCCCAAAATTACCTCTGGTCCTAACTTTGAAAGGCACATCATGGACCATGCTGTTCTTCTGAGCTCCAACCCTCCAGTCACGTTACCTGGATGTCTCACTAACCTCTCCAGTTCAGCTTGTTCAACAAAGTAGAGTTCATCATTCTGGTCTGAAAACCAGCTCTCCTCTCCAATACTCCAACCCTGCCAATAATTCCATAATCACTGACCAGTCCACAAGGCTCCAAACCCCAAAGACTGTTCAACTGCTCTCATCTCCATTCCCTTTAGTCAATCAACTGCTAAAAGTATCTTTCCAGAATGTTTACTCAGCCATTCCTTCTTCATTCTTCAACCTCCTGAACCAATTATTCCACTGACCTCCTTTACTTCCTTCCTTATCCGGCCTTGGTTCCATGCTGCATCAATTCAGTCACTCTTACCAGAGCCCAAATCCCCTTGCTGCTCTATTTTTCATCATTTCTCTTTGACATAACGTGATCCCAACCATCTTGTTTCTCTTCAACTGGGAGGCTGAGCAGTAGTGAAAAAATTGCACAGAGGGAAGATAAAAGTAGAATAGAATCCTCTGTTCCAGTTTTCACTGAGGCCCGAAGACCAAGGATGCCAAATACTATCATATTCCAAGGCAAATCATTCGGCCCACCTATATATGACTTGAGAAGAAAGTGGGTGGAAACAGGTTTTATGAGTTTTATCTTTCAGTTACCTTGAGCTGTGAGTTCTTCCTATGTGACACTCCCTCCCTCCCCATACCTTAGCCATGTGGGAGCTTCACAGGCATCTTTGACAGGTATGTTTCGAAGCTTGGGGGACACAGACAGGCATTAGATTCATGCCTAGGGAAGAAAGTCTTTTTTTTTCGGTACGTGGTCCTCTCACTGCTGTGGCCTCTCCCGTTGCGGAGCACAGGCTCCAGACGTGCAGGCTCAGCGGCCGTGGCTCATGGGCCCAGCCGCTCCGCAGCATGTGGGATCTTCCCGGACCGGGGCACGAACCCGTGTCCCCTGCATCGGCAGGCGGACTCTCAACCACTGCGCCACCAGGGAAGCCCAGGAAGAAAGTCTTTAATGAGGGGCTGACTGAAATGAACTGTGTCAGTACAGCCGAGGGCTGCATTTAGGAAATAACCACATTCTGGTCTATGCCAGGCCAAAGCTGTATTTTTCCAGGGACCAAATGTGAAACCCACAGAAGGAATGTGAGTCTGGGTTGTTTAAAAGGAATTGTGACCCAAAGGACTTCCTGCAGTCAATGAGATGTCCTCAGCAAAAAGGAGTTGGAGGTTCTACTAGGTAGACAAGCAGAGAGGGATTGTAGGTGGCTGGTTAGAGGAGAGGCACTGCCTGAGGCAAAGGAATTCCAACTGGAAGGGTCCAGCAGGCGGGTGTCTGGGGAGGCCACAGATACTCGAATGAGAGAAAAAATGCCAGCTTAAAACAGCAGCCAGAACCAGAGGGAAGCTACCCCAACTTATATTTGTGTCAGTCAGATAAGGCCTTCCTTCCACTTACCTTCCTGCCGTCTCTGCTCCCATCTTGGAAGACCTTTTGGTAGCCAAGCGGTGGGAGATCGGAGAGGGGTCGGGAGGAGTAGCACTAATGGGGAAATAGAAGTGAAACCTCATTCCCCACAGCAGGCCCTTTGTTCTAAAGCATATCCAAGCTTGCAGTGAAGTTTGGAGTTTTGTTGCAATAGTTCTTGGCATATTAATTTATAAACTGAAGCTGTGATTTGGGGATGAAGTGACCAGAGGACATTTTATTATCTGAGATGATCAGAGAGTTAGAAGATCTTCCTAATATTTCATCTGAAAGGTAAGGAAGAGCTGGCTCAAAAAAGAGAATTCAAATGGGCAGTTGGGGGTGAATAAAATTGTTTTCTCTTTGCACCCTAGGAATCCATCTTGCTCAGTGAGATCATTCAATTATATCATTGAAATAATCTCAATCCAAAGCTAGGTCGAGACTTTCAAGCCATGGCAATATAGCAATATAGGTGGCAATATAGGTGGACACACCCTCCTATTCTCTGCAAAGTTACCTTGAGCCTCTCGACCTTCCTTGCTCCCTGAGCTTCACACTGCCCCCTTACTCTCAGATGATCTTGCTTCAGTCTTTGCAGAAAGAGCAGAATTCATCAGAAGGGAGGAAACTCTTCATTTCTTCTGCATCCCCAAATGGAGCTTAGAACTGTACTTAGAGTATTAATTGTTAATTAACACATATATTGTAAATATGTAAAGGATGGTTCCACTATTTGACAATCGTATATTCTCTTAGGCAGGTAAACTCTTTTCTCCATAATCTTATTTTCAGTATTGGTTTGCTTATCATCTTATTTTCATATATTGTAAAAATAAACCTTGAGCTTAATTTGAAATTTAGAAAACTTTTTCTGTTCATACTAAAACTTATGAGACAATCTAAAGTCAAGTTTTAATTTATATGTATTGCATTCTGCAAAATATGTTCACAAGATTACCATTTGTATGGTATTTTATAATGTTTGAAATAGGGCATTTCATGCCTTTGCCATTACCCTCAGAGAGCTTTTCTAGTCTCAATTCTCTTATTCCATCTAATTACAATTTCATTTTAAAAGCAGTTGGGAACATATATACCCTGAGCATTTAAATATGCTACATTTAATGTATCTAATGAGGTTTTAATTCCAATATAACTAACAAAATAATTGAAAAACTGAGTTGCTAGTGGAAGCGTGCTTCTCTATACAAGTCATTTACATTATCTAAAGGAATTTTAAGTTCATTATAGAAAATTTGAAAATCACAGGAAAATATAAAGACTAAAATAAAAATCAGCATAACCACAGCACTACTTCCCCACCCATTCTGGAGATCTTCTAGGCTCTTCTGTTTTTCAAGCTGGGTATAATAATGCACACACATTTCAAAGCCCTGCTGTTTTCCCACTGAACGTTCTATTGAGGCCATTTTTTTTTCTGTGCTATTTAATACTATCTAATGATCTAATTTTGGTGACCAAATTATATTCCATCATATTATAATCTGTTATAATTTATTATATTATAATGCATGTTATATGTAATATTAAAATATACAATCTGGTTCTATTATAATTTATTTAATAATTCCCAGCTTGCTTGTTTCTAGAAATAGAAAAATATGGTATATACTTGGCTTCTGACATGTGTTCAGTTGTGATACTTCATCCCACCATCAATAACCTTAACTTAAACTTTGCCAAACTGTAGACTTCATAGTCTGCAAACAATTGTAGTCCTGTTTTAAATTCAGCAAAAATTAAAAGGCCACCAAAGTTTTTAGGTTGCTGAAATTGCGATCTCCTCTCAGGGTCTCTCTTTTCCCCATTTCCTTTACTTCCTAACTCCTTTTCCTCTGTTGAATTCTTCATACTCCTTCCTCTGTCTCTCTTCAACGTGAAGTTTATTTTTATTGGATTTTTCCTGCTAAATGCTCATTGTAGAAAAAAGTCAGTATTGCACATAGGGCTTGCAGGCCTTATGTTTGCCTACATATCATACATTTACCTGCATATCAAGGGTGGAACCATCTAGGGAGAGATTCATATATACCATGTTCATCCCACTGATGAATCAGAATGTTGTCTTTTAAATTTACCCAAATGAGCAGTGGAGTTGTCACATGGTCCCAAATGCTCTAATATACAATAACTAACACACGGCTCTTACTGAAGATAGACCTTCAAGGAAAGCCAAATCATAAGCAGAAGTTTGCTTAACAAGAATGAAATCATTAGACCTTTAGAATGTTTGGTGGCCACAGGCTGAGGCAGCCTTATGTATACATCATTATAATTAAGATTAGTTGTGGGGTTAGGGTTAGGCTGACGGACAGAAATTGTGACTGAGAAAATCATCAAGGAAATGAGCACCATCTTGAAGGGTCTCTTGTGAGATAGCCAGTTGGATGTGTTAAATCCCTCTGCCTTACTGTGCATGGTGTACCCTTCTATTAGAAATTTCTGCATTGATGACTTGCTCCTTTCTTCACTCTCTTTCCTTCCTCCTGGTCATCTATGACTCTTGCTTTCTTGGTCCTCCTCCTATGCCTAAGTGTTCTTTCCCGGTCTTTTTTCTGTGCCGACTCTTAGTTCTTGCATCTCTGTAGTGACATGTTTATACAAAGTCTGTCCTGGGCCTTGGGGTAGTCATTAATGTGGCTCCTGATGTCAGCACTCCTCTCTTTCCAGACACATGGTTGGATGACGAGTACTGCCTTCCTTGCGGTTGGGTGGGGCTGTGTGATGAGTTCTGGCCTTTGAATTATGAGCAGGAGCAATGTCTGTCACTTCTGGGCTACAACAGTTAACTGCCAGTATGAGACCCAGCTTTCCACCTGCTACAGAGACCAGCAATGTTGCGAGTGGGTGGTTGTTCATCAGTCCAAATCCCAGAGTGAGATGACACTGAATAGCATTCCTAGTCAACCCTTGACATAAAGAATGGATGAGAAATAAACCTTTGAGGTATTAAGTCATTGAGATTTGGGGATTAGTTGTTCTACAGCATAATCTAGCTCTACCCTGACTGAAATAACCTTTTTTTTTTTCTTTAAACTCTTCACCTTAGCCCCTGATGAGTTTATCCGAGATTGTGGCTTTAACTTTATCCTCTAATTAAATGAATTCCAAATCTACTGAACTGAACTTAATTGATCACCTGAGCCCAGGATCTAGGTTTCTAGTTACCTTGTAACACTCTCAGTGTCCACAGGAACCTCAGCCTGAACCTTCTGCAGGTATCTCAAACTCTCCATGCCCCCAAGCAAACTTATCATCTTCTTTCCTTCAATGGCTGCTTCTCCTCTATTGCAAATAACATTATCTTCCATGATTCACTCAGCATCTGAACCTGGAAATGTGCAAATTTCCTCCTCATGAGTGAGGTGGGGCCGGCCTTACCAGTGGAAAGTTCAAAAGGCAGAGAGACCAAGCTCAAACACAAAATCCAGGAACCAGAGGCACAACAGAGTTGTATCCATTCAAGTGCCTGGAAATTGTCTTTCTTAAATTCTTCCTAGTATATGAGTGAGGTTCTCATTTTCCTTTTCAGACCATGTGGGTTGACTTTCTCTTCCATTGGTTTGCTGAAAGCAAAAACAATCATCTTCTCTGTCAGTCACCTAACAATGAGATTATTCTTCTTTTCTTTCCTTTTCTTTTTTCTTTCTTTTTTTTTAATTAAAAGGACACAGCAAATTGGCTGCGGCAGGCTTCCTAAACTATGGTGGACTTTCCAGGCATCATCTTCTTGTCTCCACTGCGTAGTTGATGAGGAACTGGCATTTAGCCCCTGAACGCAGCCAAGAAAGGGAAATCTAGGCTGATGTCCGGATGGTGAGGTAATATCAAATCTATGGTCCCTAAACCCAGTGTCTCCACCCCAGGTTCATTATGTGTGTTTTATGCCAATTGCAGATCTGGAAGGCTGCCACTCCAGATGTCACCAGGCCCTATATTTATTCATCAAACCAGGCCCATGATCCGTTTGTTCCTCCAATCACCAGCAAAAAAGGAAAGGGTGATGAAATCAGTCTTTGGCTACATTGCAGGAATCAGGAATATATTTGGGATTGGCTGCCATCGTTGCACTTTAGGTTATAATCACAAGAGGAGGACAGGGAACTGAGAGTAAAGTACTATCCAAAGAGCAGAGAGGCCAGGGAAACAATCCATGCTGGTTCTTCCCTTTGCTAAAGCAGCTCCTCATTATCTCTGCGGGTTGAGAACCAAGGCCATTTCTTTGGTAAGAGGGGGCTGGGTGGATACACCATACCAACCACTTACAGAGGGGAACACTAATATTTTGTGGGAGCCTCTGCATGAAGTCAAAGCTGCAGAACCAAGCATGTGGAGTGATGTGGGGTGGGATTGAAGGAGAGTAAACCAGGGTCAAGGTGCTAGTGTTGCTATTGAGAAGATGATGCCATTCTTATCCCTACTTCTTTGTGACTAGTTTTCTCTCTCCTATCTGCAGGGTTTTTTTGAGATATTGAGTATAGTTCCCTGGGTTATACAGTAGGTCCTTTTGGTTATTGGTAGTTCTATTTTTTTATTTTTATTTTATTTTTGGCTGCGCTGCATGGCTTGTGGGATCTCAGTTCCCTGACCAGGGAATGGAACCTGGGCCACGTCAGTGAAAGCCCGGAATCCCAACCATTAGGCCACCAGGGAACTCCCGTCTTGTCTGCAATCTGAAGCTTAAATGGCAATATTTCTGAGAACTACCATGAAGAAGGGGATGGATTTGGTTGGACTGTCTGTTTATTGTGTGATTTATCACACAGTCTCCTTATTTAATTGTGGTGCCTCATTCCATTGTCAGCTGTGTCTGATGTTCCCAAGTCCAGACACCTCTGCACGACATGTCCGGGGGACAGCGCTGAGGTTCCACTGGGGCAGGGATTGTGGCTGCCTGGCCACAAAGGGCTGGTGAGGGGTTGGAGGGATTGCTCACTCCTTACAAAACTTGCGGTCAGTTGTCCTGCTTTCAAACCCCCTCAGCATTTCTTCCTTGGGAGGCACCTGGCATCCTCAAATCCTGAGACTTTCTGGGGATTCTGAGGCATGAACTGGTGTGTTTCTGGTTAAGCCCTCCTCCCGTACGTCCTTTCCTTTCCCTCCTTGGGTTTCCATTTCCAAAATATTGTGGCTGTCTATAATCTGCTCTCATCTCCTTTTCTCTTTTCTTTGTTTTTGTAGGTTCATGTTTTCTTTTTCTTTTAATTTTTACTGTCATTTTAGAGGGGTTTGGGAAGGGAAAGGCAAATTTATGTGTATAATCTTTCATGTTTACTGGAAGTCTATTCACTTATTCTTTCTTCCAGTTTTTCTTATGTCTCTCAGAGCACTCTTCAATGTATCTTGAACCCAATAGGTACTTGATACAAATCAAAGCAGTTATAATAAGACAAAGTGGCTTCCCTGACCCATGGGGACAAAAGGCAGGGATTAAAATTACCCTGCATGAAGATTTCTGAAAAGAGCAGGTAATGCAATATCTATCCAGATTTCTTGGTTTTTGCTCATTCAAAAACTTGTGAACATCATGCTTAAATTTAGGTACTGGAAAGTAGGTAAAATGATTAGGAATCTTAGAGCATCTCCTGGTGAATTTCTTTTGTATTTCTTCATATGACACATGGTAGTTCAATCACTAGTGTAAGTTGAACTTTTGCTATAGTCTGGAGTGAGAGAGGAGTAACTGTCTTTTTATAGTGAGAAAACAGCTGTGCCGCCATTGCATACGCTAGGAGAGGGAGGAACATTTGTCAGGGGTTCCTATTTGTCACTGTCAAGAACAGTGAGATGCCGGGGCAACACATTTTTCCAGAGGTGCAGATTCTTCTGTCAGTTTCCAAGAATTCACTTAGCTTTATCCATGAGGATCCTGATGGAGGGTCTGAAATTTCTCTTCTGACCTGCCAAAGCCTGGCCTTTTACACAGAACATTACACGATGCCAACAGAGAGTTTCCAGAGAGGAACTGGGAATTAAGTGGACAGAGAGTTTCCAGAGAGGAACTGGGAATTAAGTGGACAGAGAGTTTCCAGAGAGGAACTGGGAATTAAGTGGACAGAGAGTTTCCAGAGAGGAACTGGGAATCAAGTGGAGCTCTGGTTGCCGATGATTCTTTTTCATGCCTAGCTACCCAAACAAAGAGACTGAGGCAGAAGCCAAATCCGCGAGTGAACACACACAGTGGAATCGGTGCCTGGGAATGTAGGGGCTCTGGCTGATGAAACTGCTGCCAGAGCGCCAGGGGGCAATTTCTCTCCACCCCCCGTCTTGTATTTTGGCAGCTCTCCCTTCCCTACCCGCACCATCCCCTCCCCACATCCTCTGATCCATTTGCACTGTTGTTTGGAAGGAGCCCAATGCACACAGATTGGCAGCACTGTAATTGGTGCTTTCCTTACCTCTGCCTCTTTTCTCCCTGCATTTGATCATTCTGATAATGACAGTTTATTTTTTCCCCCTTTACCATCGGAAAACAAAAAGAAACTCTTGAAAGAGTCGCGGATTTACATTTCAGTTTTCTGATGTATACTGCTATGGGAAATAAAATTCACATTTTAAAATGTTTTCCCACTTCTGTTCCCCTCGTCCTCCCCCCTCACCCAAACAGTCAACACTGCTGGGAAACTTTAATGTTGAGAATTGATTTTTCCCCTCAGAAGGTGTTGTGATTACAGTGGCAGCATCCTTGAGAGTTGACTTGTCAAAATATTGACGATCTTTTTTAAGACCTTCATCATCGTCATCATAATTTGTGTCTCCGTTTGTTAGACTCTGTTTATTTATGTGCACTTTATTTCAAGTGATATTTCTTAGGATAATATTCACAAGGGTTTGGGGCTCCTGGAATGAAAAGTGTTATATAAACTGAAATGCTTACCCCCTGGCAAAAGGTAATCTCCATTGCACACACCACCTGTTTAGGACAGCTCACATTTGCACAGTGTTTTGTAGTTAAGAAGGGATGTTCATGTATATTATTTCATGTAATCCCCCTGATAATGCTGTGAAGAGCACATAAGGGATGGTCAGGCTCCAGGAATCATCCCACCTTGCCACGCCGCCAGGCATGTGTGATTCTGTACCTGGTGTACTGCTAGCTTTTCACAGGTGTTGTCGTGCAGCACTATAGAAGCTGTGTCCCAGGTGCTTCAGTTCTGGAGAAGGGTTGGATTTATAGAGGCAGAAATAAGCACAAAATAATTAGAGGAATTTTTTCATTTTCTCGTGTCTCCTAAGGAGGAGAACAGAGCAGATAATTAACTACAGGATCTCTTTGGCAGACTGGGTAAGAGGGGAAATCTGTGGGTACTGCAAAATTAATAGAATTGATTCCATCACGATTGTATAAACAGTTAAGGATACATATAATTAGGGCACTAGCTATAATACAAATTGAGTATATCGTGTGATTTACCATAGATTAGGATATGACTCGTGAGTGCCAATAATGCACTATTTAAGCCGGTGGCAAAAGATTTAAAAGCTTTTTTTTTTTTTACTGGGACACACACAGCCTTTGAACTGAGATTTTATAAGAGAGCATTTCAAGGCAGTAAACAATTCCTCTAGAAGAGCATCCTTCTAGAAAAGAAGACCAAGCAATACTGTAATAACTGTGGGTGTGATTTGATTCCTTCAGAGGTCTTAACTAGAAGTTTAGTTCTGGAAGGAATGCCTTAAATGCAAAACTGTTAATAAACACAGCTATACATGGCCACATAATGCTGTGGAAAAAAATACAGGCTTTTGGGAAGAGCACAGACCTTGGACAAGCTCGAACTGAGCTTGACTCCTAGATCCTCCGTGGACCAATTATACAACCTTGGGCAAACCTTGATTTCTGTGAGCCTCTGTTTCTCCGTGTGAATATCCATGGATTAAAAATGCCTCTTTTATAAAATAGTTGTGAGGATCAAGTGGGATAAAGCAGGCAGCGTGCCTAGCATGGAGAAGCAGCTCCACAAAAGGTGGCCATTCTTCTTGTGGTTTGATGTCCCTCCCCTTCTCCAGGGAACTTAAGCACCTTTGGGTCAGAGACTCAGTTCAACTCCTTTTTTTGTTCCTTTGAAACCCCACATTACAAAGTTCCTCAGAAAGGCTTTAATTGGGCTGCAGTTAGTCTTTATTCATCACAGCCTTGCTTCCAACTCACATCCTGATTTATCAATTGGCTCTAATGGACGAGTTGTAGGAAGGACTGTTTAAAAAGTGCAGTATTGGCTGATAACATAACAGCTGACACTCGGTCCAGAATCTGTTTTGTTTAAATGATTGTACATAGGAATCAACTTTTCATTTCCCATGCGACAAAGGAAAAAGGATTATAGCTTACACACTGTAAATCACTTAAATATCCTTCGCCTACGGGTTCTGGAATCATATTTAAGGAATGTGGGGGGAACGAATGCACTTTCCGGAATCTGAAGTGAGACTCACACTTCCCTGCATTCCTTTTTCTTTCCATTACACTCTCCATGGGACCTGGTGAAGGGACCGGTGTCTAAAGGTGTCGACTGGCCATCGTCCTTCCACACACGAAGCCTCTCACATAAACAGACTCAGAAGAAGGAGCTGTAACAGCTTTGAGAGTGAGCTAGTATATTGGTCGAAAACTTCTTGTTGGAAAACAGAAATCTGAACAAGTCAACTCAGGCAAAATAGGAAATTTATTGGCTCAGAAGATTTGGAAATTCAGGGATAATGCTGATTTTAGATGCCAGGTTAGCAACCCCAATGAAAAGGAGGTATTCTGGTTACTCTGGCAGAAAAGTCTTGGGGAGGACTCCGCTTAGATTTGCCTTGCTGGACTAGTAAAGAAAATTGCACTATTGCATACGCATTCTGTTACATACTACAGAAATCACGTGGTAACTGTATTACTTGTATTTTATTTTCTGCTTTCGTCTTCCTTTCTCTCTTTTTTTGTGGCCTGGGTATAGATCCTTAAATCTCCTTAAATATGTTATATGCTTTCTATTTCTACTTCACTAATCATCACTCTGCTTATATCACATGCCCATCTTTGAACCATTCACCATGACCAGAAGGATGAGCATATTCATTGGTCAGCCTGGGCTGCATGACCACTCTTGAGTTGAGGGTAGGGTGGCATCACTATTCACAGTTGCGTTAGGACCACATGACCAGGGGAGACTGCAGGGTAGACAGACAACGTGTGTCTACTATACCCATCCCTGTGTTATACCTTTTCTATTGAGAAATGTAATTGTTATGACTAAACTGATTCCCTCTGGCTAATTCCTTGCCTCTTCTGCCAGCTGGTCAGAATCTTTTCATGATTCTCCGTCAATAAAAGGCAACAGTTAAACCCTTAAATGTTCTTGAGAAGTTACATTATTTCATAGCCTTTACAAATTTAACAGTGAGAAAATCCCCATTTCCATTAAATTTTCCCAGGCAGAATTTCTAAATCTTTTGTCATCTTCTTAGATCTTATAGACAGTGTTTTCTTTCCTGCCTTTTTCTAGTTCAGGATTCCAAATGGAGCTGATGTGAAAGATATAGTGTAGGATATTGGTAAAAAAAATATGAATTTCTGGGTCAACTGACTTGTGTTCAAATTCCACTTCAACCACTAGACCAGCAGTGGTTGGGGAAATGTAAATAAAAATGCTATTTTTTTCATTTATTGTATTGGCAAAATTTTAAAATGTTGATGTAATATACACCTGTTTTTTTTCCTGCCTTGCATCAGTTCCTTCTGTTCTATGGCAACAGTACCACATATATTTTGCATCCAGCCCTATCTGAATCCAGATCTACTCCTGGACTGCTCAGTTAGATGAGCCAATAAATTCCCTTTTTAGTTTAAACCACTTTGGGTCAGTTATCTATTACTTGAAACTGAATTGCAATTCGCATAATTGAGAATTTCCGTTTCTTGTGAAGGTATGGGGAAAGTATTGGCCAGGCATCTGGTAGCAGATTGACTCTATGGGACCCCTTCCTGCAATGCCGGTTGTATCAGGAGCGACTATAGCTTTTTCCAGGAAGCCTCCTGTAAGTCTTTTGTAGAGACTGTAGAAAGCCGTCACACTGAAGGCTGTCTGATGAATGGGACTAACGTCGGAAGAGAGTGGATCTGAGCCATGCAAGAGATGTACCGTATCACTGTGTGTGTGCCACTGCACATCCTCGAGGTTTCTCAGCCCACGTTTTACTCCAGCTGGTGTTGTAGCAACTAGCTTTGTGCAAACATTCTGACAGCGCCTCACTTCATCTGCATCATGTCTTCCTGCCCTGGGACTTCTCTAATGCTGCGCCGTGAGATGGCTATGGAAACCCACTCAGGCACGTGGAACCCGAAAGGGCGGGGGAGTTAAAGCCAATGGGCATCTCTTTTCTAATGGGGGATGGGAGCTGGTGGATAAATGAGGCATATTCTACATGGCTTCTCAGAGGGTCTTACTGGGTCAAGCCCTAGTAACTCAGAGTGACCAACTTGATAATATACTCTGGTATTGCCATTCCCTCTTGGCCTCACTTTTCCGGATCATTTCCCAAATAAACTGCTCACACACAAGACCTCGTCTCAGGCTCTATTTTTGAAGGAGAACCCAGAATCACCACAATTCTAATGAGAGTCCTAAATTTAATTCAAGTTTCCTCAGGTCTTACCTGCATAAATAGGTACAGTGGAGCTCAGCATGGGTAATGACCAAAATTTTTTGTCTTTGCCCCAAACTGCATGAGGCTACAGACACTGATCTCAAATTCTTTTTCTCTGGCTTACATAATCAATGTGCACCAATGGAAAAGCCCCTCAGTGGCCATATTCCAGTACTGTCACTGATCCCAGGGCATTGGGTGACAGCACTGTCTGTTCTCCAAGTGATACCCAAGGTGCAGACCCCAGCTCTGTAGCTCCCAAGTGGCTCTGCACTCCCTTGAATCTTCTCTATGTTGGATCCAAACAGCAATGAAGAGAAGATTCTTCTTCCCATCTGGGCTACACTTAATTCCCCGGGTCTAATACACTGGGAGCAATATTCTCATGTCTCCTTTTGTTTCTGCCTGCAGCCCTGAGAGATCTAATCAGACCCATAGTTCATGGGCTGGGCCAGGGAGTGATGTACAAGGAGGATCCCAAGTCTTTCATCTTCATTGCTCTTGGACCCTTTTCAAACCTCCGCTCGCTATTCCCAAATAACCCCATAATTCAGAAAGCCCCTTCCTCAGTGGTTGTTCCGTTATGGCCTGTCCCCTTCTTTGGCTCATCAGGATGGTCTGAAACTCAGCAGTGGATGTATCTTAGGCGCAAATGGGAGTCCTGCCACTTTTCCTCCCACCATATTATCCTGAGAAAATGAACTTCACAGTGAAAACACCAACATTTAAATAGAGTGGAACATGAACAAAATCCTTCTTGTTATAGACCGTGGTTCCAAAGGTGACTTAAGGATTTCCAGGCCTCACTAGCCTCTGATTACCAAAGAAGGTCATATTTCCTTTTATGATCTAAAGTAAAATGACCCTAAGTCCTCATCCTTTGAAGATCCTTCCTCTGCTGAGTTTTTCTACCAACTGAATTCTGGGCGTCAAGAGGACACTCACATGCTCTACATATCTGTTCTCTGGTCGTGTTTGTCAGCCATTCACCCCTGAGGTGACCTGCTTCTCCGGGATGCCTTGATCTCTGTATAGATTTGCAAGAGCCGAAGGGGCGTATGAACTGGATTTAATCAATTTGGTAACACAGCTCATTTTTTTTTAATATACGTGAAAGAATACATGGTAACCCAAAAAAGTTTGAGGTGGGGGACAATTTGCTACTCTCATGTAACTCACCACTGTGTTATACTGAAAGCAAGTCTCAGACCACGACTGCCACACAGCAGACGTTCCCTAACAAGCAGGCACAAAGCAGCTCACACTGTCATTCTGGAAGCTTGACGAAGTCACAGCCTCTGTCTGGCCTTTTGGATGGTCTGATGAACTTGCATAAACTTCTGTTCACTGGAGACAAAAGCCAAGACCGCAGAGGCAGGATTCTGTCACCCTTTCCGTCAATATCCAACAACAAGGACATTCCACATCGATGGCCACACACCGGTGTTGCATATGGAACCTTTAGCAATTAAGTCTTCCAAGGGTTGTAGGCTGCCCAGCTCTCTGGATTCTGACACCCTGCTCGTGTAGAGAGGGTAGAGATATTTAAACTAGTCCACATATTAAGAACACTTTTTTTTTAACATTCTTAGAAACATCTTTACTATAAATGTTCTTTTTTTTTACGTTTTTAAATTGAAATATATTTGACAAAAAATCCTTTTAATTTCACTAAAAGGAGCCCATTTCTGGTATCTGTTATGCTGATCAACAGGACCCCATTTTCCACAATAAAAACCAATTTTTTACATTCCATGTGCAAATTAACAAAGCTGTGTATGACTATTGATTGAGATACAGACAGCAGGGGCACTGGTGGATGGACTTTATATCAGAATGCTAGCTGACTGCCCCAGCTACCCATAGAGTTAAAACTGAAACTAACTGGCACATATATAAAATCTCCCTATCTATGTTGAAGTGTTTTAAAGTAAAATGCTGTCATCATTATAGGTCCCCAAACCTCAAAGTCTAAGGCCCCCAATCTCTTGGATTCCACAGATTGACCACTGGACCCAATAGTTGGATGTTTTTCAAACTGCAAATTGCGACCCATTAACAGGTCCTAATATGAATTCAGTGGGACATGACCACCATCAAAAACAATGGCAAAGAATATATGGAAATATCAGCATTATGCATAATAAGGACAGGTGTTGCTTTATGAAACTTATTTGTTAGATTTGTGACATATGTGCACTGGAATACTATGTAAAATATAAAATATCTTTTTAAATGTCTTTTTTTTAAATCAGAAAAGTTGAAAACACTCAAATAGTTGAAAATACATTTCACAAGGTTGGTGTTAATTTACTCTTTAAATACCAGTGGTCCTGCTCTAGATTCACATTTAGGCAAAACATTTCTCACCCTCTTCAAGGGCATGGTTCTGGCTGAAGATACCCACTTACATCACTGGACAGAATGCTTGGCATCTGGATCTGCAGCATCAGCATTCAGATTTATGGTGACTTCACTGCGGTGGCCAAGGACAAAGGGTGGGGACTTGCTTTATATTTATATAACTACGGAACCAATCCTGGTAATTTTCCAAAAACAAAAGGAATCGGTTCCAGAAATTCTGAGAGCTTTCTCAGCCTCCCCAAGCTAGAAGCTGCCAGCAACCTCCCAATGGCAGTTCCAGCAAAGAAAAAAGAGACTCTGTCTTTCCTAGGTACCGGCATCATGCCTGCCTCACAGATAGTCTGTATTCTGAACACATACCCTAAACCAGATGTTTTCCTTTATATCAAATAAATTGAAAAGAATGGTTGAAGCTTTTCTGATGATTGCATTGCCTCCTTCTCTGCTTGCAAATGGTAACTAGTGCAGAGGGGAAAATCTGTCATCGGCAACCGAGTTCTGTCAAGTGTTTTTAAGGACTTTCTTAGAGAAAGGTAGCACTACCCCAAGGAGCGACTTTTAGCTTTCGACAGCATTTCTATTAGCTAAGTCATCAATGCTCCAAGGTCCTGCATAAGAAGTGAAAAATGGAGTTTGCAGGGATGCGTATATGTCTACATGATTCTTTGAACTTAAACTCAAATTTCTTTGAACTTAGTAATATGACAAAAATTTACAGTATTGGCTGCTTATATTAAAATATAAATATATGTATATATGTGCATTAAAGATAGTTGGAGAACATGATGTGTTAAAAGGGATGAATGAAAAGCCAGTTTGTTCTACTGGTGGGATAGTCCAATGGAAGGATATACAATCAGTTTACTGAGAGGAAAACATGCCTAATAATGAGCGGAAACTGCTGAGAGAAGGAGCTCCGCAAGGATGGCACATAGTCAGAGAAACCAGAGGGAAAGGAATTTGTGATTCCTGGAGCAGAAGTGTGGGAGTCAAATGATCTATGGGGTGTAGATTATTTGACTCTGGGTTAGGGTGTACGCAAAGGCACTTGTCTGAGAGAAGCAGAAATAATGCAATTTACGATGAGGGAGCCTGTGAACCAGTGACACAGGAAGTGACTCAGAGGGTAGCGGGGATGAGTCATGTCAAGCTGTGGTTCCAGAACTGAGGGGAGAGCTTGAAAGTACTAAGGAAGCACTTCACACTTAGGGCAGTGGGTGGGTGATGGGAGTCCTCATTGAGCACATCGCTGCAGTGTGAGAAATAACCTATGGAAAAGCCCAGTCTCCTGTTCCAGCAAACAAAATAGTCTAGTTCTTCCAACGACCTCACAACTGACACCTTTTTTTTTTTCAAAATCAGGAAAATGTAAGAAACATCTGTCTTTTATAGTTTGCAGTTTTTGATGTCTGCCTTCATAAAAAATGAAAGTGAAGTTCCAGAATTAAGTACATAACGTACAGTGTGCAGCAAATAATGCAACACGTTTCCTTAGAAATGTGTTTATCCTTAGACATGTGTGGTCCACCCCTGTTGTGCGGGATGCTGAGTGAGTAAGGTGGAGGGCAGGGGAATAGTGTCAAGAGGCGTGATAATAGAGGTCAGGGGCAGCCCTAGGCACCGGACCATCTGCCTTCACATCCAGCTCTGTACTTTCATCCACTGGAAATCTAGGGCAGGGCCACCTGGAGTTTAATTATTTAAATTGGCTGACCTATGCAGGCTCCCAACCCCCATATGATTTCTCAGATCTCTGCTAGTTTT
The DNA here is from genome assembly GCF_963455315.2 of Globicephala melas. NCBI lineage: Eukaryota > Metazoa > Chordata > Mammalia > Artiodactyla > Delphinidae > Globicephala > Globicephala melas. The sequence continues at coordinate 26,212,171 of NC_083319.1, forward strand.
ATCTAAGATGCATAGAGATTAAGAATAGGCTGTGGTCCTGGGCTGGGCCCAAATTCTGACTCTGCCCCTTAGCAGCTGTGAGACCTTGGGGCAGTTAAGCAACCTTTCTATGCCTCAGTGTCTTCAGTTGTGAAATGGGAATAATGACAGTACCTACCCCATTTTAGGGTTTTTGTGAGTCTAGAGTTATTCATGAGGACACACTAAGTCCTTGTTAATTATTATTATTATACTGAAGAGAAGCAGTATAGTTCAGGGGTTCAAGCAAGGAGTCAGAGCCAGACTGTTCAGATCTGAATCCTGGCTGTGTGGCCTTAGGCAAGTTCGTCACTTTCTCTGTTGCTTGTTTTCTCATTTGTAAAACAAGGCTAATAAGTATACCTACTAAATAGGAGCTGAGCAAGAATTACATGAATTAATATGTTTAAAGTTCCTAGAACAGTGCCTGGCGTATCATACATAAATGTTTGGCACTATTATGATTTTATGTATTTATTTATTTATCTCCAGCTAGCCCTGGGCCTGGCCCATCCTAGGTATTCATTAAGAGGCTATTGAAAACATGAATGAATGAGTACATGTAGTCTAATTCAATGGCCTGCAGTATAGATATTGGCTGTCTGTAACATTCCAAATTTGCCAAATGCACTTGGACTTGTCTGCATCAGACACACCTTTAGATGGAATATAAACATTGTCTCCAGCTTCCTCTCCAATTCTGCCCTGTGGTGCTCAGTGCTAAAAGGGAGAGGCTATTTGACATGGGGCCATGACAGCCTCGGGGAGCATCTCTCCGTTTCTCCATCGGTACACTAGGGAATCATTATAACATTCCCAAAGTCCGGAAATCCAAGGACACAAATTAGTTATAGACACAAGTCAAATTACTCTCCATCCCTTTCTCCGTGAATATTTCTGGTGGAGAGCAGTCCCCACTGTCATTTGCTGGGGAAGTGGGCAGTCCCCAAGAGCAGCCAAGCTCCCCATTAAGCCAGAGCCCATCTATCTGCTGCCTGGGTGGCAGCGGCAGTTCCACCCCTTCATAAACATCAAGACAGGAAATAATGGAATGTTTAGTCTGAGTAATACATTAAGGAAATCAATTAGGCCCACATGCAACTTTCTAAGATTTTAATTACAGTACTTAGGGTACCACACTAGAGCAGTTTGTCAGGAACATAATTTGTTAATGAATAACAACTGACACAGTGAATTAGTTGGGATTGTAATTAGCTTTTGCTAGCCATCCATTGGAACCCTGATCAAAAGCCAGTGAGCGAAAGAGGGAGAAATCAGCTGTAAATGATAACCTCGACAGCTCTGTCTGGGGTGTCTCCCTGATGCTGGCTTACCCAGAGGGGCCTGGCTAAGCCCATGGGCAGATTTTAACTCAAGTGAGGTCAGGGAGCAGCATCTGCCTCACCTACGAGCTTGTTAGAAATGCAGATTCTTGGGGCCCCACCCCAGACCTATCCAACCTGCATTTTAAGACACCCAGGTGACCTATGAACATATATATGTTTTTAATAAATTTATTTATTTATTTTTGGCTTCATTGGGTCTTTGTTGCTGTGCACAGGCTTCCTCTAGTTGCTGCGAGCAGGGGCTAATCTTGGTTGCGGTGCTTGGGCTTCTCATTGCGGTGGCTTCTCTTGTTGCGGAGCACAGGCTCTAGGTGCATGGGCTCAGTAGTTGTGGCACACGGGCTTAGTTGCTCCGCAGCACGTGGGAGCTTCCCAGACCAGGGCTCAAACCCATGTCCCCTGCATTGGCAGGCGGCTCTTAACCACTGCGCCACCAGGGAAGTCCTTGTGAGCATATTGAAGTTTGAGAAGCACTGTCAGAGTACAAAGAGCACAGGTTCAAAATCAAACAGATCTTACTGTAACTCCTGACACTAACGCACTCACTAGAGATGTATCCTTGGGCAATTGCTAAGTCACTTTGAGCCTTTGTGTCCTTATCTGTAAGTTGGACCTACTAATACCTGTACTGCAGGGTCCTTGTACTGACTAGCGATAGCATGTGTGTGTGCCTAGCACATAGCAGGTGAACAATGAATGAGGGCGTGGGAGAAACTCAGCAAGGTTTCCTGAGGCCTGGGCCTGACTACACATTGTCCTCTGACCTGGGTCACTTATGTGAGTCACACCTTCATCTCTCCAATCTTCCCATTCCACAATGGGGAAGGACTAGGAGAAAAGAGATAAAATATTACAAATAAGTTAAAAGAATACAGAAAATATTTTTAAGATGAAATAATGAAAATAGTAAAATTAGCCAAAGAGTATGCTAGACTTAGATTAAATTGGTTTTGTTTTTTTGAGGTGGCCAAACGACCAAATAAGAAAACGTGGATTGGTAATATGAAACACCTGGGAGAGTGAAGCGCCCAGATTGTTCTCTGTCTTCCCACGGGAGGGAGAATCCTGAGGAAGGAGGTAGCCATGAACAATGCTCCCAAGATGGGGTTCACGCAGCAATTTGGAGAGCTGAGATCCATAGTTGAGGATCAGTGTTTTGGGAAACACCTTTGACACACTATTCACAATGGATATGTCCTTGATAGAGCATGCAAACTTAAAAATATGTACGTCAAAGCAATTTCCTCGTTAGAAAATTTCCCTCTAAGCTTCCTCACCCAGCTCAAGAGAGTGTTAGAAGGAGCCCTTACCTAATCTGATTATTAGACCATGTGCTCAAACTCAAGGATTACCTCTGTGTCATGGCTCATACAGAAGATGGCAATATTCTTACAGCACATTGTGGGTAGACTGAAGGGGTTCCAGGGGCACCTATGTGGGACAAGGTGAAAAAAAATCATTTCTTTTTACATCATGGAATTACAAGAAAAATTTTAAATTGAGAAAGATATTGGATATTAGGTTTGCATAAAAACATCCAAATTGAGCATTGTCAATTTTCAAAATGAGAAAATAAATGAGTTTGCTTCTAGAAATGTAACTTTTTAATATCAAGTTTGATGCTTGAAATGGCAGAACTCAATTCCTGATCAAAAGTCTTTAATAACAATCTCTTCAAATTTTGGTTATTCACCATCAATTAGAAACTTTGCATGAGGAGGTCATAAAAAGTTATTTAACCATTGTTTTACAACTGTCTCAAAATTTGTAGTACTTGAAATTATATTTAGGGACTATAGCAGCCCATCCTTTTATTGACAAACTTAATATTGAAATTTCTTGTGATAACGCAAATGTTTTTAAATATAATAGAACTTTTTCACATCTAGTACTTCCAAATATTAATGTGCAAAACTCTCACACATCACGAGAGCAGTCATCATTGACAGGACACATCAATTACAAATGGGCAGAAGTCCCAAATGTACGGGAAGGCCACCACCAGGAGCTCAACCTTCCTGGTCTACCTTCTGTCAACATAGACACATGGCACCCTGGGCTATGCACCATGCTCCTTGGGCACCAAGAATACAAACTCCCGCAGAAGCTCCATGGGCCACTTGTCCATGATGGGCAGTCTGGGCTTCATGCTTAGTTCCTGGCATGACTGTCCACGTCGAAGGGCTCCTGCTTAGCTCTGCGCAGAACGTTGAGGCTGACCATTCATGCTCAGTGGTGCTCAGTACACTTCTGCCTGTAGGGACTGTGGGATGTACAGACAGGTCCTGCTTATCTGGAACCCCCCTCTGTAGAACCCCAAATAAGGCTGCTCATGACCAGAGTTGACCTGTCTGGGGTTTCCTGCAGCCCCCAAAGGCTTGGGGGTTTAAGGCCTTGTGGCACATCTGGAACCCATTCATGGCACCGCAGCTTGGCCCACTGGGAAGCTCTGGATTACTCAGGGGCAGGGACCAAGCCATCCTCTTTCTCTTTTACTTCTTGAATCTATGCATGATAGGCTCTCCTGCACCTTCCTCTTTTACTTCCTACTCCAAGGATTGGTTGAATGATTGGGTCTTTCTCTACTGTGTTGGAGGAGACTTGGCCATCTCCAGTTGGATTTACTTTCTCCCCAATGACAACCTGACCTTGTCTACTGTTCTCGTCCCACAGAAAGGTGCCTGGAATACTCAGCACTAGGTTTGGGATCAAATGTGGTCCTTTTAGTGCTTTGACTAGCTCCACTTCCTCTGGTAGTTGTGGTTCACTGTGGTTTTTCTTTGCACAGCAGTGATTAACATCCTACCCTTGGGTTTGGGGAATAGAAGAGGCAGAGATTCATGAGTGGGAAGCAAGGGGCTTCAGGCCTCACCTGCATTCTTTGTTCTCTTACAAGGGCTTTGCTTTGGAGCATCAAGCACTTAGATAGCTATAAATAAATTCTATAGTTTCTTACCAATTTGGTCACTGAAAATTAAACAGGATGTTGTATTGGAAGTTTCAATTGATGCAATACCATACAATGTAAAGGAGAGTCTAGGCCATGTGCAGAAATTACAGAGAAGTTGGAAAACACAGCTCACCAAACCCCCAGCCACATCAAGGATATAATAAGGTTAGAAGAGTGGAAAGTTAGAGAAATTTATGAGGATTTCCCTGGAGAGTTGTGGCTGTGCGGTGAGTCCTCCTACCCCATCCAAGGAAAAGGGTTGAAGGGAGCTTCCCCCCTCATCTTGTCAAGGGAGAGGAGTTTCACTGGGACCAGAGAGCAGTTAGGGAAACACACAGGCCTGTTGTCTGGTCCCACACCACTGTGCCCACCCAGGATGTCAGAGGATGAAACCTGGGCTATTAGCTGATGTAGCAGCAAAGCAAAGGAGAACTGCTCCTGCTTGGAGATCGGTCTTCACGCCTAGATTTTGGGCAAAGACAAGATGGTTTATCTGGCAACTCTGGGTGGGGTCATCTGGTGTGCTGTCCAATAGAGTCACCAAGGTGAGAGAAGTGCCCTTCAGTAGAGGCTAAGTCGAAATCGTGCTTCTGGATTCCTAGAGGTAGAGGAGAGAGCGAGCAATGGTAGACCAGAGGGCTTTTGCCTGGGTCAAGGGCATGGCCTGTGAGAGCTCATCAGTGAACTGCCCCAGAAAACAACTTTAATATCAGTCCATCTCCAGGGCCTAACCTGCTTATGATAGGCAGGTAAAACATTCCTGCCACTCTTACTTTTTTTCCTACCCCCTATCCCCACCTGATCTTTCCCTACCCCAACCTTGAGGGGATCAGAAACTGCCGTTGACAAGCTGGGGGAGGGGAGTCTTGGCAGGGGGAGGAGCTACCACACTCCTTCCCCTTCCTCCAGTCCCCGCCCTCCCGGGGAAGTAGGGGAAAGTCTTTCCTTCAAATGAGGAAGCAGCTTTGATTAGTATTACAGGAGGCTGGTCTTTGTAATCACAGGGTTTATACTGTGTTTGCAGCTCAAAGTGGTTGTCAAACTTTTGACCAGAAATTGATCCAAATATCACGAGATTGCCTGAGTTTTTAGCCCACTGAATACAATTTGAAGGGAAACAGAAATAAAGTTGCCATCGGATTACATTCCATGAGTGGATTGAAGGCGTATCATACATAAATGTTTGGCACTATTATGATTTTATATATTTATGTGTTTATTTACTTATCTCCAGCTAGCCCTGGGCCTGGCCCATCCAAGATGCCACTTACCATTCCTCATAGCATGATTCTGGGCAGGGAGCTCTGTAGGGATCAAGAGTGCATTGGAGCAAATCTAGCGTGAACCTTCAATGTGGAGTCACAGAATGTCAGGCTTGGAAGGAAGCTTGAAGTCATCTATTCTAAATGACCTCCTGCTATTTGAGCCCCTCTGCCATACCCCTGCCCAGTGCTCATCCCACCTGTGTTTGAACGTCTGCAGAAAGAAGAGGATGTACATCCTCTCAAGACAGTCCATCCCATTTTGTAACAGCACTTCTCATTTTGTTGTTTCTTTTGCTGCACAGAAGTTTTATAGTGTGATGTAGTCCCACTTGTTTATTTTAACTTTTGGTGCCTTCGCTTTTGGAGTCAAATCCAAAAAATCACTGCCAAGACAAATGTCAAGGAGCTTCTCCCCTATGCTTTCTTTAGGAGTTTTATGGTTTCAGGTCTTATGTTTTAAGTCTGTAATCCATTTCAAGTTGATTTTTGTGAGTGGTGTAAGATAGGGGTCCAATTTCAGTCTTCTTCATGTGATTATCCAGTCTTCCTAGCACCATTTGTTGACAAGATTATCCTTTCCCCATTGAGTATTCTTGGCTCCCTTGTCAGATATTAGTTGATCGTATATGCAAAGGTTTATTTCTGGGCTGTTGGATCTGTTCCATTGGTCTGTGTATCTATTTGTATGCCTGTACCATACTACTTTAATTACTATACCTTTGTGATATAGTTTGAAATCAGTAAGTGTGATGTGGACGTTTAGGAGACATTGATTATGGAGGCCTGATGTTCTGAGCCTTGAATCATGTGTATTTACTCAGGTCTCTGGGAAATTTCCCTGGGTCCCCAAACCTCTGCTCCCATACTGGTGCTCACCTCACACTGTATGGGGATTTTTCTGTATGTCTGTGAGCACCTTGAGGGCAGGGATCATCTTGTTCATTGTTAAATTCACCAAGCTCAGTATTTGAAGAGAAACGGGTACGAATAAATTAGTTCCCTTTCCCATCACTGCCTAATCTGTAGCCTTTGCTGGCCCACTTCCAGCTGTTCCCATTCAGTCTTATCAGGAGAACTCTGGTCCTTTGAATAGATCGATTATCCTTTCTTTGCTGCAAGCTTCATTCCTAGGTTTGTCTCTCCAGTTCTAAAAACACTTTGATGTTTTTAAACTGTACTGAAAAGAGGAAGAAAATGACTTTCTAAGGTCAGGTATTTGGGCTCTGGGTCAACTGGGAAAGAAACAGATGAGTTCTGATATATCATATGAAACTCTGTCCATAAAAATCAAACCGTCCTATTTCTGATATTTCTGCCTCATTCAATGACATTGTTTTCTTTGGAAAAATAGAATATTTATTATTCAGACTCTGGGCAGAGGAGTGAAATGGCCCGGATCTAGAGATAAGGGGCAATTTACTGCTGGCCAGCTGCCGCCCTTGCCATCTAACAAATATAGGTTTAAATGAAAGCATCATAGGCCCACTGCTACCTCTGTTCCAGAAGAGAACTATTTATCTTGAGCCACAGTTTTTCCTCTCTTTAATGCCGTTTTTGAAAAATGATGTGTACTTTCGTCTCGCTATGTGCTTCTCCTGTCCCTCCTACCCAGCCTCTCCGCCTTAGGAGATAAACCACTCATTAGGTTGTTTGTAGCCTCCCACCTGTCCCCTCGACCCCGGGTTTCCCTCCATCCTTTTCAATCCAACCCTCACACCACGTATTTCCCAAAGTTCCGCTCTGGCCTCCGGGTCAAGAGCTCCCATGGCTCACCAAACGAGGGCCAAACACTTGAGCATGGCCTTGTAGGCCCTCTGCCTTTTGTTCCCTCCTGTTGTGTTCTTTCTGCTCCAGCCAGTTTCACCAGCAGCTGCTTTGAGAACGTACCCTCCTTTCCTAGAGCACCCCGTTTCTTCCCTTTGAACGCGTCTTCTCTCTAGTTGCGCATGCTCTGCTCTCCTCATCTTCCGAAGCCCAGACTGGCATTACCTTTTCCTTGAAGATTTCCCCGGTCTCTCTTGCTGAAAGTGGGATGTCTCTCTTCACAGGGTTGCTGAAAGGATTGAACAAGACTATGCACAGAAGTAGAATGGCGGTTGCCAGGGGCCGAGGGGAAGGGAAAACGGGCAGTTGTTCCTAATGGGCAAAAAGTTTCAGTTATGCAAGGTGAATAACTTGTAGAGATCTGCTGTACAACATTGTGCCCGTAGTCAACAATACTGTTGTACACCTAAAGATTTGTTAAAAGGGTAGATCTCACATTAAGTGTTGTTACCACAATAAAATGAAAAGATTATGCACATGGATATGCAAAGTAAAATGCCTAGCAAACACTAGACACACAGTATTTTTTTTCCTTTCTACATTTTTTAATTCTTTGAATTCCAAGAGTATTTATTTCTTCTAGGGCAGCAAAGTTATTCTTCTTTACCTTGTATCACAGTTATGTGGGTGTATATCTTAATTGTTATATATCACAGTGAGAGAAAAAAAGGCACAGATTTTGATGTCTGACATCTATTTTTTTTTTTTTTCTCTTTCCCTTTTGCGGTACGCGGGCCTCTCACTGCTGTGGCCTCTCCCGTTGCGGAGCACAGGCTCCGGACGCGCAGGCTTAGCGGCCATGGCTCACGGGCCCAGCCGCTCCGCGGCATGTGAGATCCTCCCGGATCGGGCACGAACCTGTGTCCCCCGCATCGGCAGGTGGACTCTCAACCACTGCGCCACCAGGGGAGCCCCTGACATCTGTTTTTGAGAGCTACCTCCAAAGCTCAGTAGCTGCGTGGTCTTGAATAAGTTGCTCAGTTTCTTTAAGACTCAGTTTTATTATCTGTTAGAAAAAGAAAAAGAAAAAGAAAAATAACAACTATCTCTCTGATCCTGTGGATGGATTAAATGTGACAATACACGTAAAAATGGTGACAGATAACATGGCAGCCGCTCAGAGTCTTACTGTGGTTTCTTTTCTTCTTTGAGGGCAATGACTACAATGTCTACATATTTCTAACCCTAAGGCACAGAGCATGTAGCCTTGTGCATAGTCACAGCTCAGTAAATGCTTCCTGAATGAATGAATGAATAAGTGAGTGAAAGGAAGGAAGGAAAGAAGGGAGGAGGAAAGAGAAAAGATATGAAAGGTTTAGCTTACTTATATCTTCTTTGTAATACAAAAATTACGATGGTTTCAACTCAAAGACAAGTATCTCCAAAGAGAGTAGGGATATTTCCTCTTTGTCCTAATCCTGTGCAACATTTTTAGTGACAGCAGCAACCTTTATATTTGGAAGGGAGAGCCGTTTAAAGTTCCCTCACTTTTGGAAGCCAATAGTTGATATACCAGCAGTGCCACGTCTGTTAAAGAAAAAAAGTATTTTGACATTTGTTAAAATGGTAAGGAAGACTTTATTCAAGGCTTGTACAATAAGGGTGAACTCTATTGCAATAGAGGAGAAAGATCAAGCTCAACTTTGAATACAAGAACAGATGGGGATTGATAGCCAAGGAGCAGAATGAAGGGGTCAGTGGATAAAAAATTATTAAGAAGAGACATCAAGGGTAGGGGAACTCTTGCTAAACTGACCTATTAGGATTCTTGCTAAAGGAAGGCCAAGAACCTAGGCATCAAAGGTGGGGAATGGGGAACTTTATCAGATACCAAGGGTGGGGGTATCTGAGTGATCAGATATCAAGGGTGTGGGGATTCTCGGTAAACTGACTTAGCAGGATTCTTACTAAGACTGGGTAGGCAGACTGAAGACAGGATGGGAGCCAAGATCAAGGCCTAGTTGAGAACAGGGCTCTGAGGAGCCTGGCTAAGGTTGACCACTATGCCATCATCAAGTTCCCCCTCACCACTGAGTCAGCCGTGAAGAAAATAGAAGACAACAACACAATGGTGTTCACTGTGGATGTCAAGGCCAACAAGCACCAAATTAAACAGGCTGTGAAGAAGCCCTATGATATTGACCTGGCTAAGGTCATCACCCTGATCAGGCCTGATGGAGAGAAGAAGGCATATGTTCGACTGGCTCCTGACTATGACACTTTGGATGTTGCCAACAAAATTGGGATCATCTACACTGAGTCCGGCTGGCCAATTCTAAATATAAAAGTTTTCGCTAAAAAAAAAAAAGGAAGCCTGGGGAAAGCCGTCTGCCCTACTCCCACTGAGGAAAGCAGGAGTGGGGCAGGTGTGCTGCCCTGGAAGTCAGGAAGGTTTGGCAAAATGTTATAAACATTCCTGTCTCTGGGTTTTCATTTGTGAGAGGGACACGACACCACTTTTCATCCCAACTATCTTAGTGGGTATGTTAGTTGCCTGTGGCTACTGCAACAAATTGCCACAAACATGCTGATTAAAAACAACAGAAATGTACTCTCTCAAGTTCTGTAGGTCTGAAGTCTGAAATTTGTGTCACTGGGGCAAAATCAAAGTCAGTAGGGCCACACTCCTTCTGAAGGCCCTAGGGGAGAATCTATTCCCTGGCTCTTCCAGTATCTGCTGCCTGCTGGCATTCCTGGGCTTGTGGCCACATTATTCCAATCTCTGCCTCCATCTTCACATGGCCTTGTCTTCTTTGGTCTGTTTCTAATCTTTCTCTGCTTCCCTCTTATATGAATACATACTGTATTAGTCTGCTTGGACTGCCATACAAAATATCATAGGCTATGTGGCTTAAACAACAGAAATGTATGTCTCATAGTTCTGGAGGCTGGAAAGTGCAAAATTAAGGTGATGGCCAATTTTGTTCCTGGTTAGAGTTCTCTTTCTGGCTTGCAGACAGCCACCTTCTCTCTGTGTCATCACATTTTTGGGGGGGTAGGGAGAGAAAGCTCTTCCTCTTTTATAAGGCCACCAATCCTCTCAGAGTAGGGCCCCACCCTCATGACCTCATTTAACCTTAATTACCTCTTAAAAGTCCTGTCTCCAAATATAGTCACATTGGAGGCTGGGGCTTCAACATATGAATTTTAGGGGTATACAATTCAGTCCATAGTACATGTGATTGCATTTAGGATAATCCAAGATGATCTACCCGTCTCAAGATACTTAGCCTAATCACATCCATAGAAACCCTTTTTCTAAATAAGGCAGTATTTACAGGTACCAGGATTAGGACCTTGTGTCTTTGGGTGGCCACTATTCAGCCTACCACTGGTCAGCCAAATGGGTCATAAGAGCCTGGATTTATAAAAGGCTTGGAGGTCCTTCAAGGTTTTAATGGAATCCAGAGCATTATAGATTTATTCATAATAAAATAATCCTCAAGATTATTTCAAAGTTTGATCATTCTAGAGTTTTGTTGCATTGAAGTTTGTGGTGTACATAGTGACTGGGAACCTTCACTTGGCCTTTAGTCCTTTCCACTTGGAAGTTTAATAAGTAATAAAATTTAACAGAATCATCGTTTTCCTCCCACCAGACTTATTCATCTCCTATCCCTCCACAGTCAGCCAACAGCAATGCATCCATCCAACAGCTCAAGCCAAAAGCCTAGGAGAGCTCCATTCCTCTCTTTTCCCCGTCTTTTAAATCCAATTGTGATTTTTAGCAAACAGTGTGGCATGGGACCCACCAATCAGAACAGAGTCAGGCAGTAGAGCTGTCCAAGGGGGTCTCTACCATGCCAGGCATTGATATCTTGGTTTTTGGTTTTAGGGGAAGTCTGAGGGTGTTAGGGTGTTGAAGTGGGGCACCACTTGGGGGCTTTTGGCAGTGACTGTTTACCAGCTAGTATAGAATATTTCAATATTTTGGTCACTGGGTGGGCTCTTTAGGGACTTAGCAGTGAAACAGCAGCCCTTCCCGTATCCAGATTATCAAGTCCGGTCGCCTCTACATCCAAAACATGTCTTAAATCCAGCTACTTCTGTCCACCTCAATGGCTTCTACTCTAGAACTGGGCACCATCTTCTCTTTTTCTTCTTTCTTTTTTTTTTGTGCTCTACACTTCACTCCATATTATATAAACCCCCAACACAATAATCCTTTGCAATTGTTTCCAGACTCAGATAGGCCAGAGGGTGGGAGGAGGGAGGAGAGCAGCAAAGCTGGGAAGCCAGTGATCAAGGGGCAGCTCGGGATGCAGTGCGCGGGCACCATCTTCTCTTGCCTGAACTTCTGCAGTAGGCCTCTAGGGTTTCCCTGCTCCCAAACATGCACCCACTATAGTCCATTCTCCAAACAATAGCCAGAATGATCTTTTAAGAATATAAATTATATCATGTAATTCTGCTGAAAGTGAATTCCCTTGTACGTAGCACACTATGCAAACTTCTTATCCTGACCTAGAAAGACCTCATTGTTCAGCCTTTGCCCCTCTCCTCTAACCTTATCTCCTCTACTCTCTTTCGCTCTCCCAGTAGCCTTCTTCCCATATCTTTTTTCCTCCCCTCATGACCTTGGCACTGGCGATTCTTTCTTGAATGCTATTCCTGCCTAGATCTTTGCATGGCTGTCTCCTCATTCAGGGTCCAAGTCAAGAGTCAGCTGTCACCCTTCTCCACTTGTTATAATAATATTAGATTTGTGCAATGCCTTTTGTTTATTCACTCAAACTTTTATTGAGTTTTATCACTATGACCTTGGCACTCTGCTAGGTACCAAGGATACATGAATGAATAAGACCAAGTTGTTTTCCTCAAGGGCCTCAGTCGAGTAAAAAAGCCAGAAAAATAATTTCAAAGACCTCAAGTTATTTACGGTACAATGCAAAAATGAGCTGTAATGGAAGTCTTGCAGGAGCACAGAGAAGGACGTAACTATTAATAACTGTGCCTGGGGGAATCAAAGAAGGTTTTAGAGAGTAACTGACTTTACCTGGATAATTACAGTGGAGAATCCTTATTTTAGAGTGAATGAAACTGAACTAAATTATATTGTTCAATTTAAGACCTAAGATTAATCTGTGTTTGGTAAATATTTAAGCAGGAGGTATTCCTGATTCTCATACACAATTTTAATGGGCATTAAGTATAAGTAGAGTAGATTTCTTTACTTTTTTGGTCCATAATGGGGAAAAGTGCTTCTTGTTTAGCTGACTTTAAACAAAGATTGATGGAGCAAGTAATATTAGGAGTGGAGACCTTTGAATTGATGGAGCTCTAGCTTTTCCAGTTGAAATGAGGTGAGTGGAAAGTCATGGTCACACAGCTGACCTGTTTTTTTATCTCTGAAATAAACTTGATCAAGTGGATCCCTTAACCCCTGGGTAAAGGACATTCCAAACTATCCTTTGCATTTCCCAGAAAGGTGGATGTCTCTTCCGTTTTTTCCAGCTTTATTGAGGTATAACTGACACATAACATGACACATAACACATACAATGTGACGATTTGATACACTTATATATTGCAAAATGGTTACTACAGTTAGGTTACTTAACACATCTATAAACTCACATAATTAGGGGTGTATGTGTGTGTGTGTGTTGAGAACATTTAAGATCTGCTCTTAGCAACTTTTAAGTATATAATACAGTATTGTTAAGTATAGTCACCATGCTGTGCATTACATTCCCCAAACTTACTCATCTTGTAACTGGAAGTTTGTACCCTTTGACAGACATCTCCCCATTTTGAGCACCCCCTAGCCCTGGCAACCACCACTCTATTCTGTTTCTATGATTTTGACTTTTTAAAATTCCACATATAAGTGAGATCATACAATATTTGTCTTTGTCTGACTTATCTCACTTAGCATAATGCCCTTAAGGTCCATCCATGTTGTTGCAAATGGCAGAATTTCCTTCTTTTTCATGGCTGAGTAATATTCGTGTGTGTGCCTGTGTGTGTGTGTGTGACATTTTATCTATCCATTTATCCATTGATGGACGCCTAGGTTGTTTCCATGTCTTGGCAATTGTGAATAATGCTGCAATGAACACGGAAGTGCAGGCATCTCTTTGCGATAGTGATTTTATTTTATTGGGCATATTTCCTAAACAATCTTTGTAGCGATAGGAGAAAAGAGAAAATGTCCAAACTCACAATTTTCACTTCAAATTTACTGTAACTATCACAAGCACATGGTTTTTTCTTATTCTTTTCCTTCCTAATAGTCATCAGAATTTGTAATTACATATTAATTTTTGGATTTTTTGTTGAACATCTGTGTCTCTGCTGTATTGAAAACTCCATGAGGGAGGACATTTCTATGGTCCACTGCTGGATCTCCATACTGAGAACCTAGCATATAGTTGGCGCTCAAAACATATTTATTCAAAAATGAATAAATGAATAATCCTGATAATTTGAGTAAAAGCCTAAAAGAAGATAATTGGAGAATTCACACAAATTAAAGGATAATTGGGGTCATAGGGACACCTCCTCGGGAAAATCAACCTGTCGTAGTTCATAGAGAGACTTCAATTGGATGTGAATTCCAGGTCCCCAACCATTCTGATATTTTCTGCCAAAGGGATAATTTAAATTGGACTCATGGGGCAGGAGGTGCTTAAAATTGTAGATAATGAAAATACCATTTATTTGCTCACTTAGCAAGTATTCTTTGCTTCTAATAGAAGGGGAGAAGGGCTCTTCATTCTTATATCTAGCAGAAAATATTAATATTTGTTGAATATACTCAAGAAGAATATTCTTTAGGGTTAACTTAAGTAAATGGGTAAAGTTGGTATAGTTTGGGAATACATCATTTAAAAAGCAGTTTAAATTCAGTGACTAGGTCACTGAGCAAATAGGCTTCATTTTACTCCCTTGGGTATCAAGCTCTATCTGCCTTTGGTGGAAGAGGCTTTCAATGTCTCTGCCATTGAAAAAGGGGAATGATTCACCCAGACTGTTTGGTTGCAGCTCAATAAAGTCTCCTGGCAAGTCTGACCCATGGTCTCCCATCCTGGTGTTATGAAGTGACTGGATGTAGTCTGATTGTGCACAAGTCTTAGGCTCATTTTGATAGAAAATGAGAGCTGAAAAGTGTTTCTTGGTGTGATAGGTAGATGCCCCCCCAAGATTCCTGCCCCCTGGTGGATAAGCCCTGTATCATTCCCCCTCCCCTCTACTCCCCCCTCCATCTAAGTGGGACCTGTGACTATGTTGGAATGTCACTCCCATGATTAGGTTACTAATGAGTCAAAAGACAGATTATCCTGGGTGGGCCTGATCTAATCAGGTGAACTCATCAGAGAAGGTAAAACATCAGGGAGCTCATACAGCATCACAATCATGTTGTGAACTGCCTACGGAGGGGACCCATGTGGCTAAGATGTGGGAGTGACCTCTCAAAGCTGAAAATGACCCCAGGTCAGCAGCCAATAGCCAACAAGAACAGCAGGACCTCAGTCCTGCAACCAGGAGGAACCAAATTCCGCTAACAATCTGAATGAGCTTGGAAAACCCCCAAGCTGCAGATGAGAATGTAGCCCCAGCTGACACCTTGATTTCAGCCTTGTGAGAGCCTGAGAAGAGGACCCAGCTAACCATCCGGACTCCTGTCCCGGGGAAACTATGAAATGATACATCTCTCCTATTTTTAAGTCTCTAAATTTATGGTGATTTATTATGCAGTAACATAGAATAGAAAAAGAATGCATTTGGTTCATTGCAACAAGGGGAACAGAACAAAATGGAGAACCTTGGAGGGTCTCAGTAAGGAGATTATGGAAGGGCTGGTCCTAGAATCTGGGTTTATGTTGGGTGATTTGGGTGAGAGTTCAAGAAGCATGGTTTTGCTCTGGTTTGGGTGCTATCAGAAAGAAGGAGGGACTATTCTGTGGTTGAGTAGCCTAGTAAGTTTTATCTCTGAGGTGAGAAGAACATAGTGGGGCTAAAGCCAGAATGGATGAAGAGGCCCCAGTCACTCCATTAGCAGGGAAAGCGGGATGCTTGGCCATTTTTGTGGTTTGGACGGCACTCCTATCTTTGTGCTCAGACATGGTTCCAGGGTGGCCTTTCTTTGTTTGTTTTGTCTCACCCACCACAGTCAGAGTGGCCCTGTTTGTGTTCCGCAGGAGAACAGCACGGGTTTCCTGTTGGAGCCAGGTCAGCTCTGAGCTGACAGCCATCAGGGCTGCCCTGGGGTGGGTGGGTGAGTTAGATACTTCTTCAACTTCACTAATACGTTTGGGTTTTTTTAAGATATGGCAATGTTAGTTAACTAATTAATTTTCTGGAAGGGAGTGGAGAGGTCTTTATATGATAATTTTTTACGGCCTTATTCAGGTATAATTGATGCGCAGAAAACTGCACGCATCTGCACATGTTTAATGTATACAATTTGATGAGTTGGACATATGCAAATTCTGCTAGATGCACAGACATTGACTAACTAAATGCTTAGAAGCAAGCTATTACACCCCCTGCCCCTCCACCAAAATCATATGATCTGTTCTGTAAGCTTAAGGAAGTCTGCTCTTAGGCGCTCAATCAACACTTTGCATCAAAGATTCATTTGATGTAAAGGCAGTGCTCCTGTCACCCATACAGCTGGCATTAGGCAGAATCTTTGAGAATTCGTTGCTGAACATGGAACCACTTAAGAGAGTTAGCTCAGGGCAATATATCCCTAATATATGCCTAACGTAATATCCCTAAAATTAAAGGTTATCGGCCTCACTGGATTCTCCTACCCTATTCATGCAAAGTGTCTCTAAAATATTATTAGTCAATACATATATATTCTATAACTATAATTTCACCAGTGAGAGCCGATTTGTAATACTCATGTTATTTCATAAAACTCATTTTTGATGTCCACTATGCTAATTTGCAAAGCACTTTTTTTTTGCGGTATGTGGACCTCTCACTGCTGTGGCCTCTCCCGTTGCAGAGCACAGGCTCCAGACATGCAGGCTCAGCGGCTGTGGCTCACGGGCCCAGCCGCTCTGCGGCGTGTGGGATATTCCCGGACCAGGGCTCGAACCCGTGTCCCCTGCATCAGCAGGTGGACTCTCAACCACTGCGCCACCAGGGAAGCCCAAAGCACTTGTTTTTGATTGAGATAGGCTATTCTTGAAGAATGAGTATCTGGATTAGAATGCCATTTGACCACCCCCGAACTTTGCACACTTCAGTATACTATCAGTTTCTGCGCTAGAACTTGATCCAGCGGTTCTCATCCTTGACCACCTATTGGTGTCACCTGGAGGAAATTTTAAAACCATTGATGCTGATGCTGCACCTGCAGACCAAGTATATCAGACTTGCTGGAGGTGGCATCCAGGCACTCGTGTTTTTAAAGATGCCCAGGTGACTTCAGCATGCAGCCCAGGTCAAGAACTACTGGCTTAATCCAAAAATGTAATAACACCACACTGTCTGCTGAGGTATTTTTTTTTTTTTTTTTTTTTTTTTTTTGCGGTACGCGGGCCTCTCACTGCTGCGGCATCTCCCGTTGCGGAGCACAGGCTCCGGACGCGCAGGCCCAGCGGCCACGGCTCACGGGCCCAGCCGCTCCGCGGCACGCGGGATCCTCCCGGACCGGGGCACGAACCCGCGTCCCCTGCATCGGCAGGCGGACTCTCAACCACTGTGCCACCAGGGAAGCCCCTGCTGAGGTATTTTAAAGTAAATTATGGATATCTTAGAACATGGCTGCCCATTAGAATTACCTGGGGAACATTAAAAAAAAAAAAAAAGATGCTTGGACCTAACCCCAGACCAATTAAATCATAATCTATGGGTGAGGGGCCTGAGCACTGCTATCATAAACATTTCCAGGTGACTCTAACTGCAACCAGGTGCAGGTCTGTTATGATGGAAGATGCATGACAACTGCAGGCAGCGGAACGTAGGAGCCTCATGAGGAGAAAAGCTTCCGAGGCCCTCCCACTTGTGTGATTCGAGGGGCACTGCCCATGGTTCTCAGGGGCCGCTTTAGCTCCCTGAAGGCTCCCAGGCTCTGGGCATCAGGGGAACCCGGCAGTCTCCAGATGCCAACTCCCCTTCTCTCCCGAAGGCTCCCAGACCCAGTTCACATCCTTTCATCCCAGACCTCCTTTAAAGTCATGAACCCTGTCTGCCCCCCTCACCCCTACCCAGGCTGCGTGAAGTCCTCATCCTCCTTGTGGGCAGGGAACGAGGTCACCTGGATTTTCCCCTGCTGACTATGGCATCAACTCTGTAGATGTCTCTACCTGACCTGGAACGTGGGATGTCGGGGTGTGAAGATCACCATCCCGTCATTGTTCCTTTACATCCTGTGCACAGAGGCCCTTCGAATGGACCCCATCTGTCTGCGGTCTATAAGAGGATGACCAAAGGTGGCGCCCTAGGCATTGGCAGCACCTCTAGAACTGCCCCAGCCTCCTCTTGTTTGCTCATTTCTCCTTTTCTCAAGTCCTCTTAGGTTTGTTCCCCTTCCCACCCACCACTTTTTTTTTGCCTGGCTTGCGGGATCTTAGTTCCCCAACTAGGGACTGAACCCAGGCCCTCGGCAGTGAAAGCATGGAGTCCTAACCACTGGACCGCCAGGGAATTCCCTTTTCCCCTTTTTAATCCTTCATGTTCGCTCTGGCTTCCACCTACCCCTTGGATTGGATGACAGGAGGAAGCATTATGTGGTCGTTAAGAAAGACGGATTTTGAAATCACATCCTCCTGGGTTTGAATGCACACTTATTTCCTTGGTCAGCTGCTTGGCCTCTCAGAGTCTGAGTTTCATCTGTTACGAAAAACGTCAAAGATACCAATTTCATAGGGTTATTGTACAGATTAATTAAAATGCTTAAAGGAAGCCTAGGACAGAACTTGGCATACAGTCAGAGGTAATAAAGAGCATCTATTGTTATTATTATTACTGCTGATATTATCGAGCTTGGGACTTCCAAGCTGGATATAGCTTGACTCTTTCCTCCTTCTAGAAATGTAGTTTTCAACCTTGGCTTTACTCTGGAATTCCCTAAGGAAGGCTAAAGAAAATCCTGGGGCCAGGGCCTCACCCCCAAGATTCTGACACAGTCCTCTTGGGGTGTGGCTGAGTCTTGATTGGTTTAAAAGCTGGTTCTAATGTACAGCTAAGGCTGAGGACCAGAGCAATGGTTCTCAAAGTGTAGTCCCAGGACCAGGAGCGTCAGCAGCGTCTGGGAGCTTGTTAGAAATGCAGATTCTCAGCCCTCCTGAATCAGTATCTCTGCGCGTGGGACCCAGTGATCTGTGTTTTAAGGAGCCCTCCAGTGGATTTGGATTCCCTATTGGATTTGAGATTCACTGTCATAGGGGATTTGCCCTCATCCACATAAGCCTCTGCTGGCTGTCTTTGGTGGCGGTAGTGGTGGTGGGGAAGACCTCTCTTTGTGGGGATCTTACCTACCAGCAGTGGCATTGATTCCGAGTTTCACTCTGCTTGCTTGAAGACTGAATTTAAATCTGGGCCATCAGTTAAACAAGATGGGCACATGTATAACTGGATTTACCAAGGAGAATGCACATATGCACACTGTCACATTCATCTGGCATATTTTTCAGTAAACAGCATCAGACAATTATGCCTTATGCATTGTTTTAAATAAAACAGAGGAACTTACCAGCTTTATTTTCATTGCATTTCATTTTTCTTGGTATTTAAGAGCACTAAAAGGGATACTGACATGTTAAAGCAGACATTAAAGATACCCGTTTTCGTGACCTGACCTTGGCTGATTTGCCTGTCCACCATGAGCAGCTTCTTTTTTGTTGAATGTTCATGGTTTCCAATGATTAGAGGTCAGTGAAGTCAGTAGGTCTCCTCCTCTAAACCTCACTTCTAGGTGATGTGTTACAATACTAGCAAGTCTTGGACCAAATTCAACCATATGTAACAACAACAAAATAATAAAGAAACAAACAAAAAAAAACCCCAACACGATAACGGAAAACAGACACAAAGACTGGTCAGTCTGCTTTGTAAGCCCACTGAAGTGTGAACCCTCTGTCCTTGGGATTCTCCAACCTAGAAGGTTCACGTTGAGGCAAAAATGCCACAAGGTTCTGCTCATTGGCTAAACTTCTCCAGCATCCCTGGCATTTTGGGTGTTCTACTTTCCTGGGCATTGTAGGATATTTAGCAACCCTGGACCCAGGCGCTGAATTCTGCTAGCCATCCTCCCCATTCACTACCCCTTAATCACTGTGATAACCCCAAAAGGCACCCCATTTCCAAACCTCTAATAAATGTAAGGGTGATGGGATCAAATGGAGTTCTTGACCTAGAGTATCACTCCAAAGGTGTAAAGTATTACTCCCAAGGTTGCTGGGTTTTGATACCAGATTTTTCAAAATATCTGTTAATTTAAGGCAGAATGATTCTTGAATAGCTTGCATTTCACTGATGAAACATTATTTCTAATATTCCTTATGCTAATTAACAAGCTCAATATGCAGCTTCAGATAGTGGTATTTAAAGCAAGCACTTGTCACGGTGCTTGTAGCAGGCACTGGAGTTGGAGTGCGGGCTCCTGATTAGGGTCTTTCAAATGCTAACCAGCTACCTCTGCAATATGGATTCATGATTAGGGTACTTCACATATTAATTAACCGTTTCTAGGGTATAGACTACTTTTAATTTATACTTCATGTTTCTCCTATCTATGCTGAAGCATGTTAATGTAAATTACAGATAAGGTTCTATACCTCAGAAGGGAAACCTCTTATATGGCAGCTGTGGAAATTAGCACATGTCTGGTGGGTGATCCAACAGTACATGTCAGAAGGCTTTGGAAAGTACATTGCTATTGACCCAAGGGTATAGTGACCAACTGTCCTGATTTGCCAGAACTCAGGGGTTTCCCTGGATGTGAGGCTGTCTTGTGCAAAAACAGGACAGTCCAGGGCAAACTGAGACAGTCTATCACCCTACCACTAACTCTGCCTCTAGAAATTTTTCCTAAGGTGAAGAGGCTGGAAAGATTACTTATAATATGTGTTACTTGTGAAAAGTGCAAATTTGGAAACAGTTTACAGGATTAGCATAAGGAAATTTGTTGAATAAATTTTTGTATATCCATCAGATAGAGTATTATAGTTCTGAAAAACCCATGTTCTCTGTATTAGCTCAGGCTGCCATAACAAAATACCAAGGACTATGTGGCTTAAACAACAGACATTTATTTTCTCACACTTTTGGAAGCTAGAGATCCCAGATCAAGATCTAGCCGGGTCGATTTCTGGTGAGGGCTCTCTCCTTGGTTTGCAGATGACTGCCTTCTTGCTGTGTCCTCACAAGGCAGAGAGAGGGAGCCAGCTCTCTGGTGTCTCTTCTTATAAATGCACAAATCCCATTGGATTCGGGCCCCACTTTACAACCTCATTTGACCTTAATTACATCTTTACTCCAAATAAGTCACATTGGGGGTTAGGGCATCAACATACGAATGTTGTGGAGATAGAATTCAGTCCATAGTATTCTCAAAGACCACTTGTGGGAAAGAGGAGATGTTCACAATGTTCAATGTTCATTGAAGCCACAAAACTGTATATGGTATGATTCAGATATTGTCTAAAAAAACAAATTAGAAGAACATATATGTGTCTAAAGGAAGACAAGAAGACTTTATATAGCATGTTAAAAAATGGAAATAAAGTTGCTTTTAACTGGCTTTATACTTTCTATAAAAAAGTTTTCCCTCTCCTTTGTTGTATTTCAGAATTTCAAAAGGTAAACATACAATACTTTTTAAAAAGAAAATTGTAGTTTAAAAATACAGGCTCTGGTTAGATTGCTGCCATACCAGGAGAGAATGGGTATGACGCCAGTTAGGGAGATGAAGCCTAGATTGGGGGTAACTGGAAAAGAACAAATGACAAGGGAATCTATAACATTTGTGTCAACCTGAGTTGGATATTCCTTGTCTAATTTGGTAAATTGAGCCTTGCTGACTATGCGAATGGGTAGTTGTTAAGCACCCAGGATCGGGAACTGACCACCATGGCTGGAGTTCCAGCCCTTCGGCTTGCTGGCCAGCTGTCGTTGGGCAGGGTTCTCTCTGTCTCAGTTGTATGTGAGAGAGGAATGATGGTAACGCCTGCCACATTGCTCATTGTGAGGTTAGAGTGAGTTATTACATGAAAGGCCTTAGGAAAGTTATTGCCAAGTAGAAAGGTGTCCAATAAATCAGCTATTGTTGTTATTGTTATCTTTCTTCTAAGAATTCCTGGCTTTGCTCCTTAGGCAATGCTTAGAAATTAATTTTGCATCGTGGCTTTGGATAACATTCCCTCTGTTTGGAAGGGGTTTGTTAATTGTTAGACTCATTAGATTTGACAAACAAAAACACAGGACACCTAGGTAAATCTGAATTTCAGATAAGCAACAAATCATTTTTTTAGTCTAAATGTGTTCAGATATTGTCTTGGGAATACTTATGCTAAAAAATTATTCATTGTTTATCTGAAATTCAAGTTTAACTGGGTGTCCCATATTTTATCTAGAATCCTAACTATTATAGATATGACAACAACATTGAAAAATGCAACAATGAAGCTTTCTTAATCAGAGCCATTTAAGCCAAGCCCACCCCTGCTGAACTCCTGGTTCTGGCAATGCCTTTACAGTGAGGAGCGTGTGAAATAACCTGTCTGTTGGCTCTAGCTTGGCCTGTGGTACATGGTACATGCATAATAAATCTGGCAGGAGAACCTGCCCTTCACTAGCCTTGTGACTTTATGGAAATTACATAATCTCTTTAAGTTCAATGTCCTTAAATGCAAAATGGGGCTAGTAGTAAGAAGACCTGCTTCATTGTGAGAATTAAATAGAATGAGATAATTCCCAGCCCATGGGAAGTGTGGCTTCCGGGATGAATGTGACAATGTGATGGTTGATTTCAGAGCACAGCAGCAGGGTGCTGGGTGGATGGATGCCAGTCCCGCAGTGGAAAAGTGGGAAGTACATTCTCCGGGCTGCCACAGTTGTATATCCCCATGATCTTTCTTGCCTGGAGAAGCAGTAAAGACAGCAGGCAACTGGTCTGCACTTCACTTCCCCCACTCCAATCTGGCATGAGCGCATCGAATTGGCAGAACCTAATTTGTACGGCAAACCCTAGCTGCAAGCGAGCCATGGATCTGTAACGTCTATTTCCAGCCTCCTCTGCATGAGAAGGCACACCAGGAGTGGGAGTGGATGCTGAGGGCATTGGATGCTGCTCAACCCAACAGAATCTCATGAAGTATAGGTTGCTGTAAAGGTAGCTGTCTGGATCAAGAGTGCGTTATCCAACTTCTGTTCTCAAGGACTCAGCATCATCTCTCTTACTGCTAGGGTACTCTTTGTGTTTGAGACCAACCTTGATTCTTCTCTTCCCCCACCTTCTACCTTCTTCTTCCCTAGGGGCCAGTCTCAACCATGACCCCCATTCTAGGGTACAAGCCTTGGTTATTGGTTGTCAGACTTCCCAGGGTTACCTTCCTGAATTTCTAAGCATTGCCTCTCCTGAATCCCTTGTCTTTGTGTTCTACTGTCAAATAACTATCCTCTGCTCTTTGAAGTCTACTCTTTACCTACAGATTGCACTTTTTCTTATCACCTGGAGCCCATCTGTGCTGGTCTCGCCAATCTCTGACATCCCAGATGAACCCGGTTCAATTTGCCACCCCCATGGTGTTCCCCATCCTGCTATGGTTAAGGGTTACAAGAGAGAAAAAGTCCTCAGGGACCAAATCCAAGCCATGGGAATTTAAAGCCACACAAAGCATGAGCCCACTATAGCCTGCGTGTTCTGGGGTATCCGGAGCAACAATAGCATCTCAGCTCCCGGGTCCACGCTGTTAGCCCATCACTCTGCATATTAAACTGATCCTGAACTCTTTAGGACCAGCGGCCATACCATTTGTTAAAATCACAATGCATCCCTCTGCTGCCAAAGATGGAACTGTAATTTCCCCCTCCTCCCAAAATAAATACTTTGCATGTTTCTGAAAAATTTTAGCAATTAGCTTGTACCATCACCTCTAATTAGCCACTGGCAAACACAGTTGAGGTAATAAAGCCTACCAAAGAGGAAGCATGAATAAGCACCAGATTCTAAATCTACAGGGGAAGTGACCCTGATGAATCATTTAATAGTCACTGTAATGTAATTTTTACAGGTTTGTCATACACACACCACAGAGACCATATTAAGTGGGTCTGAGCCATAAGAGAGTCTTAATGATTAATTTGCCATATGCTCCTGAAAATCTCATTTTTTGGACAAACAATACACATATACTCTTTCCCTTATTAATAAAACTATCAAGAAAATCCACTTTTCTTTCCACCTCACTAATGACTCCCTCTAACTCTCATGAATATCTAGGGATTGGTCTTTTTTTGTTTTTTAATTATATCTAAATTCCCATGGAAGTTAGTCAGACATAGCTAATTACTCTTATGTATTTGATTTCAATTGTTGACAATTGCTTTTTAATCTTTTTTATTGGCTAGTCCACAGTGACATCATGGAGAAGATTATTGTTATTCCTTTTTATTTACAGAGTAATCGCTCCTGCTGGGTTAAGCGACATGCTCTGAGACCTCTACAAGGGGGGTCTAGATTAGAGCCCAGCCTTCAGATTCTCAACATGTCTTGTGCAGAAAGACAGGAAGCAGAAAATCACTACTGTGAATGCAAAACCCGACCAGGAGTAGGGAGCCCTGCCTCTGAGAAAGACTATCATATCTCTGAAACTCAGTTTCCAGATCTATAAAATTGGCTCGTCATGGGACATTGTTGTGAGGCTCCAATAAAATAGTGGATATAGAAAGATTTGGGGGTTGTACACACCTAAGGGATTGCAGTGTCACCAGAAGGAGAGGCTTCCTTTTCCCTGTCCCCTTCTCCTGTAGGGTGGGTGGTGGCTTGGTCTCTGGGCAGTCTGAGTTGGGGGATCATTGCCCAAGGCTATCTGCTGCTGGACACACAGTTGGCCACGATGAGGACGCCACTGCCTTTCTCCATCTGGCTCAGATACCAGAGCACTCAGCTTTCTTCAAAGCGAAGGCATATTGGCTCTCAGTGAACATTCAAGCACGTCTTTACCAAGCAGGGGGTTCTGGTGATTACTTCAACATCTTACAGAGAGTGGGACAGGGGTAGGTGGGTTTGGAGAGCAGGTCTCAGTCTGGCTGCATTGCCCCCTCCTATCACAGAAGGGATGAAGCCTCGCTGCCTAGGATGCTGGGGTGAGGATGAGGGTGTGCTCACATAGAGGCTATCCAGGCTGTGGACCTTCCCTCCGCTTCTAGCAAATCTCTCCCTTTAACTCACGACTTGTTGCAATGATCCCCCTTGCTTCCCTCTTCACCGTGCTGCTTCCTAAAGAAATAATCAGTCCCTTCTCCATCTTGCCTGATGTCTGGCACATTTTACGTGGTCCTGAAAAATTTCCATCATTAGCTTGTACCATCACTTCTAATTGGCCACTGGCAAACACAGTTGAGTTAATGAATGTCAATGGCCAGGTTCTCCTCTAGCCCAGATAGCACTTTTGTTCAAATCAGAAAAAGGAGCCACGTTTGAGCCGGGCACACTGCTTGGGATGTAGGCAGTCCCTTTGCCCGGAAGGAAAAAGGTGTCCCTTTCTTCCAGTGGGTGCAGTACTGACAAGGCACATGGTTTGACCTGCAGAGAGTGGGCTGTATTTCAGTACCCCCTAGCCAAGGGCTTTTGTGCAGTGCACACATCGGACAACCATACATGGAGGCCCTATGAATGGCTTTTTTGCTGCTATACAGCTGGGGCTGAGAGAGGGTGGGCTCTTTGTCAGAGTCAGGTTGCTCTCCTTGCCCCTCACAACACACAGGAGGGGAAGTGTGCTTGGATTATATTAATAGAAGTGTAGTGGGTTGAATCGTGACCCCCAAAAAGATAGGTCCAAGTTCTAATCCATGGAACCTGTGAATATAGCCTTATTTGGGAAAAAAAAGTTCTTTCAGATGTAGTTATAACTTAAGGATCTTGAGATGAGATCATCCTGGATTGCCTGGGGGGTGGGGCAAGCTTAACCCAATGATAGCTGTCCTTATAAGAGTAAGGCAGAGGGACATCAGACAGACAGAAGAGGAGGATGTATGGAGAAACACAGGAAGACGGCCGTGTGAGGATGGAGATTGGGGTTATGCGGCTACACATCAAGGAACATCAGGTGACACCAATAGCTATCAGAAGCAGGAAGAGGCAAGGAACGGACCCTCCCCCCCTCCCCCCCAGAGACTCCAGAGGAGTACAGCTCTGCCAGTGCATTGATTTCTAACTTCTGGGCTCCAGAACAGTGAGAGAGTGGATTTCTGTTATTTGAAGCCACCTAGATTGTGGTCGTTTGTTGGCAGCCCTGGGAAGCTAATACAGGGGTGAGGGGGTAGGGACTGAAGGGGAGACTCGACAAGGGTTTTCCTTTCCAAGCTGTGACTGGTTCTCTCCTGCAGTATCAGAAATCAAGCACGTTTTACCCTGCGTGGACTTCTTCCCTTCCTTCTGAACCCGGCTGTCTGCAGCTTTATAAAAGAAATTATTTCTCACTATAACATAACCATCTTGAAAACTCGCACTGCTTTTATTGGGTTAAACAACAGAAAAGGCTTCACTCCTGCTCGTCTTTATTTTATACAAGAAATTAATATTTCTCCTACTGACATACTCTCTTATAGACTCATGTCACGGCCTTATTTTGCTTTAAAAAAAAGTGTTTTCCATCCCTGGCCTAAATTATATCCAAACCACCTTCCTTTAACTTGCCCTTGGCAGTGAGAGAGAGGAACCTCAATCCACCCTCTGCCCGTTTTTAAGCACTTGTAACCCATTATTTTCCCCTCCAGGCTGTGGGGCGCTCAAAGCCTGCTCTAAGTATTATTAAGTTCCGTGCCATCCGACATCGTACGTGGCATGTGGCAGAAGTGCAGGAAATGCTTGTTAACTAGGGTGACCAACCAGTTTTCCCAGGACAGAAGGGTTTCTTGGGATGTTAGGCTTTCGGTGTTAAAACCAGAACAGTTCTGGGAAAACCAGAATGGACAATTGGTCATCCTAGTTAATTGAACAAATGAATGAACTGACCTGAACCCATTGTTCTGGGGACATCAAGACTTGGGCAAATTGCCCAATGTAAGGTTATTTGGTCCTAGTCTCCACCCCACCTCCTTCCTGGGTCTCCAAGCGGCCTGCCCAGGGGCCTTCCTTCCCGGGGATCCCCCTCCTCAGGCTAATACCGCCACGCAGGCCCCCATTCCGACCGTGTCCCAGGGGCCCTCTGCTAGTTCTCCCCATGTGTAGCTCCAGTTCTCCTGTCACTTGACTATTTTGTTCTATGAATCCTTTCCTAGCTGGTTTTTCTCCTCCTGCTTCTTAAATATTGAAGTCGCTAGGCTTCTGTCCTTGGTTCATTCCCAGAGGGTTCATGGATGACCCCAATAACTAAAATTAAAATAAAACAAAAAACCAAAAAGAGCGCCGTGGATGTCATTACCAACTCCTTTTTCACACCCAGCATCCAGCATTCCATCTATCGAGAAGTTCTGCCGATTCCCTCTTCTGAATAAACATTAAATCAGTTCTCTTCTCTCTACCCCCATGGTTGCTGCCATATGCCAGAAACTCATCATTCCTTGTCTTTTGCGTAGACTTCCGATTTCTAATCTTAACCTTTCCAGTGGATCCTTTTCATTGCTCCAGAGTGATTGTTCTAACATGCAAATATGACTACATTCCTTCCTTGATTAAAAGATGCCAGTGTCTCCCTGAGCTCCATAGGATCAAATCCCAGCTCTCTTAGACTAGCACATGGGACCTTCCTGACCTGCCCCTATCCAACAGTTTGGCTTCATCTGTCCCTCTTGCCTATCTCGGATCCCACATTCCTGTCTCCGTGAACCAGTCCTGTTCCCTCTATGACCAGCCCCTTGGATCTACATGTCCTTCCCTCTGTCTGCTGCCCTCCCATCCTCCTCTACCTGGTGCCTCCTGCCAGACCTTCCAAAGTCAGCCTGCAGGTTGCCTCCATGACCCTGTTAAGCTGGGTGCGACACCTCCCTCGTGCCACACCCGCAACATGTTTACCACTCTCAGGGTGCTCACACACCTGCTGGTCTCCATCGCTGGAGGGTGAGCAACCCAAGTGCAGGGCAAGTTTAGTCCCCTTTATCTTCTCTCTCCACAGCACTTGGCACAGTGTAGGTGCTTGTACTGGGTTGAATAGTGTCCGCCGCCCCCCACCAAATTCATGTCCACCTGGAACCTCAGAATGTGACTTTATTTCAAAATAAAGTCTTTGCTGATGTAATTAGTTTGAGGTCATACTGTATTAGGGTGGGTCTCTAATTCATAATCAGAAGAAGAAAGGGCACACAGAGACACAGAAACACACAGAGAAGATGGCCATGTGACAGCAGAGGTAGAGGTTAGAGTGATGGAGCTACAAGCCAAGGATCACCAAGGATTGCTGGCCTCCACCAGCTGCTAGGAGACCTTCCCTAGAACCTTTTAAGGGAGTGTGGCCCTGCTGACATCTTGATTTTTGACTTCCGGCATCCAGAACTGTGAGGGAATGAAGTTCTATGGGTTTTAGCCACCTAGTTTGTGGTACTTTGTTTCAGCAGCCCCAGGAGGCTGATCCAGCGCCCAGCATGTTTGGTTGTGGCTCAGTGAATAATCTAACCCCTCCTCCTTCCTCACAGCCATTGGGAAGGACCTCTGGCAACTCCGGGTTGGAAACGTCCTGGTAGCCTTCTGGTCGGTATGTTAGTTAAGTAGAACAGTGCTGTGAGCGTAGGACTCCAAATGGATCCCATGTTTGTTAGACTGATTATCAGAGATTTTTTTTTTTCTCATGACCCGACGGCAAGTTTAGCTGGATCTTGGTGCTAAAAAATGTCACCTCTGCCCCGAGCAAAGCTTTTGTGCCAGGCTCTGCTGGGGCACCTAAAAGGACCTTGATTCGGGATACCATTGAGTTCACAGAGTAAGCCACATGCCTGTTTTTGCCCCTGCTTGCTAATAAATGAGAGTCTAGGTGGCACAATTCTACCCGACACTGCTTTCATTATAGCATAGAGACCTGCAGCCCAGAGACCTCGTGCGTGTACGCGCTGAATGACAAAATTGGCTCAGGTCAGTTCTAACCAAGAAGGTCGTAGAAAGAACTCCAGTTTCTGAACAAGACAAATTTGGACTACAATCCCAACTCCAACACTGACTGCTTGAATCACCTATGATGTGGCTTCAGAGGGTGGTAACAACAGTCCGAGCCACCTTGTCGGGTTATTGCTATAATTGAGATCAACCGTGTGAAAGGCTTCAGGTGTCGCAGATGTTCCCCGTGATCCAGCGACGTGTATGCGGTGGCACAGCTAAGAGGCAAGGTGTCGTCTGGGGTCTCAGCTCTGGGGACAAGCTCTTTCCCCTGAAATAGAGACAGCAGCCTCTAATGAGGGTCTGGAGGCTTAATTAGGAATCTGGTGTGCACCACCTTAGGCACTCTCGTATGCATTTTCTACTTTTATCCTCACAAGATCCTTTTATTTAAAAAATTCTTATCCTCATTAAAAGTATAAGTTAGTTTTGGAAATGAGGCTCAAAAAAGGGGGGTACAGCACCTCACAACACTTGAGAGCAACGGTTCTCAACCTTGTCTGCATGTGAGAGCTTTGAAAAGTCCCCATGCCCTGGCCACCCCGCAGACCAGTGAAACCAGCACGTCTGGCACTGGGACCCAGGCAACAGGACTTTATAAAACTCCCTGGGTGGCTCCAAAATGCAGCCGAGTTTGAAGATCTGTGCTCTTAGAGTTTACAAGTCGCTTTCCCCCAAATGAAGTGATTTGAACTTTTACTCCCCCGTAAGGACAGCAGAGTAGATTTCACTGTCCTCACTCTGAAGATGGGAAAACCAAGGCTCAGAAACAATTCTAGAAGGACCTGGACTGTAAATCAGATTTCCTGCGTCCGCTCCGATGTCCCATCCCTGTGGTAGGGGAGAGGCCGTGCCACGTCGCCAACCTCACAGGCTCCCTTTCCGGGCAAGTCTGTGCCTGAGAGAGGGCCAACTTGGGTTGGTGGAGTAGTTTACCGCTAACGAGCCAGAGCCAGCCTCCTGAGAGCCCTGGTCTCGCCTGCAGTTCTTGGGTTCCCTGCAGCACAGAGCAGAGGCCGAGGCGTTTCCCCCCGGGGCCCGTCAGATCCATTTCATTCCCGCCTCTGTTCTTCCATCTGTCTTGTCCCAGGGTGTGTAGGGCGGGCTTGTGTCTGCCAAACGCCTCAGAGGCTCTGGGATGGAGACAGCTGCATGAGCTAAGTGTTCACGCCACGGGACAAGCTGGGCTTTTCCACAGGTCATCTCTCCCGCTGCCCCCAGGGTCTCATGCCCCACATGATTCCCAGGGGGCCACCAGCAATTAACACACAGCTCTCGAAACCAGAAGGCTCTGACAGCCCCACAAATCAGCCTTCGGTTCCTCCCCACCAACGCCTCCTCCCCCAGTTCCTCGCAGGACAGTGCTATCCAGTCATCTTGAGCAGTGGAACCAGAAAACCCCAATGCAGTGGAAGAAAACAGAGGCCTCTCTTTCTGGTTACTGGTGTGATTTCAATAAAAAGCCCTGCTCGAGCAGGAAGAAGCAGTTCTTCTGCTGTGCCCCTCACAAAAGCTGACCTCTTCCTTGGTGGTATTTGGTAAGCCCTGAAGCAAGCTGGGGTTATTTCCCCACCATCGCCATTGTCATAGCAACAGCTTTGATTAATGCGGTGGCCCATTAGAGGGGTAATGTCATCCCTAATCAGAAACACCTCAAGTATCTCTCTTTGCATTTTGGTAAATGGCATAATCACATTACAGTTCGATGTGTCTGGGAGCTGATTGCTGTCGCGAAATATCTGCCTGATTTTTTGCAGGTTAAGGGGTGTCGGGGTGGGAGATGCAGCTCATCACTGTGCATTGTTGGGAGTGTTTGGAGAGAAGACAGAGGCCACAGAGACCACCTAGGATGTGCTGTCCTACCCTTCCTTCTGGGTAGACAGGAGTGCTCTGAGCTGGTGGTCTGTTTGCAGGGGGTGCGTCCCTGAAGGAGGTGGGCTGAGAGTCAGAGAGAGGTGGTCTTTACTGTTGGAGTTAAGTGTAAAGAAAACAGAGGCATGGATGCAGAGAACAGGCAGGTGGCTGAGTTGGGCTTGGCCGTTCCTGGCCCTTGTCCATGGAGCTTATGATGGACATTCAGCCTCGGGTCATGCCCCGGGGCTGGAAAACTGGCAGGAGAGCCCCACTCTGGCCTGAAGATAGGAAACGACAGGAGTGACGCGCACTGCAAAGGCACTTAACAAGCGTGGACTTGGCTGGTCGTAAGAGCACTTGGCGGCTGGCAGGCCTCGCTTTGCTGAAGAGTCTGCTGACACTTCCCACTCAAGGGTGATTCTTGCTGTGCCCTGGAGAGAGGGAGACTCCCCCACCACTCTCCTTTTGCTAGCAGGGAAACCAAGGCAAGAAGAGGCGACACCTCTCATCCCGGGATGTATGTAGCAGATCAGTGCTAGGTTCCACCTCTCAAGGGGCCCTTCGGACACACTGCCTCTCTGCCTTCCAGCCTAGCTGCTCTTGTCTCTGCAAGTCTGTGTGTGGCAATAACAGTAAATGGTCGCCACCAATATTGAAAGACTAAGAGGAAGACCTGAGGAAACATGCGTGGAGCCGCCAGAGGCTATTTTTAGATGCTCTGGGGAGGTTTTAAAACAGGGCTTAACACAGTGAACTATTTATGACTTTTCGAATGCAGAGCAGAAGTAGAAGGCAGCACTTAGCTTCTCCAAGGCCAGGAAGTAAAATCCTCTCGGAGGCATGAAACCACTTTGGGGCCATTAAATTAGTGTCTCCTGGACGACCTTTAATATCTAGCGTGGTGTTTTCATTTTTGGCCACAACTCTAGTTTTTCTTCTTAGTGTTGGAAACTATAGCAAGAGTAGTTGAGGAAATTGAGTCAGGGAGTGAGAACTATCTCAGGGTCTCAGGGTTGGTGTGTGGCCAAGCGCTGGTGGAAGCAAAACTCTTGCCAGTTAGGCCAAAATTCACTTCAGAGGGTCCAGCTGAATGTCCCCGGGTAGATTTGGGGTGTGGAAAGTTCCTCAGGGTGTCCCAACCCAACAAACGGACAAGGCATCATGACACCATGAATCTACCAAGCTCCATCTTCCATCTTTCTTTGCTCCAAGCCCGCTTTCCACCTGGAAGAGTCAATATTTTTCTCAAGGAGAGGTTGGATAAGACATGTTAAAGGTCACAGGCTCACTACCTGCCCTAAAACCTCACAGTCTGATGTTGCATTTTGAATAGTACAGAATGATAGTACAGGCTGGAATGTACCTCAGCTCTGGGGAAACTAGTAGCGTTTTCCCAACTGCTCTCTAAAGCATTATGGTGTCTTCCCAGAAGCCAAGACCTTGACCATCTCTTCCTTTAAACTCAGGTGATCAGGGACTTAGAAATTAAAAGAAATCAAGGATGTAGAGCTTTGACCCCACACAGCCAATAGGTTTAAACTAAACCCGCAAGAGACCGACATTTGTCTGAACAGAAACCCACAGAGAAATGAATTAGCATTACGGTCAGAGCTTCCATCTGACCCCTGCTGGCATCCTCACCACAGAAGCCACCTGTGCTGCCTGCCCCCCTCCCTGCTGGCTCAGCCTCATGCTGGTCCCTGGGCCAATCCTGACAGAGGCAAGATGCATATTAATAATCTCCATCCCTTGGCCCGGTCTGCGAGGCTTCCCTGACCTGGGATTCAGTGGTCCACCCTCTGTTACCGTATCTCTCTGCCCTTCTGTTTCTGGTGGCAACCACATCCAGCGCCTGGCGTTCCAGAGGTGAGCTCCCCGTATAGCCAGGCAGGTATAATGGACCGTATGGATCTTCTATTTGATGCCCACGCTCACCTGACTCTTCAGCTTTGGCAGTGCCACCATTTTATGGTTCCTATTGGCCACTCTGGCATTGACCATGCTTGGAATTCAGCTCCCTCTCCAGGACCAGTGGCTCTCGTAGATTCTGTTTCTGCTGACAGCTGCCTCCTCCAGTCCTAGCTCCTCTTCCCTAAGCACACGTGCAGCATCCTTGTTACCACCTTCCATGGCACTTGAGTATTAACTTGTCCTTCTCTACCAGACAGTGCGCTCCAGGAGAGCAGAAATCTCATTTGTTTTTCTTCTCCTTGTATCCCCGGCACCTAGCACAACACAGCAATATTTAATACATATTTTATGAACAAAAGCATAAACATAAAAATAATATCCCATTCCTGTAGAGGGAAGAGATCATTCACTTGATTTTGCTGATACACATCCGTCTCTGTTCCTTTAAACTGAAAGAGCAAAGCAGAATTCAGCCCTGGCAGAACTTTGTCACTTCTGAAAAGACAGCCTTTTTTACAAAGACTGTGCTCATTACAGAAGAGGTATCATAGTAGACGTTTGTCCCCTTTGTTTGCTTTGTAATTACAGTTGACCCTTGAACAACATGGGGTCAGGAGCACCAACCCCACACACAGTTGAAAATCCACGTATAGCTTTTGACTTCCTCAAAACTCGACTCCTAAAAACTCAACTACTGTGTATGTTGACTGATAACATACACAGTTAAGCTACATGTTTTGTATGTTATATGTCTTATATACTGTACTCTTACAATAAAGTAAGCTAGAGAAAAGAAAATGTCGTTAAGAGCATCGTAAGGAAGAGAAAATACGCTTACAGCACTGTACTGTATTTATCAGTACCATAAGTTTATGTTGTCTCCTTATAAGATGAATCAGCTGTCAGTACGGACATCAATATTGTCTTATAGCATACAAAACGCTGTAGATCTTGTATGTATGACTAACACTTGACATCAAAAATGAAAAGATAATATGAAAAAGAAATTGATATTTATGTACAGATGTAACGATGCAGGCACTGATAATGAAGAAGCAGCGATATGACTGCTTTATGGTAGCCTAGTGCAATTGATATGATTGCTTCATGGTAGCTAAGCCTTTGCTCTAATGAATGAATCATTATAAGGTTTATGGCATACAGTATTACAGTCATATTCATAATACAGTATTGGAAACACTGTTACATTTTTTAAAAACGACTTACCTGTGATGATAGGCTGATATGCAATTTCTTTAATTACAAGAGAGGCATATTGTACGGTAATGTAATTACTTGAAAGCAAAGTTATAAGAAAACTAGCACATTATTAATTTTATATTAAATATCACTCACTTTACGCTTATGTAAGGATAGATGAGTATCTACATATATTTTATGCATTCATGACATACTTAACTTTTTCTTAATTTTTTCGATATTTCTAAGGCTACGTGGTTTGTCTGTGAGTTTTTTCAAGTTGTCGCAAATCTCCAAAAAGTTTTCCAGTGTATTTATTGAAAACAATCTGCATGTAGGTGAACTTGCGCAGCTCAAACCTGTGTTATTCAAGAGTCAACTGTACGCTTAATTGCTCACCATTCTGCTAATTAATCAAGTCTTTAGTTGCCTTAAATAAAGAAAGAATTATTTTCCAATGTTGAGTTGGAGGGAAATGACACTTGATTATTGATGATGAGGTGGCTCTGGTCACTTATTGCCTATATATCTTTGAGTGAGTCACAAAGTATCTTTAAGCCTTAGTTTCCTCATCTGGAAATTGTGTTGGTTGAACTCAGTAATCACTAATTTTTCTCCCATGCTTATTGTTCTGTTAACCCATAATTCTGTTTCACTAGTGTGAGTCCCATAGCGTGCCCTTTCTGTCTTGTGTTTTGGCCAAATCAGAACTTCAAGGTTAAAGCCTTTGCACAACTCTCAGCTTGCACAACTGTTGCCACCAGGTGGCAGGAGCGTGCCACAGTCTTGTCCCAAGCACAAAGAATGTGAGCATCTTACCAGGGGCGGAATTAAGATAGTGGCTTTCTAAGCTGGCAGGCCAGAGTCTTTGAGTTCTTGAAATAGCAAAACATTTTGTTTATGAAAACATTTAGTCTTATGCAAAACAACAGTATCGGGGTTAGCAATGACCATACCTAGGAATGCCCAGGGACCCAGATTTCTTTGGTTCAGAATTTTGAGGGCGTGGTAGCTTGACTCCCAGTGGTCTCTCCACCCCTCCTTTTATCTGAGTGAGCCAATGGAAGCCCAGCAGCAATCACAGTATTCAGTGTCCCATGAGGAGAATCATGTGCTGAACCAGAATTGATGGAGTTTATCCTGTTCCTGTTCTTTCCTGTCTCCTTCCAGGAAAGAGATAAGGGGTGAGCCCAGGCAAAGTTGGGACAGCTCCTAAAGTCCTTTCAGAAACACCCAAAAACCAAAAATGATTTGCCTAATTACAATAAAATTTTACTTAAATACAAACCCAGCAAGACAAATTCCTTTTCCCCTCCAATCTCCCCAGCTCCACCTCTCCCATGGTTAATTTTATGTGTCAATCTGGCTGGGCCATGGAGCCGCTAGATGTTTGATCAAACATTATCTGCATGGGTGTTTGTGGATGAGATTCACATTTATATCCATAGACTGACTAAAGCAGATTGCCCTTTGTAATGTGGATGGGCCTTATCCAATCAGTTGAAGCCTTGAACAGAACAAAAAGACTGACTCTCCCTTGAATATGAGACAATTCTTCTTGCCTAACTGCTTTCACACAGCGACATTGGCTTTCTTCCTGCCTTTGGGCTTGAACTGAAACAATGCCTCTGCCTAGATCTTGAGCCTGCCAGGCTTCATACTGGAGGTAAACCATCAACTCTCCAGGGTCTCCAGCTTGGAAATTCACCCTGCAGATCTTGGGACTTGTCAGACTGCATTATCATGTGAGATGATCACTTGTAATAAATCTCTTTTATATATATTCATATATATAGTATACTATACATATGTATTATAGTCACATGTGTATATATGCGCATCTATTTATCTATCTAGCTACCTATCTATCTTTCCTACTGGTCTGTTTCTCTGGAGAGCTGTGATGAATACACTCCCTAGCGGGCCATTCATCATTTGGTTGTGTACACACATGTGTACTGAACACCTGTTTTGTGCCAGGCCCTGTACTAGGCCTCAGGAATAGGGAGGTAAACAAGCCGAGCCTGTTTCTTGCCCTCCGGTTGCTTCCAATCTGCTGAGGGAGGTAAACAGTCAAATGCTCACACAAATGTAAACGCAGCTCGAGCAAAGTCCACCGAGAGGAGGAGTTGTTGACAGAGTCTGGGAGGAGTGGGGAGGAGAGACTTGAGTTGCTCCCTAAAGGAGTTGACTCCCAAGCCATGGCATGACAGGCAAGGCAATGGCAGCAGCACAGATGTGGTACCACTTGGCATGTCACTGGCCCCATCTGCAACCTGCTTCTTGCCTTGATCACCTGCTCCTCCCCTCACCTGGTCCCGTGCTGAACTCAGAAGGCACCATGTGAACTCTGATTGCCTTCTTTTGTCTTTTTGCTTTTGAGGTTACTAGTCTTGGGCTGTTGTTTAAGGATCCCCTGCTCCTTCTTTCTTGTCCTGGATAGTGCTCTAATTGTAGTAGTAAGAGCTAGCTTAACAAAAGGGGCATCAGTGGTAAAGACAGGCTCAGGAGAATCCAGGACAAGAACCCAAGTTCCTCCAGGTTTCATGGGGATTTGAATGGGGATATTGTTGCACAAAAAGGCTATCTCTTGATGGCTTCATGGCCTCACTTTAGACAGCTCTGCTGCCCTCTGTGCATAACCTCTAGTCTCACCTGTCTGCTGATCAGTTTCTTCCTGCCTTCAGAAGCAGGTGGTCCATATTGGTCACCCAATTACCTCTACAATGGGGTAACTCTTGATAATCCTTCTGACTTTCATTGTCAGTTGAGGTTGGTCTATGTGAATTTCAACTCAACATCCTGAAATAGGAATATAATTGGTCTAACATATCTTCTTTGAGCAAGGCCACACAAGTCATGGGCTCCTGGACTGTAAGGTCCCACTGGGGGCTGGTGTCCACCCTTATTTTGTGTCACTTGGTACAGAGTCTGATTATGTCTGTGTAACAGGGACCTGCAGTAGGAAGTTTGGGCAGGCTAGGTGCCCTGGCACATAGCTTGTCCAATTTCTACTACTCTGGCTTAGTTCCTATTTCTCTTTTTTCTTCTTATCATCAGTAGCTCTGGAATTGATCCAGATTCCTCTATTCTCTTGTCTGTAATCAAGTCTTTACTTTCCTTCATCACCAAGTACCTAGTACCTAACACATAATAGATTCTCAATAAAAATTTGTTGTATTGGATTCCACCAGTCAAAGACCTTTGGGAGCATATCTATAGTTAAACAAATGTAGGTTTACTGCCATGGGGGAGAGCTCTT
This sequence comes from Globicephala melas, assembly GCF_963455315.2. Lineage (NCBI taxonomy): Eukaryota > Metazoa > Chordata > Mammalia > Artiodactyla > Delphinidae > Globicephala > Globicephala melas. Next base: position 26,249,012 of record NC_083319.1, read on the forward strand.
GGTGCCTTGGTAAGAGAGCATTGGAGGGGTTTGTTAAAGGATGTGGGTGATTCTAAGGAAGGACTAGAGAAACAGGAAGTAGCTTTGTATTGGATGCTATTAGAAAGAGGGGAGATTCAGCAAATTGGCATTTCAGAAATCCTTGCTCAGGAATTAGAAAGAACAAAATGGGGCCAGAGATGTCACTGGTAAGAAAGCAACAATCTCTTGGAAGTCATTTTTTCAGCTCCAGTGTGGCCTTGCCTCTGTTTGGTTAGAAACACTATACATCACAGTCTAACTGACGGTAAGGTTGATTTCCACTTTTTCAGTTAAACGGAAAAAATAACAATGCATATTTAACTTTACCCAAATACAGAAGCAATGGCAGTGGGTTACAGGTAAGACTGAGATGCCATTGTTAGACCAGCCAAAGTGGCCCTTCACGTTACCTGTGTTCAGGTGCTTGCTTTTTACGGACTTTGAGCAAAACTGGCCTTTAGTATAACGATGTAACCTAGACTCATCTGCGATTCCATCTACTATTTGGAAATAAATGGTGACGTCTATTTTCCATTATTGGCATCTCACCCCTCTTTATTTTGATTACTCATTCAAGGATACTCTGTACTTGACCATTGTTCCTCTTCAGATGTGGTCCCACACATTCCAAATATCATCTGCTTGGAGCTAAGGACAATGGGTCTATTACTTCCTGAGTTTGCAACACCAAGCTCACACTGACTCACATTTTTTTTTTAGCAGTCACATTACCCATCTGTTCACATGAGTTGTTCTTAAGTAAGAGCACCCTGGCCTGGCATGTATGCAATTGGTTTTTGGAATCTGAAGAGAAAACTCATTTATCCTTACTCACAACACCTTAGTCATTTTCACTCAACATTCTAGACAGTTAGGAAAAATACCCATCATACTATCCCTGGCTATCCCTCTGACTTTTTAATCGTTTGCAATTTGGTTAACATTTCTTCTCTGTAATGCACTCATAAGACTGACCAAAAGTTGAACAGGAGGCTTGGAAGAACAGAATTCCTCCAGCTTCAGGAAATCATCAACAACACTCTTTTTTTTTTTTTTTTTAATAAATAAATAAATAAATTTATTTATTTATTTTTGGCTGCCTTGGGTCTTTGTTGCTATGTGCGGGCTTTCTCTAGTTGTGGTGAGTGGGGGCTACTCTTTGTTGCGGTGCTCGGGCTTCTCATTGTTGTGGCTTCTCTTGTTGCGGAGCACAGGCTCTAGGCGTGCAGGCTTCAGTAGTTGTGGCACGTGGGCTCAGTAGTTGTGGCTCACAGGCTCTAGAGCGCAGGCTCAGCAGTCCTGGCGCACGGGCTTAGTTGCTCCGCGGCATGTGGGATCTTCCCGGACCAGGGCTCGAACCCATTAGCAGGCGGATGGATTCTTAACCACTGCACCACCAGGGATGCCCTCTAGGCAGTTTTTTAATTTGTTTGTTTCTTGTTTATTTGTTTTATAAAGCATTGCTCATTTAATCCTCACAGGAGTCATCTGTGGTGGGTAGTAACTCCCTTTTGCAAAAGAGAACTTGAGGCTCAGAGGGGCTAACATCTTCGTCTAAGCATACAGCTTGTAGAAAGTGCTCAGCCTTAGGGATATAGAAGTAACAGACATGTGCCCATTCTACAGGAAAATCAGCCCTTGCAGGCAAGTAGACGTGATTGCTAATCAGCTTAAGCTTGGAGAGGGCAGAGGACTGCCTTTAATTCAGTCTTGTGGGGGTGGAGGGAAGAAGGCGGAAGCTTCTAAGAGGATGAGGTGGGTGAGAATGGAAGGTCAAGTCCAAGGGGGAAGGATAGTCTAGGCAGAGAGGACAGCATGCAACTGTGGTGTCATTAGGAGACAACAAAGGATTTTATTTCTGTTAGAGGGAAGGTGATGCCAGGATCAGCAGGATAGAGGGCTGGAGGGGTCGGCAGGGTCTGGCCGCCGGAGGTTTCTTTATGCCAGGCTGGAGTTGGGACTTCATCTTGAGTGGAATGGGGGGCTAGTGAAGATTTTAAATTGGAGGATGGCAGGACTGGATTTGCACAGTAGAAAGATAATTTTGGTGTTGAGGTGAAGACTTGATTAAAGGTGAGAGATGGGAAGCCCTTGCAAAATCCAGCAATGATACTAGTCTGAACCAGGCAGAGGCGAGAGTAATGGGGCAAAGAAGACTGACTCAAGACACGGAAGGGAGAGCACGGAAGACTTGGAGACCTCTTAGATGTGGAGATTTGGGAGAAGGGAGAGTTGAGGAGGACTCTAGGCCAGTGGCTTGAATCACTGGTTAGATAGGTCAAGAACAGAGTTAGGGAAACTAGGAAGGTAAACAGGTTAGGTGGGGAGAGAATGGGATAAAGGTGCTGAGCCCAGTTTTGGACATGCTAGTTATTAAATGTTTCTGTGGCAATTGAGAACTTCCTAGTAGACAACTGAATATTAGTGTTTACTTAAAATTGCCCTCCACTGTCATCTGAAATTATCTTATTTGATCATCGGTTGCAGGGTTATTTTCTTCATTCTTATCTGCTCACCCAACTGTGTGCGCCATGAGAACTGGGACCTTCGTGTGTTTTGCTCATGGATGTACTTCCAGGGCCTGGTACACCTTTGGTGAACAAATGAACAGCACGCAGAAAGCATGGAAGGAGATTACTTGGGGGAGGGAGCGACCATATCTCATTCCTCTTTGTACTTCGATGCCTGGTAGAGAGTGGGTACTCAGTGTGAAAGTGCACAATCGTCCCACTCCCAGGTATATACCCAAGAGAGCTGAAAAGGGGTGTTCAAAGACTTGTACAACAATGTCCGTAGGAGCATTATTCATATTATCTATTTATTTAATAGGTAAAAGATAGGTGGAAACAACCCAAATGTCCATCAGCTGGTAAGTAGGTAAACAAAATGTGGCATATCCATGCAATGGGATATTATTCAGCCATCGGGGGAATGAAGTACTGATACCTGCCACAACGTGGCTCAACCTTCAAAGCTTTACGCAAAGTGAAAGAAGCCAGGCACAGAAAGCCACACAATGTACGATGCCATTTATATAAAATGCCCATTTATATAAATGCACTTATATAAAATGATAGATTAAATCCATAGAGACAGAAAGCAGGTTAATGATTACAGGGAGCTGAAGGAAGTAGGGGGTAGAGATTGCTTAATGGATACAGGTTTCTCTGCTGGGTGATAAACATGTTCTGGAATTAGATAGTAGTGATGACTGTTCAGTGCTGTGAATGTGATGGAAGGCGCTGAATTGTACACTTTAAAATGGTTACAATGGTGAATTTTGTGTTATGTAGATTTAACTTTGATTAAAAATATAGAATGGATCTGCCAGTAAAGGATAACTGGACTCTAAAACCCACAGGGCTGCTACTTCTAACTCACCTACAGACGAACCTGAGAACCATATAAAGCCATACTGAGGCATGAATCTACCGAACAGGTATATTATTCGAGCTGTCAGTTCACCACTCATAGGATTCTTGATGGATTCCTTCAGACTGGGCACTCATCTCTACTGTATGAAAACGACTCTATTCCTAGGTAGATCTTTGTGAAATACTTATTGCATGAAGCAGGAAGGTGACCTGCTTAGGGTAATTGCAGTGCTACTACTGAGTGTAGCAATGTTTATTTAGTGACAAGGAACCACCTCCTCATCTGTCCACCCTCAAGCCATGGGCTTGCGACAGCCAGCACTTTGAAGGGGTTGTCCTTCCACAGTTTGGGGGGGAAGAGGACCCAACATGAGGTCTTTGGGGGATAAAAAAAAGCCACAGCAGAAGGACTGGAAGCTGTGATGTGAGCTCCACATACTCTGGGGGCAGACCCTCTGGCAGGCAACTCCGCAGGAGCCCTGAAAAGACTGCAGGAATGATGCCTCTTCTTATTTCTAGCTGTGAATGGACCTCTAGTGGCAGCTGCTGGAATTAACCTGCTCTCTCCAGAGCCCAGGCAGTGCCCCCTCTGTGAATGAGGGTTATTCCTTTCTCTCAGAGCATTACTAGTTGCAGCCAGTCCAACAGAACAAAACATCCTCAGCAATGGTAAACCTCCTGCGAGTCCGGTTTGGCTAAACATGCTCTTTAAAATCTCTGAGCCAGTTTTCTTTATTGCCCATCCTCTCTGTGGCTGAACCATGACCGTGAAGTTGCCCCATGCTGACAGCCATAAGCCTTCTTTTCTGCTGCGCACTGGGAAGAAGCCCAGAGGCAGGATCCCTTTTATGTGAAAGGAGTTTGGACGTGAGGCACACTTGACTTTTTACCAAAGAAAAGAATGCCTGTAAACAGTGACATTTGAACTGGAATTAGGTTCAAGCCTCAACGTAATTCCTACTTTCTTATTGGACAATCTTTCTCAAACTTGTGCCAAGCAATGTCATATGGTCTCATCCAAGGAGGCTGCTCTGACTGCCTCTTCCTCTCCAGACAGGTGATCCTACCCTGCTTTGTGTTCACACTTCTGTTTTGGCACTTCTTGCACTGAGGTCATTCATTCATTCAACAAATATTTATTGACCTACTTTGAGTTTGGCCCTGTTCTAGGTGTTAGGGATAAGGCAGTGAGTATAAAAGGCAATGTGTTGGGACTCATGGGGAGATAACAAATAAGTATATAACAAAATAAATAAATATGTGTGTGTGTGTGTGCACATGCGTGTATATATATAGATAGATAGATAGATAGAGAGAGAGAGAGAGAGAGAAAGAAAGAAATGTAAAGTTGGGTAAGAGAGATAGGGAGTGCAGTGGGTAGGTGGAGATTAGTGTTCTTAATAGGGTGGTTAGGGACGGGCTCTCTGATTACCTGACATTTGAACAGAGATCTGAGGGACTGATGGAGCAAACCATGCAGAGGATATTCGGCAAAGGAAGGATATGCTGGATATATTTATATATGTATATGAAGGATATATATATATATATATGAAGGATATATTTTAACAGGATGACTCTGGCTTCTAGGGGGAGACCAGAATGAGAAGCAGCGTGGGGAAGCAGAGAGAGAGGCAGGAGTCTGTTGCTGGAATCCAGGTGGAGATGGGAGTGGCTCCACCAGGGTGGATGCAGGAAATATTATAAAATGTTGGACACATCTTGAAGGTAGACCTCACAGGATTGGCTGATGGGCTGGAAGGAGGCAAGCATGACTCCAAGTTTGGCTGCTTGGAAGAATGGAGTTGCCATTTCCAAAATGGGCAAACACGTGGGAGGGAAGTTTTAAATGGGGAAACCAGGAGTTTGGTTTTGGTCCCATTAGGTCTAAGATGTTATTTAGACATCCAAGAGGAGATGTCAAGAAGGCACTTGTAGATAAAAGTCTGGATTTCAGGGAGGGGTCCAGATTGGAGTTATAAATTTGAGAATTGTCGAGAGTACAGGTGGTATTTTAAAGCACAGAGTAGGATGAGGTCATCATCCAGGGAGTGAAATTAGATACAAAAGAGAAACATCCCAAGAACTGAGCTCTGGGCATAAGGGGTTTCCATTCTGGGCAAGTGAAGGACACCCAGAATGAGTGATAGGAGCAGCTGGAAGAGAACCACAAGAGAGTGATGGCCTAGAAACCAAGTGAAGAAAGTGCTTCAGGAAAGAGGGGGTGAAGTGAGCTGAGAGTTGACAAGAGAACTGAGGATTGACTGTCGGGGTTTGCCATGTGTAGTCACTGGTGACCTTGCAAGAGCTCTTCCAGAAGAATAGTGGGACCTAAAACCTGATTCGAGTGACTTCAGGAGAGAAAGGGAAGAGGTGAAAGTGAGCCTTGACAGACCCTTTGATAAATTTTTGTATAAAGAATACCTGAAACATAGGCATTAGATGGAGAGAAGTGAAGTCATCGAGGAGATGGGAAGGGACAGGATCCATTGTACAAATGGAAGAGTTAGGCTTAGAAAGGAAGGTGGACATAACAATGACTTTTCCCCCCTCCTTTAAAAAAAAATCTGTGAGTCATTTTCCTCATTCACAGCTACTATTATCCTGAGCTCTGAGCAGGCAAAGATGGACAGGAGAGGCAGTGGGGTTGGAATTATCTATGTCTTGAATGGGACTGTTTGTGGAACACCATAAAATATTGATATATGAAACTTAAAATAGCTAAGTATATAAGACATCATTCAACACTAGATTCTAACATGGACAAGCACTGAAAAGTACATAGGTAAAAAAAATTTTAATTGAAACGTTTCTAACCATTAGCTTAACATATTTGCATGAATTGGGAAATGCCCACTGTGTTGGTTTTGTAACTGACACCTGGTCCAGTGTGCAGAACACCAGGCTTCCATAGGTTCAGGGGTTGCCTTGGCTGCCCAGAGAACTGTACAGCATTTAGAAGAAACATCTTAAATGTTGAGGTGATCCCTCCACCAACATCCAGAGACTCTTTGAATCACAGATGAGAGGAGATACCCCAAAACTGCACCCCCAAAACCAATATCACCAGCATTGAGATCACCCAGCATTAGCTTGGCAAAGTTGGATCGAATTGCCACTAGGTTGCCCAGGAGGCTGGCTACCTTGGAAGGTGTGGTCATCATATAGACCTGGGCTCAAATTTTCCTTCTGCAGCTGACCAGCTGTAGGATGCTGGGAAAATCCATTCACTTCTCTGACGCTCGATTTTTTCACCAGTGAAATGGAAAGAAATAACATCTTTCCATCAGAGTTCCTGAACCTCTAAGTGCTTTAGTTTCTTCCTCTGTAAAATGTATTTAATGATACCTACCTCACTGAGTATCTGTTAGGACTAAATGTTTTCATATGTAGAAACAGTATCTCTGTTATATGTGCATGCTCATATATTAGAACAGCACGTAACAGGAATAAATGCTCAATAACTCTCTGCTATTTAGGGAGCACAGGCACGATCCCCTGTTAGATGCAGGGGATTCAGATGTGATTGAGGTGTGGTCCTTGCCTGCCAGGAGCTTACTGATGGAGGAGGAGTGGCAGATAAATTACCAATCACCGTGGTAAAACTGGAAAACCCTGAAATCAGCTGGGGGCCTCACAGACACTCATATCCTTACCTGCTTCCTCTTGGGCCTCCTTTCCCAGCCTCTTCTCTCTCCTCACCCCCTCTCTCTTGAATTTCTCCTGGGTTCCCAATTCCTCTCCCTCTAGTATGTATTATAGCTTTCTCTTTCCTCCACACCCTGAGTGGCAGCCAATGCTGGGATTCTGGAGGTTCTGCTTACTACCCCAGGTGGGCTGATTGGGAAGCTTCCAACAGAGGTGCTAAGAAAATATATATGAGCATTTGAAGCACGCCTTAGTCATACGCTGGGTATTGCTGGTGCATTCCCACAGACCTACATACTTAGTCTAGTAAAGCCTTTTCGTGGCTTTACGAATTACAGACATTATAACATTAAGAATAAATGCATAGGGCTTTCCTGGTGGTGCAGTGGTTGAGAGTCTGCCTGCTGATGCAGGGGACACGGGTTCGTGCCCCGGTGGGGGAAGATCCCACATGCCGCGGAGCGGCTGGGCCCGTGAGCCATGGCCGCTGAGCCTGCGCGTCTGGAGCCTGTGCTCCGCAACAGGAGAGGCCACAACAGTGAGAGGCCCGCGTACCGCAAAAAAAAAAGAATAAATGCATAGCATCATGTACGTTTCTCCAATATAGGCTTCATAATAATTGCATAGCCTGTATTGTAATAATTTTAAAATTAAATTTTGCATTAAAGGATAATATATGTATAAAATTTAAATAATATTGAAAGGTTTATTATCAAACAACAGCTGACTTCTGTCTTACCACCTTGTTTCCCAGTTCTCCTACTTATGTCTTCTGGAATTTACCTCCGTATTCCTAAGTAATGTGCTTATACAGCTATGCTGCGATTTATTGGAATTATCTATTGACCTCCTTTGACAATGGATGAAGATTAGGTTTTCTGATACAACCACCACCCCACTTCTTTTTCCCTTCATCCTCCCAAAATGGTCACATCACATTTTTTTGTTAAATCAGTAATTAGAGTTTACATTATTCTGATGACATATCACTCCCTGCTGAGTCAAATATTGTACTATGATTGTGTTTCCTTTCTTATACAGTTGGGATTGTTTTTTAATCTAGAATTAATGTTTTCCTATTTGGTATTATTTTTATGTGACTCTCTTCTCCTTTAGGCTTGAGAGCCTCCAGAACAAGGATTATGTCTATCATATATAAATAAATAAATCTATCATATATTTATCTTTGTATTCCCAGACTAGCATAGTAGCAGGCAGTAAAGATGCTGAACATATACATGGATGATTGATTAGGTGGATTTGTCAGTCTACTTGTGTTTCTCAATAGAGGTGCTGCTGCCATTTTGATAGGACATGTCTTCGTTAGGAGGGACTGTCCTGCATGGTGCAGGAAATTAAGGATCCCTGACCGCTGCCCACTAAAGGGTGGTAGCTGACCCCAGCCATTGGGTCAACCCAAAGTCACTCTTACACCTCTCCAAAAACCTTTGTGGTGGTGGTGCCACCCATGCTTGAGACTAACTGCATTCAATGTAGTGGGTGTCAGCACCCAGGTGTGTCAGCATGTTGGCTGATGCTAGAGGCATCAGAAATCCAGCTGATGCTACAGAGACGGGGCCCACTTTTGGGGGCAGAGGGAGAGGGGTTCAGGTCTAGGATGGTGCAAAAGTTTGAACTGGGCCCCAATCCAGAGAGACAAAGCAGGGCCAAGCAGGGAACAGTCACTTTAGCAACGATATCATGCTATGCATATTAGAATGTTCTGAGATATTTCACTTTCCCACACCCCCCCCCCTTAAGAAGTCCCACTCCCTACCCTCGAAAGATTAGAAACCTCAAATAACAAGACAATTCATTGGCTGGCTAGTGGCCTTTCAGGTTTTTTTCTATTGAGTAATTGAACCAACAGGCCAGAGGCTGTAGTCATTCAGTGGTGAGTATATGAGCTGAAAGGTCATATCGACTTGAGATGAAGTTTGCGACCTGACAGAGGGAAAGCCATAGCACATTAAGTCAGAGTTTTGGGAGAGCACATAAACCATGATCAAGGAGAGGAAGCCAGCTGTTAAGCAAAGGGGAGCATGACTCAGCTGTGTGGAAGAAGAAGATAGGGGGCGGGACAGAGACAGGGACAATGCTTGCCTACTACTCTTGGGTTCCATGAAACTCCCTGCTGACTTCTAATTACTCCTCTTCTTATTTTGTGTAGCTGGAGTGTTTTCTGACTCATGCAACCAGTGATATCCATTGACTAACTCCGTGGTCATCTGCTATCAGGGTCTGGTCTAATGTGAGTCATTAAAGCTGGGAATCAAGAACCAGAGTCAGGGAAGAGAAGGAGGTCAGTGAGTCGTGGTGAAGTTGCTTGGACGATGCTGCAGAAGATCCAGCCTCTTCTTGGGGCTGGGGAGCATGTATGACGGTAGGAGACAGCTGGGGGATGAGACCTCCCTATATGAAGAACAGTGCGGGGGGCAGTAACTGCTGGAAGCTCCCTTCAGTCTCGCACAGGGCATCTGATCCATTTTGCCTTGCTCGACTTGGCTGAGAATTTCATCTTTCAGCCGGAAGCGGAAGAGGCTTGGGGAACTTCTGTCCTGGACCTAATTCTGACCAACTAGGAAAAGTTGCTTGCCAAAGTGAATGTGACAGAAACCCTGGGAGAAAGCAATAACGTCATCCTGGTTTGTGAAAGCTGAAAAGATTGGAGGCTGGGCAGTTAGAATTTTAAGCCAGTGACCACTCACACACTTATTCAGCTTATAGAGCACAGACTCTGGGCTGGCAGCCTTCTTGGTACTGGGACTACAACATGTAACAGGCAACATCCCTCCTCTCGGGAGGCTTATGCTTTACAGCAAGCAAACAAATGAACAGAATCATTTCAGATAGTTAAAAAGGCTACACCAACAGTAAAACAGGTAATGGGAAAGTGCTGGGGGTGGAGTGAGTCTAGATCAGGTGGTCAGGGAAAGCCTTCCTGGGGGAGGGGATATTTGAGCTGAAATTCAAGTGATGAGAAAGAACAAGCATACAAAAAGCGTGTCATGAGAACGACCAGCAAACACAAAGGAATGCTGGGTAGATCTGGCTTGGTGTGGTCAAGGACACAAAAGGAGCATATGCTTTTCCTTAGATTGGTGGTGGCTCTGTGAGATTCCAGAGGCATTTTTCCATTGCAGTTGAAATTAGGCAGCCAACCTGCTGATCTTGGGGAAAATTCTAGGCTAGACTTTTAAATAAGTAGTTTTTGAGCACCTGTACAAAAATTGATGGTCATTAGTGTCTGGTTTGTGACCACTTATATAACTAGACCCTCTCCACATTTTACAGGGGTTGGGGGGACAGGTTTAACAGAATAATAAGGTAGAGAGAAGCAGACAATGTATTTTGATTTCAGCAAAATATTCGATGAAATACTTCATGTTATTTTTATGGAAAAATTAGAAAAATGAAGGTGGAATTCTTATTTAGCCAGCTGAATTCAAAAGATGGTCTTAGAAAAGAAGGTCCAAATTTGATCTGTGATTCCAGAAGCCAAACTAGGGCTAAAGGTTGGAAATTATGGGAAAGCAGACTTTAACTCGGTATAAGTCTGACCTTTCAAAGAATAAGATATGTCCTGAAGCTGCTTTGGAATTAGGACACAGAGGAGTGACATTGATGTGGCAGGTGGTGACTATTTGGGGGCCTGGTCTCATCTACCATTGTAATCTAGGATTACATGATTTGGGAGAACATGATGCACCATTTTCTCTCTATGACTTAATAATGATCTTTCTATGATAAAGGCTATGTCAGTCACCCAGGTGAGAAACCTCAAATCTTCATTTACTCCCTGCTGTTTCTTACATCCACATTCCATCCGTTCTCAAATGCCTTCTCCTCATTTCCACTCCCACTGCTGTTGCCCTAGTCAGACTCCCACCATCTCTGCCTGAACTATTGTGCTGATGTCTTCATTGTTCTTCCAAACTTCTGCTCTTGTCCCCCACGACTTCATTCTTTGTGTGCGACCAGAATGACTTTAGAAAACAGATATTATACCAAACCCCTCCACTAAAATCTCTACTGGCCTTTCTTTCCCCAGAGAGAAGCTCCACAATTCTTAGATTGCTACCAAGGCTTCAACCTCATTTTCTGCATATCTATCGTGTTCCAAACATACCATGCAGGCTCATGCCTCTTGTGAGTCCGGCCTTTAGGGCTCTCTCAAATGCCGTATCTTCAAAGAAACCACCTTGCTTCCCCAAGCAAGAATAATTACTTTTCCACCTTTATTCCCACACAATAACTTCTCTTGTTAATTAAATAATTCATTTACTCTTTATTTCAATCTTGCATTTTTCATTCTTTAAAATTGACTAGTGGTGCTTACTATGGATTAGCTCTATGCTCGGTGTTAGGGGAAGTGAGCAGAGAAAGATTAGTACTAATTTATTATGTGGCAGGTATTGTGGTACATGTTTTCGATCCATTATCCCAACCTTAATCCAATGAGATATTTACTACTGCTGTGAGATAATAGAGATATTATCCCAATGAGATAGCCCTATGATATAGTTACTGTTGTTATCCTTATTTTAAAGATGAGGAAACTGAGGTTTAGAGAAGTTAACGAGCTCACGCAACCAAGATCATGCAATCGGCAAGAGCCTGGGCTGGGATTTATACCCAGAGTTCAGATTTCCAATTGCTGTGCTAGGACATCTTTTCATGACAGATGAAGAGGCACAGATAAAACCTTGCCCTCAAAATGTTCAGAGATTGGTGCTTCTAGCTGCTGAATGCCTACTTAGTGTTCATTTATTTCTGCCTGAGACCATATTTAGCCATTTCCATATCGAGCCCACCCATTGGATTTTAAGCTCTTTAAGGGCAGACATGGCATCATATCCTCAGATTCATCTCCCATCTCCCAGACACAGAGTTATTCTAATTACATTTGCAGATTGAGTTAACAAATCATTAAATGTGTCAGACCAACTATGCTGCAAGTTTTCCTGGGTAATAGGATTTAATTATATCCAGCTCTGGGCCCTGCACAATGGGGACATTGACAAGCTGGTGCATATTCACCGAGAAAGTGGAGGGGCCTGTTTTGAATGCTATATATAAACATTCCCTTCCTTGGCATTTATTTGGAAAGTATTAAAATAACTTGTGAATGTGTTAGAAGATCTTTCTGTTCCCTACTTTATAAATTATTATTTCAGTCTTGAACAAAGTTGTTTTTTTTCTTTTGCATGTTGCATAGTGTTTATATTCTGATAATCACAAAACAATAATGAGAAAGCACGTGAGAGCTGTAAAAATGGCATTAAGCAATAAAAGTTTCCGAAGTCAAGAGGACAGTAGATACAGTGAAGTGGAGACGCATGCTACTGTGTCCAGTAATTAATTGTTCATGGCCAACATTTACTGAGAACTTGCTGTGTGCCTGGCACTGTTTGGAGTGCTTTCCATGTATAAACTCATTTATGCCATAACCCCATTTTACAGTTGAGGGATGCAGAGGCCCAGAGTCATTTAACTACAGATCTCTCCTGAGCATTTCCCACATTCTGTTATTGCTATGCCTGGCTTTCCCATCAACTGCTTCTTCAAAGGCAAGGACAATGTCTGGTGCAAATCCATACCTTGGAGCCTGGCAGATTCCTGGCAGAACAGAACCTCACTGCTACATCAGAGATCAGGGTTCCTCTCTATCTGCTCACCTGGAAAAAGCTCAGTGAACCCAGTGGTCTTGCTGTCCAAGGAAGGCCAGCACATCCTCCTCGGGCTCACTCAGGGGAAACTCTAAATTAGCAGAGTGGTTCCCCAGTAGAATAAGCTGAGTTGAGGATTGGCTGTTGAACACAGAACCAAGGCATAGAGTTAGATGGTTGGGAAATTTCATAACCTCATCCTAGGATGGTGACAGTAGGTGTGCTCTTGTTTATGGGACTGTAATTCTCTAGGTCTGTGGTAAGGCATCATATGAACTCACTGGCAGGGGCACTGAGCTTGGTCCTTCTTGTTTTCTTCCATTTCCCATCAGGCCCCCTTTGGTTGCACAGTTTCCTTCTATGGAGGTCTTACCACTTTCAGTCAGGCTCTTGCTCTGCGTCAGTGCCTTTTCTGTTCCTTTAATGTGACGTTGCCTATCTCTGCTGTGACCTGTAACATGCTGATCTTACAGCTTTAGTCTTTACAGGGCTACCTCATTACCCCTTTTTTTTTTTTTTTTGCAGTACGCGGGCCTCTCACTGTTGTGGCCTCTCCCGTTGCGAGCACAGGCTCCGGACGCGCAGGCTCAGTGTCCATGGCTCACGGGCCCAGCCGCTCCGCGGCATGTGGGATCTTCCTGGACCGGGGCACGAACCCGTGTCCCCTGCATCGGCAGGCGGACTCTCAACCACTGCGCCACCAGGGAAGCCCTCATTCCCCTTATTTTACATTGTGTTCTTCCCCTGTCCCTCCGCCCCCAAGTACAAACTACACTATTATCCCCATTTTACAGATGAGGAGGAACAGCGCCTGGGCTCCTGACTTCAAGCCTAGCATTTGTTGCCTAGTGACAGCACCACTTCTACAGCTCCATTTGCATGTAGGTTGCGCATGTTGTCAGTATCTTTAGGCGATGGCATGGCCACTGCGGGAGTCAGGTGCCCAGTCAGTACTACTACAGGGCCACCTCGGGTCTTTCCTAACACGCTGGGGCAGAGAGAATGCTGAGACCACCCCTGCTTTCCTATGCAGCTCACCAGTGGTTTTCACGCAGATGCTGTCCCCCATCTTGTAATCTTTCTCTGCTTGGCTCTGGGGTCCTTCATATTTGGCCACGTTTTTCTCTCTACACACAGAAGTCTTCTTGTATACTGCCCCCAACAGTACTTTTAATCACCTCTCCTGAGACCAACACCATAATCTCGTATCTAATTCACTGTCTTCTTTTTCATTTTCTCTGTCTCCTTCATTTTACTCCTGAGCCCATCTTCCCCTCTCAACACAGGCCATTTCTCCACATATGCCAGGTTGGCCACAATCCCCTTCCCACCTATATAATCTGAACCTCCTCTTTCTCTGCCTGTTATTTACTACTTTATCTGGGAGCACATCCCATTTATTATTAAATTTCATTTACACAGATCGTAGGTCCCTGTGTGTGATTTCCTGGCTCTCAGCTGGTTGGATACCGCTTTTCTGTCCCCAATTACAAGCAGACGTTAGTAATCAACACAAAGCCTCTCTGATAATCAAATTAGACAAGTGGGACTCTGCCTGTATTTTCTTCTTAATCACTGGGCGTGATAGTAATAATGTCAGCTTGAATAATCTGGCAGTGTGAACCTCTCTCCATGTTATTTATTTATTTTTCCCAGATCTACTTCAGTATCATCCCACAGCCAGAGAATGCAAACTATGTCCTCATCCAGACTGGGTTTAGCATCTTGATTGTGGACAATGTCAACTGCTTCAAGCCTGGGTGAAGCTCATAATTGGATGGTAGTACATCATGTAGGGGTTTTTTTTTTCATCCTTAACCCTAGCTGGTAATGAGTTTGTGCCCTGCAGCTAGAGTCTTGATAGCCCTTGACATTTTCTCTTCCTTCAGGAGAGAGGCTGCAGCTGCTCCTCTGCTCTTTGCTAGTGGGTGGGGCAGCCTAGGCTGGAGAGAAAGGAGAGCCAGGCTGCCAGTGCCTCCAATTCCTCTGGTGACCTTGGCCAAGTCACTTTTCTCAGTTGTAAAATAAGGGCTCCAGTCTCCAACCCTTTCCACTGGGATGTAAGGGGACAATGAGATAATGTTTCTGGAGCCCTTGAAGCCACTTAGCTTAAGGATGCTGTATAGAGGGTGAAGTATCTGTAGAAATGCAGTGATGAATACACAGTGAAATTAACAAATGGGAAACCTTGAAGATGAGGTGGGACCTTCCTGCAGGAGGCACAGAGCTTCAGCTTTCTAATGTGACGATAAAACCAAATTGTCCAGGGGGGAGCGGGGGCCCTGAAAGGTCACATCTCCTCTGAAGTGTCTGGAAAAGGGGTACCAGAAGCCAAGACAGGATCTGTGTGCACTCAAAATTACTTAGGCTACTCTGGTAGAGTGGAGGTGGCACTATATATTTTTAAGGGTTTAAGAAACTTTTTATTGGAGTATAGTTGATTTACAATGTTAGTTTCAAGTATACAGCAAAGTGATACATATATCCCCTCTTTTTTAGATTCTTTTCCCATATATGTGGCACTATAGTTGAAGACAAAATATTTGTATATTTATGACTTGTTGTTGACTTTGGACAAGTCATTTAACCTAAATCTCATTTTTTTATCTGTAAAATGGGGGTAATGATACTACCTCACAGGGGTCTTTCCAGGATATGAGGAAGAGGAAGGGAAATAATAATGAAAACAATGGTGTGCTGGTGAACCGGATCTCCAGAAAAAAGAAAAGCCCTGCTAATTTCTGGGGTGTCAGCACTAATGCTGTGGATGGTTTCAGGCTGCAAATGGTTTAACCACTGGCTGGCAAGGTTTCTGAGTATTTAGCAGTTGGCTTTTTGCGAGTCTGCTAGCTCTAACACACGTAGGTCCCACTCGGTGAGGGCCTTGTGTGTATCGGGCTTCATATGTATTTCATCTTCACAGCTTGCCCCTCAGGTAGTTATAATTAACCCCAGTTTACTGATGAAGAAATTGAGGTTCTGAGATACAAAGTGGTTTGTATAGGGTCTCATGTTAAGTGACAGATGTAGGATTTGAACCTGTAATTCTAGAGTGTGTGCTCATTCCTCTGTTCCAGTTTGGGTAGGCGTGGCAATGCATGGGCAAGTGTGGCCTAATCTGAAACATATTACAGACCTGAAGTACATGACTCCCTTATCTGAGATGTGATAGGATAGATTCTCACCTTTTGGAGTGTTCTGGGGTTCACCCTGGGCTTTTCAGACTCATAAAGAATGTGTCCCCACCCCTTTTGTCTTCCTGGCCAATAAATCACCAGATGGAAGGAGGGCATCTGCTTCTACTTCTCTGCTGGGAACCCTCACACATTGTGTCGAGAAGTGGAGAATGGAAATCTTTCTGGGAGGCCATTAAAATTAATCCTGGGAGATGAGGCAAGCCAGGATTTGGCCAAAGTCCAGCATAATGTGCTATCCCCCAAAGAGGGAAAGAACATTCCTTCCGAGATGGCGCTCCTCTTTGAACCTCTGGGCCTGGTCCAATGAATGCAGAGCAGAACTCCACGGAGAACTGTGTGTTCACACTCCCTTATGGCTTTTTCCTTTTGCTAGCCCAGCTCTTCATGCCCTACTTTTAGATCCAGCCAGCTACCTCCATGCCTCCAACCTATGAGACCCACTAACTGGATTATCATTATTTATTTGCCTGCTAGACTGAGCTGCTCTCTATCGCTGCCAGCCCCACATTTCTCCCAGCCAGAGACCATCCTCCAGTATAGGAAGCACACTTCTTCGAAAGGACTTTGCCTACGAGAAGGGCAGCAGCTCCTGTTGACTGCCAAGGTCCGTTTTCCTCTCTGTCCCAGTGACACCCAGATCCTGGTGCATCCTTCTCTTCTAGAGAGCCCGGCCCTCTTAACCTGGGCAGCTAACTAGAGGCAGAAGGACTTGCCAAGTCACCAGCTCCTGGACTGCAGTTCTACAGCTGGGTACGCACACTTGCCAAGAGCAGAGTTTCTAGTGTGTAGGTGGCAACCAGCATGGATCCTGTGCAGTGGCAAGGGATGGCCACCAGCCAGGGAAGCAGGTGCTGGGAGCAGGGGGCAACCCAGGGCAGAGGGGGAGGTGCAGCTGGGTCTCTGCAGCTCACACTGCTAACCTGTGAGCTCACAGTAGGCCGTACAAAACAGGCAGTGGGCTGCATTTGGCCCCTGAACTGGAGTTTGCTGCCCTCGCTCTAGACAATCAACAAAACAATACATCAAGCCCTGGTGTTCAGTGTTTGCCAATTTGTGTGGTGTGAATACGCCCACCATGGAGGATTTCAGGCTACCAACATGACGTCACTGAATGTTGGGCTGGGAAGAAGTGTGCGGTAGCACATCATCAGATAGGATTTCTGCCATAAAGACACAATAGACACGAATAACTCAAGAGCATAGCTCATAGTAAAATGCTATAAAATAATTAGGAAATGATGGTTTTTGAGTATTACCTTTGTTCTTAATACAGTTTATTTACTTGTAAGTTTATATAATTTAATATCTAATAATGGCTGTTTGACAACCAGCTGGCAGAATTTCTGAAAAGTTAGCAGTTTTAGGCTTGGCTGTAGCACACCAGTGCCCTTGGTTCTTCTGACTACACCAGCCATATAGAAGGGAAGAGAGAAAAGCCACCAGTGGTGAGAGAACCGAGAATCAGCAAATGACAAAGAAGTGTTCACCTCTTCCATTCCTTCCCCTGAAGACTTCTACCCCTGGCATTATGTACTATTGTTTTCTTAGCCTAACAAAGATTTAAATTTCTCCTCCTTGGGGATGATGTGAAGGGGGTTCTTGAGCACCCCCTAGTGGTTAGATGGTTGACCAACATGAAATTCACATCCTGTGTTCCTCTGTGCTCCACTCCTACAAGATGCTGTAGGTTGTGTGCCTGTTGTATGCCAGGTACTCTATTGGGTGCATTATGTACATTATCTTGCCTAATCTTTACAACAAACTTGCAAGTAAGCATTACTGTCCAAATTTTATAAATGAAGGACATGAGGCTCAGAAAAGTTAAGCAACTAGTCCAAGGTCACACAGCTAGGACACATCAGAGTTAGCATTCAAACCTCACATCTGGCTTTCTCCCAATCTTTGTGCTGGCTTTGGTTCTTCTTCCTTTGACACCTATAATTCCAGTCCCATAGACATCTCAGAAGCAGAGCAGAGACTGATGTGGCAGCCACCTTGAATATTATGGCCTTTACTTTTCTGTTTCTCAGTTAAATGGACAGTGGCTTGGGAGAACTCATACACGGGAAATAAAAGCCAGAGAAGATCATTTAGAAAAATAAATGAAACCTTCGCATTTCAGAGATTCAGGAATAAACTCAGTAAACAGACAGATTCAGTATGACAAAGGCAGGCCTTCTAGTCTCCAGAGGCTGTACTCTTACCATGGTGTACGGTGCACAGCCCTGCTCTCATAATTTCCCAGTCAGGGTGGACTTTGACTTACAACATGGTTCTACCATTTTCTCCAACCTCATGGACAAGTTGGAGAATGTCCCTGTGGCCTTGGCCCCATCAGATAGGAAAGCTTTCCAGAGCAGACTGAAAGGGGGTGGTAATGTACGTATGAGCTCCCTACTGCTGCTGTAACAGACAACCACAAACTCTGTGGATTAAAACAACACAGATTTACTATCTTATAGTTCTATAGGTCAGAAGTACAACACAGGTCTCATTGAGCTAAAATCAAGGTGTCAGCAGGGCTGTTTTACTTTTTGGAGGCTTACGATGAATATCTATTTCCATGTCTTTTCCAGGTTCCAGGGAACACCCATATTCCTTGGCTCATGGGCCCCTTTTCAGTCCTCAAAGCCAGCAGTGTTGTATCTCTCTAACCCTTCTTCACAGTTATAGCTCCCTCTCTGACTCAGCTGGGAAAGGTTCTCCACTTCTAAGGACTCATGCAATCAGATGGGGCACACCCAGATGATCTAGGCTAATCTCCACATTTCAAGGTTTTTCCCTTAACCACATCTGTAAAGCCTCTTTTGCCATGGAAGAATTTGCGGATTAAGACATGGACATCTTTGGGGGACCATGTTCCTTCATATCACAGGGAGTAAGAGAAAACAACAGCTAGAGAGCACTGAAGGGCAAACCCAGGGAGGCAAACATTCACCATTAAGTCAAAGAAACTAGAAACGAGAGGCAGAGCCGAGAAGTCTGTGCATCGGGCAGACACAGAAGTGGAGCAAAGAACAAGGACAGAGCCAAGTCCAGATAGAAAGGGTCCAAGATATCTGAAGGACGGGGTGGGGGTAAGAGACAGAGGGGTCCACACGCACTTCTGTTGGGTCTGATTGGGTCAGCCCTGTTTAAGACTCAGAGTCAGGATAGCCTTATGGCTTGGCCATTTCTGGTCACCACCTCAGTCAGTTAGGCTAGGGTATGCTGCATTAACAAATAATCCCCAGGGCTTCCCTGGTGGCGCAGTGGTTGAGAGTCCACATGCCGATGCAGGGGACACGGGTTCGTGCCCCGGTCCGGGAGGATCCCACATGCCTAGGAGCGGCTGGGCCCGTGAGCCGTGGCCGCTGAGCCTGCGCGTCCGGAGCCTGTGCTCCGCAACAGGAGAGACCACAACAGTGAGAGGCCCGCGTACCGCAAAAAAAAGAAATAATCCCCAGGGCTTCCCTGGTGGCGCAGTGGTTGAGAGTCCACATGCCGATGCGGAGGACGCAGGTTCGTGCCCCGGTCCAGGAGGATCCCACATGCCGCGGAGCAACTAGACCCGTGAGCCACAACTACTGAGACTGCGCGTCTGGAGCCTGTGCTCCACAACAAGAGGGGCCGCGATAGTGAGAGGCCCGCACATCGCGATGAAGAGTGGCCCCCGCTTGCCGTGGCTGGAGAAAGCCCTTGCACAGAAACGAAGACCCAACACAACCAAATAAATAAATAAATAAAATTTTTTAAAAAAGAAATAATCCCCAAATCTCAGAAGATACACTATAGATACATCATGAGTTGGCAGGGAGACTGAGGAGGTGTTGGCGAGGGTAGGTGCTTTCTTTGCTCATCAGAATCTCTAGGGGACCTAGGCTGAAGGAGCAGGCCCGTCTCAGATAATACCCATTGCAGTGTCAGAGGGAAGAGATCCCTGATGGCCTTTTACTGGCGATTAAATTCTCCATCTAGCTCTCACTTCCTCACAGAACTCATTGTCCAGAGCTGGAATTAGTTACTAGGCTCCATCTAACCACACGAGAACTAGGAAGTACAATTCTACCATGGACCCAGAAGGGACTTTGGGGAGAACAGAAACATCTAGAGAACAACACTAATGGCTATCACATCTTGAAAAACACATGGATGCTAATGTACACAGGTAGAGAAAGTGCCAGATTCCATTGGAGAGGAAGTAATAACTGAACCGGATGTTGAAGGACAAGGTCCACCACGCCCTGGGAAGAACTTGTGCAAAGGCCAAAAGCAGGGAATAGGCTGGTGTATTTGAGGGGTGGCAGGAAGTGCTGGTGGCTGCACAGAGGGTTCAGTGGTGGAACAGGAAGGGACGAGTGGGTAGGGCAGGAGGGTCCAGCTGGTGCCTGATTTCTGTGCCTCCCTAAGGAATTTGCCCTTGACCTGTGAGAAATGGCAGGGAATGATTAAAGATTTTAAGCATGGAGTAAGATGCTCAAATCTGTGTTGTAGAAACATAGCTCTGACTGAAGGGTTGGGGCTAGACTGGGGGGGCCAATCCTGAAAGCGGAGGCCAGTTAAGGAAGATAGGTGCTGAGAACCTGACATAGGAGTGTGGCAGGAGAATGAAGACTTGAGACACTTCCTGCGGAGGTTTCCCTCTTGTGATCCTTTATTGCTTGATTCTGTTTTTTCTAGACACTTCTTATTTTGACTCCAACACCAAAAGAGATGGTAATTAGAATTAGAAGGTGTTCTTTCTCATATATTCACCTCCTCAGCATGCATCTCAGACGCTGCATCCCTGGCCTCTGCTCCCAGCTCCATCCAGTTGGCATTCCTTTCCGCTCCCTGGCACTGTCTAGCTGAGGAAGGCGGTGGTGACTCAGTGTCTTCAGTGGGGTTTCAGTGCACTCTCTGGCCTATAGGGTCCAGTGCCTGGGTCCTGCCTTGTGGGCCCCTCTGCAGCTTCTCAATTATCTTTTGCTGCTCACTGGGGGATGACCTCTTTTTTTTTTTTTTTTTTTTTTTTGCGGTACGCGGGCCTCTCACTGTTGTGGCCTCTCCCGTTGCAGAGCACAGCCTCCGGATGCGCAGGCCCAGCGGCCGTGGCTCACGGGCCTAGCCGCTCCGCAGCATGTGGGATCTTCCCGGACTGGGGCACAAACCCGTGTCCCCTGCATCGGCAGGTGGACTCTCAACCACTGCGCCACCAGGGAAGCCCTGGGGGATGACCCTTGAGCACCTGGGCAAGCCCTCTTAATCTGTTTTTTTCCCAGCCACGGGACTGGGCTTCTGTCTCAGTTTCAGCTTCCCATGTATTTCCTGCCTTCAGAAGGTTGGAGTTCAGTCACCCACACCTGGATTTCTCAGTGGTCATCACTTGTCCCTTATTCCAGAGCAGTAGTTCTTGAAAGTGGTCTGTAAACCTCTGAGGGGTCACTGAGACCCTTCAGGGGATCCCCAAAGTCAAAACCATTTTCATAATAATACTAAGATATTATTTGTCTTTTTCCATTCTCATTCTCTCTTGAGTAGGAATTCCAGAGGGTATCATAATGTGATGCGTCAATATCTGGAAGATCTGTGTAACTCAGTGAGCCAATGTTTTTCTAATGACCAATGCATGATGTTACAAAACATGAATCTGTAAAAGAACTATTCAAAACACAAGGCAGGACTTCCCTGGTGGCGCAGTGGTTGAGAATCTGCCTGCTAATGCAGGGGACACGGGTTCAAGCCCTGGTCTGGGAAGATCCCACATGCCGCGGAGCAACTAAGCCCGTGAGCCACAACTACTGAGCCTGCGCATCTGGAGCCTGTGCTCCGCAACGAGAGGCCGCATTAGTGAAAGGCCCGCGCACCGCAATGAAGAGTGGCCCCCGCTCGCCGCAACTAGAGAAAGCCCTCGCACAGAAACGAAGACCCAACACAGCCAAAAATAAAAATAAATAAATTAAAAGAAGGCTCAACATTAAAAAAAAAAAACCACAAGGCAGACCAATGGATTTTAATGAAGCTGAGTATGAAAAGTGCACTGATATGATTTCAGATTCCACATTGCAACTCATGTTTAAAAAGTTACCATATATTGAGTTTTCGTGTAGTACCAATGAAGAATAACCACAACTATTTGAAAAAAAAATACTCTTAAAATATTTTCCCTTTTCCAATTACATATCTTTATGAGGCTCTATTTTCTTATATGCTTCAACTAAAACAATATATCGCAACAGATTGAAGGAGGAAGGAATTTAATATCTGACACTCCAGAATTCAGCTGCTGCCTGGATTCTAACTGACCAGATCCCCCCAGTGGAACTCCCTCCATTCCGGGGTGGGTCTCAGTCATTTCCTCCGAGATACGAAAAATCCCTAGCCCTGGTACCTTTCAAAGCTGGCCTGACTTTGATTCCCAACTCAAAGTGATTTCAGGAAAATGTATTCTGTGAGCCTCACTTTCCCTGTTTAGAAAACGGGGGTCAATACTTAGGAGGCTGTTCTCCTGCCCCAGCTGGGAGGGCAGGCCTGGCTCCATTTTCTTAACCGTGAGCCTGTTCTGTCCAAGGACTGGTTACATCTTGCAGTCGCGTTGCCATCTTGCAATCACAAGATGGCAGATCTGATGCCCTTCAGAGCATGCAGAGTAAATTGCTGTCTCTGTAGAACTGAGAGTAGGAAAGGGAAAAGTCAGCACTCTATTTGCTGCCCCGTCATTGGCCATTAGCACAGAGCTACCCAGCACATAGATGTTGGGTGTGAATCACATGACCATTTAAATCACCCGCCCCCCGGTGTGTTCTTCACGCAATGGTTATAACCCTCTGGCACCTTAAATGAGGGCAGTGCAGGTGGAGGAAACACTGACATACACAGGAACGTGTTCCTAGAGTGTCAGCCCCCTGAGGACAGGGACCCTCTGCTCTTACTCACCTGTGGATCATTTGGATCCGCAATACCCAGAATGGCGCCCGGCACACAGGAGGTGCTCGAGAAGTGCGTACTGAATGAGTATGTGTGAGACGTGAGTGCCCAGAGGAAAAAGCCAGGACGTGAATACAGCACGCATCTTTGGGTGATGGGACCTCTATTTCCTTTTTTTCTATCTCTTTGGATTTTCCCAGTTTCTATAAGAAATAGGCATTACAGTTACAATGGGGACACGTGAGATAAGCTTTGAAATAGCTTGAGTTCAAATTGTGACCTGGCTACTTGCTGGCTGTGAGACCTTGGGTAAGTTGCTTCTCCTCCCCGTGCCAAGTTTCCCCATCAATATTAATAATATTAATAATAACAGCCTCATGTGGTTGTTAGGAAGATTAAATGAGATAATGCCTGTAAATAGGTGACGTCTGGTGCTAGGAAACACAGGAAGCACTTGATTAACATTAGACTGTAACTTCGTTGTCGTTTGCGTACTGATCGTGATTGGACATTTCCGTGGATACCTGGAGACTTGCCTTGAAGGCTTCAAGAGAAGAGTTGGTGGGGTGGAAGTGTTGTGGGGTGGACAGAGACCTGGGCTGGAGCTAGCTGACCTGCCATTTACTGGCCAAGTGGCCTCAGGCAGGGGCACTAACTTCTCTAAGCCACTGTCCTTTCTGCCTCACAGAGACTTTTGTGTGAATCAAGAGGACGTGATGATGTGAGATGCCATCCAGGTGTGAGGCATTATTTTTATTACCTAGGAAGTTAGAAAAAGGTAAAAAGGACTCCTTTCTCCTATCCTTAATAGGATTACTGCTCTCCTTCGACTTGAACAGAGAGTTCCTTGTCCCTGAAAGCCACCAGGGCCTGGTCACGGGGCAGAGCCTGCAGCCAAGGGTGGCTTTTCTGCCAGGCCCAGCGAGGCTCCTGCTTCTAGATAACCCTGGTCCTCCCTTTCTCCTGCCCCAGCGCTTCCCACACAGCTGCGGCCTCATTATCCAGGGTGACTGAGAGCTTCGGAAAGGAGCTTAACCAGGGCTAGGCTTTCAAGTGTTCATAATAAAGCTTCAAAGTTCACACCTTCATTAAGAAGTGAAGAGTCAGGCCTCCCCCCACTTCTGCCGGGGCTATTGTTCCCTTCCCATCCCCATCCGGCTGCAGGTTCAAAAGACAAGCGGGATTGGTTTTCTTTGTCCAGACAGCTCTCCTAACCAGAAAGGCTAGACCTGTTTGTTAAGAAGAGAGAGCTCTATCCTGCAGCCCCCTGCAGAAGTGCTGTGAAGGTTTCACAGGTGCTGGGGAATTTGGGCATTTCTCAGGGCTGCAAGGGCTGTGTCTGGGAGGCAGGACTGGACTTGTTCTGTGGGGTCTCGAGGGAGGGGACCTAGGACCAGTGGGCGGAGATAAAGGAGGGGGTAGGTTTCTTAATCCTAGAAGGGAGCGCTCTTTACTGGGCAGAGGTGTGCAAAGGTGGACCTTGGCGTTTGGGGAGGTGATGCTCTCCATGTCAGTGGCGAGTGCAAGAGCAGGGGAACTGACTCTTGGCAGGGAAGCTGCCGAAGACGTGAGGCTTTGGCTGTGAAGTTCGGCTGGCAGAACTTTCAGGCCCCTTTCAGCCATGTCATGCTGAGACCTCCTGACTCCATGACCTCTGCTTCTGCATATTGGGCCACTTCCCAGCTTTTCCCTTTCAAGTTCCCCTGTCCTCCAGACTCCCAACTGTGGACGTCTCCATAAATGCATGTGTGGCCTCCCTGTCTTTTCTGTTTTTCTTTTAGCTATTTGAGAGGGAAGCTATCGAGACATCTCGGAGCCTCCTTTGTTACCGAGAAAGCATTTGCTTCCTTTGGTTCCATGTCGAGGTCCTGAGGGATCTGTTTCCTCTTCACCGCACCCTGCTAGGACAGGGCCGAGCTCAGAGAAGCCCCAGGCATCAGTCAGGGCTGGGACACTTGTGAGTGCTTCTCCTGGGTAGGAGAGAGCCTCACCAAAGAGCCCTCTCTCCTCCCCCCACCCCGGGAAAGGAGGGGCTTTTCTGTGAGGGCACCCGCACTTTGGATGGTCCTCTTGGTTTCATGATGAGCAACAGAGCAGAGGCTGATTTTCAGGTGAGACAACCTGAGTGACTTGGAATGCATGACTGCAGATCACCAAGTTTCACAAGCAAATTTTTCTCCTTTCTATTGAGCCGAAAAAGGAAGGTGAAAAAAAAAAATCCCAGTGTGTTGGAAAGATGATGGGCTTTGTAAACGGGCCTGGGTGTGGGTCACAGCTCTGCCACTCGTTAGCTGGAGGACTTTGAGCATGCCACGTCAACTCTCTGAGCGTCCGTTTCCTCAAGTTTCATCAGGCCAGGCAGCAAAAATACCCATCCTGTACAGTGGTCCTAAGGTTTAATGGCAGATGCCATGGAAGGTTCCAGAGACCCTTGTTAAATGTTAATTCCCTCTCCCCATCATTATATTTAATATTCAGTCTTTGGGAAATTGTATTAATGGTCTCTTAATAAAAGATTATCCTATAGTATAATTATTTACATTTTTAAATGTTCGTGCATGTCATTAAGTGAGAACGTCCTTTTGTCTTTTAGTTATCTCTTCTGTAGAAATATATTTGTGTATTATGTTGTACGTACAGGGACGTTTGTTGTAGTGGTGTTTGTAATAGCCAAAAATAGGAGTTGGCTTATATGTTCCACAGAGCATTAAACAAACTATGATTATATCTATACTAGGGAATACCAGGCAGGCACTAAAAATACCAGGCAGCCAGTCTAGATGAGCTGACGTGGAAAGATGTATTGGGATGAAAAAAGAGTCAATTGCAGCGTAATGCACAGCGTGATACCATTTTCTAAAAGGGAGATGTATGTGTCTGTATAGTTATATGTGTACCAATGCACAGGAAAGGTCCTGGAGGAAACACATCAAACCATGGACAGTAGTTTCTAGTGGGGGACGTGGAGTGGGATTGGAAGAGTGGGGGTAAAGGGAAGGAGCTTTTATTACTGCCTGTTTATATAACTGTGTTGTTGGGATGTTTTACAATGAGGATATATCTACTTCTTACTAGAGAGGAGAACGAAAAACTATGCAGACCATAAAAAGGTCTGTGGTTGCCAGGGTTTGATGGGAGGGAGAAGTGAATAGGGGGATCGCAGGGTTTTAGGGCAGTGAAAATGCTCTGTACGCTACCATAATGGTGGGTCCACGTCATTATACATTTGTCCAAACCCATAGGATGCAGAGCAGCAGGAGTGAAGCCTAAGGTCAACTATGGACTTTGGGTGATTATGACGCGTCAGTGCAGGTTCATCGACTGTAGCCAGCGTAACCACTGTGGTCGGGGATGTTGTTAACAGGTAGGCTTTGTATGTGTGGGAGCAGGGGAGATATGGCGGATCTCTGAACCTTCCTCTCAATTTTTCTGTGAACCTAAAACTGCTCTAAAAAATAAAGTCCTAAAGAAAAGATAGTAAGTAAAAGATTGCACCTTTCACTGCCACTCAAAAGGTGAAGCTGATACTGGCAAAAACAGTTCCATGGATCAAATTAAGCAACTTGTCCTTTCCTTTCCCTTTCGAGGAGTCAAGACTGCTAGGACTTAGAGGAAGCCATTTATTTGGATATGGAGCTGGGCTGGGTGAAGTAGGCCAGATGGAATTCAGGACACTGCTGACCTAGACAGATGTAGGAAAAACATTCATTTGGTCATTCTTTTATTCAACAGAAATTTATTAAGGGCCTATCACCTTTTAAGTGTTGAGGATAACAAAGTAGAGAAAAAGCCCTTGTCCTAACAAAACTTGCAGTTGACTGGGCAAAGGCTGGGGTGGGTAAGATAGATAATAAACAAACCCACTTTAACGTGAGTTTAGTGTTCTGCAAAGACAGATGCATCAGGACAAAGGGCTAAAGGGTGAGAGATGAGGTGGAAGCAGGGCTGGATGCCGGGTGTGGGGGGCACCCTTTGAAATAGAATCATCAGGGATACCTCTCCGGGGAGGTGCTGTTTGAGCAAAGACCTGAATCAAACAAGGGAGCGAGTCACACCTCAGAATGGAAAGCCTTGGACCGGGAAGAGCGGGGTGTGGTCAAGGGAGCAGCAAGAAGCCCCTGGGCAGTGGAGGCAGGTCACGGGAGCCTCACAGGGCATGGCGGGGACTTCGAATTTTTTTTGCACACATCGAGAAACCATTGGAGGGTTTCGAAGGAAGGATGACGTGGTCTGGCTACATTTTGAAAAGGGCCGTTCTGGCTGCTTTGAGAGAAGAGAGAGGGTAGGAAGGCAGGCGTGTGACGCCTATTGTTAAATGCACATCTCTTGTAATTTTCCAAGAGGGCAATGATGCCAGTTTGGGTGACAGTGATAGCGGTGGAGGTGGTGAGAAAGGGTCAGATTCATGCAATATTTAGGAGGTAGAGCTGATAGGAGTTTTGATGCTCTGGATGGGGGTTGTGAAGGAAGGAAGGGAGTTGAGGATGAAATGTTTGACAAGCTCTAGGCAAAGGTGCATTTCCACAATCAGAAAACTGTAGTAATGAACCCCCGTGGAAAGCTTTTCAGTTCTCCATGTGGTTGAACTCCATTTCTGATTGGACCCTCACATCTATCCTCCAGAGAACTGTTGTCATTTGACAGATGAAGACACGGAGGCTCAGATGTGCCTTGCCAAAGGTCACAAAGCTGCTACTTAGAGGAACCATGTCTTGATTCCCTTAAAT
Organism: Globicephala melas; assembly: GCF_963455315.2. Classification (NCBI taxonomy): domain Eukaryota; kingdom Metazoa; phylum Chordata; class Mammalia; order Artiodactyla; family Delphinidae; genus Globicephala; species Globicephala melas. The sequence goes on from NC_083319.1 coordinate 26,276,533, forward strand.
CTTACGCTCAGGATGGGTCCAGTTGACGGTCATCACTGGGTCTGGTTTTTTGCTGGCAAGTGGAGGGGCGCGATCTCTAGGAGCTCACGATGGAAGGTATTTGTGAGCCAGGTAAGTGCAGGAGGAAGCTTCAGAGGAGATGGGATTTCAGCACCTGTTGTTCAGTCCCTTTCAAATGCTGGCAGAAGCCGGCTCAGGCTACTGCAGCCTGTCTGGGCCACCAGAAGCAGGTGGTAGCCGCTGAAATCTCCACGGGGTGAGGCCAAGAGCGACTCCCCTCACCAGGTGCCGGGCACAATGGGTTACTTGTCAGGGAACTGACTCAGGTTCCCTAAAGCCATCCTCCCAAAAGGCTCGGCCCCTCCCACCACCTCCTTTTCCTCCCCTCCTCTCATCCCTGGACCTGCTCAGAGCACTTCCCACCCCAGCTGTTCCACTGAAAAGACACTGTGACTGGCCGAAGCCAGTGTCCCCTTTCTTTTTTTTTTTTTTTTTTTTGTGCGGTACGCGGGCCTCTCACTGTTGTGGCCTCTCCCGTTGCGGAGCACAGGCTCCGGACGCGCAGGCTCAGCGGCCATGGCTCATGGGCCCAACCGCTCCGCGGCATGTGGGATGTTCCCAGACTGGGGCACGAACCCGTGTCCCCTGCATCGGCAGGCGGACTCTCAACCACTGCGCCACCAGGGAAGCCCCAGTGTCCCCTTTCTGCTCTCTCCTTGCCCCTCCGCCCTTCCTGCAGCATTCAGCCCTGCTGACCCTTCCCTCCTCTCGTCCCATTCTCCTTCCTTCTGCTCTGTGCTGTCGCCCTCCTCTGCTTCTTCCCCCCACACCAGCATCTTATTTTTCAGCCTTGCAGCTTCCTCCTTTAGCTCACGGTCCCACCCCAAACCTGGGTCTCCCAGCTCCAGGTTTTCAGTTCTTGCTTCTGTAGAGATGCTCCCAACCTATATCTCCAGCTGGGACCTCCTGAGCTCCCAAAATCATTGCTGCCTGGATCTCTGTCTTCCCAGGCGGAGGTGATAGTTGTGAAAGCAGCTGGAGCATCCAGGGAATGGAGAGGTGGTCTCTTCCACGTGGAGTGGAGATGATGAGACTCAGCAGGGGAGGCTGAGACCAGACCGTGAGGGGACCCAAAAGCCGTGCCAAAAGGGCTGTGTGCATCTTGGATTCAGGATTAAAAACAGAGGTTTCTGGTCCCAGAAAAATGACAAATTGCATTTTGGAAGAAGAATCACTAACCAGCCTTGTGGAAGTTGGACTGGACTGGACGTTACTAGTCCATGAGAGAGGGGGAAGAGAGCTGAGGAGTGGCCAGCTTTGGAAAACATAAGCAGACACAGTCTTCTGAGGAGTGGATTGGGTTTGAGAGGAGGTGGAAAGGAGAGAGGGAGAAAAGAGGGAGGCTGCAGCTTGCCTCCCAGCAGGCTTGCCCCCTGCTGTGTTGGTCTCTCTCCCTGGGACACGATGTATATATATCCTCCTCATTTTTTTTCTTCCTGGTGCTAATTTTTACGGTTCTAGATGGGAAAAAATTTTTTTCTGTGAGGCCAAATGGATTCATTAATGCTTTGCTCTAACCAACTGGGTGAATCAGCGTGTTTTCAGTTTGTTTATAGGCTAGTTTTATAGTTTACAACACACTTTAATTCAAATAATTGCATTTGAGTCTCACAGTCAGGCAGTCAAGTAGATGTTGTGATTGCCAATTTGCAGATGAAAAAAACTGAGGGTCAGAGAGAGGTGACATGTCCAGGGTCTGACAGCTATCAGTGGCAGAGTCAGGCCTTGAACTCCTTGGGTCTTTTAACTCCTTGGCCAGCACTTCCATCGGGCCATGGGTACTAACTGATTAAACCCATCGGGGTGTCTGAAATTTCCAGCATCAAACACAAATAAGCTATTTAGTAGACATAAACTGCTTTTGCCTGCTCAGGTTACAAATCCCTCCTTTTTGGTATTTGCATCTCTGTTAGTTAAGATAATGCAAGCTGCTGTAACAAGCAAATCCCCAAATGCATAATGTTTCAAACACGATGGAATATTCACCATGGGTATTCCTGTTTGCTAGGCAGCTTTCCTCTAAGGGGTGGACATTTAGGGACCAGGCTCCTTCCATTTTGGGCATCTACCCTCTTCTATTCATGGCTTCTAAAGGTGGCTGGGAGGTTTTCTTCTTTGTTTTTAATTAATTAATTAATTTCTGACTGCGTTGGGTCTTCGTTGCTGTGCGCGGGCTTTCTCTAGTTGCAGCGAGTGAGGGCTACTCTTCATTGCAGTGCGTGGGCTCCTCATTGCAGTGGCTTCTCTGTGGAGCACGGGCTCTAGGCGCACGGGCTTCAGCAGTTGTGGCTCGCGGGCTCTAGAGTGCAGGCTCAGTAGTTGTGGCGCACAGGCTTAGTTGCTCCGCAGCATGTGGGATCTTCCCGGACCAGGGCTCGAACCCGTGTCTCCTGCATTGGCAGGCGGATTCTTAACCACCGCGCCACCAGGGAAGTCCCAGCTGGGAGGTTTTGATGGGCCTAGAAGCAATACATCTTACTTCTCCTCACTTTCCATTAGCTAGAACTTAGTCATATGGATATACCCACCTGTTAAGGAGGCTGAAATCATTCATTAGAATGTGTATCTAAGAAGAAGAGAAAACAGATTAGGGAAAGTGAGACAGATACCGCCACAGCAGTGGTGAACCATTGTTCCCTAGCTCTCAGCCCACCAGGCCCAGTGGAATTTCCTGCTTCCTACCCTCCATTCTCCTTATCTAAGATCCAGGATGATTCAGCCTGGATGATAATACTAAGTGAAATCACCTTACTTCACTCCTGCACGCGATGATTGTTTTAGGTATTGACACATGACCCACACTTGTCCGGTGAACCTCAATCCTAGGATTTTATTAGAACTTTTGGCAAAGAGAACCTCTCCTTCCATTGGGGTTGCTGAGGTGTGAAGATATGAGCCCGGGCAACCATTGTGTCAGCATGGTGGGAGAACAGCCGTGAGAATGAACCCAGCTAATAAGAAAGCAAGACTGAGAGATAGAAAGAGATGCCTTTGAGTGATATCCTTTGAGTATCTAAATTCTGACATGTCAGTACTGATCAGTCCTTCCCCTGACTTTTTCGACTAAGGTATCTAATAAACCCTTTAAAATTGCTTTTCTTGAACCTAGTTCAAATTGAGTTTCTATCACTTATAAGCCAGAGGCCTAATAGAAGCCCATTTGCAAAACTCTGGGACACCCTGCTGCCCCTTCCCTCCATCCTCCAATGTGATGGCACTCTGCTCTCCATGAGAGCACTCCCCCTGCTTTGAGTCATCCCATTGCCATATGGCTGGACTGCTCACTTTCCCACTTGCTTTTTTTTTTTTTTAACACAGGAATTGTTATGAATCAAATGCAACATGTGTTGCCTTCTAAAGAGGTCAGAATGATTTAGAATCACATTGATTTTTTTTTATACCCTACAGAAATGATAGCAGAAAAACTTGTTTACAAGGATGTAAACTCAATATAGGGTGCGTCTCGGTCTCACATGGGTTCCTCATATGAATGGACCGGTTTTGAATACTGTGAGGAAAAATTCTTCTAAAAACCAGTCACTTATAGGTGTTTTAAAAGTCAGAGTATGGCATCTATTCATAAAGTTTTCACTGGTACAAAATCATGGCAAAAATCTGGTAGAGTATAGCAGGCATGTGGCATCACATTTATACACACACACACACACACACACACACACACACTTTAAGAAATCGAAACTAGCATTGTTGTTAAAGAAGTTCAAAGAAAACGTGTTGGAGCTTTGCAAGAAGTTCTGGGGCTGTTGGGAGTTCTGTTAGAGAGGAGGCAAGAAGTCTGCTTGGTTTGGATTTCCGCTGCTGGAGAGGGTTTTAGGAACCCAGAGAGAGTTTGGAGGCCAACCTCTCGCCCTCTTTCACAGCAGGCTCCAGCCACACTGGACCTTGGGCAGCTCCTCACACATTCCACAGTCTCAAACTTCCTTAACTTGTACCTAGGGCATACTCCCCATACTTCTTCACTTAGAAAATATCATTTGAGATGCATCAAATGATACCACTTCTGTGAAGCCTTCTAGGGAAGAGTCGGTCACCCTCTTCTCTGTGTCCCATGATCCTTTGCACATACCGCCATGTTGGAATTTTTCCTATCGTACATTTTTGTGGATGGCTTCTGTGTTCATCTCCCTGGCTTAACTGTGTGTTTCTTGAAAGCAGAGACTATGGCTCAGACATCTCTATAGTTCCCATAATTTTAGGCTAGGACTTGGCATGTAATGGATGTGTAAAAACAAAAAAATCATATAAATGGAAAACACAAAGCTTATAAAATTGCACAACAAGATTTATGGGGGAGAGAAAGATGTTTGCTTAGCTTTGAGAAGACTGATAAGGGAATTGACAATTCAAAGAGATAGAGCCAAAGGGTCATTCTGGACAAGCAGATAAACTTTGTGTGTACTTCAGTCTGTGATTGAATTATTTTTTCTTGATCACTTAGGGAACAGCCAAGACAACTTAGATGAGGACTTGAAATGAAATGACTTGGTTTTCCTACTCGTTCCATGTAGACTGGTTATTATCCAGTTAATACTAGGGTTACCAGTCTGCCTGGGAAAGCTCAAGTTTGCACCTGCTGTCCCTACTATTTATAGTGCCCCAGTTAGGTCTCAAAAAAGTGTACCAGTGTGGATATAAGTTCTTTGGCCACCCTATTCATGGAGAACTCTGTTGGCCTGAGATATCAAAGACAGAGTTGGACTAAGAGACAGTTTCTTGTAAGTTGAAGAGGGCCTTGACTCTAGCTATTCTCCATGTCTCAGTGGTCAAGAAGGGGAAATTTCACTCCTGGTGCCCTTCTGTTGCTTTCTGAATGGGAAGAGGGGATTTTACTTTCTTTCTCTATTAATCTGTGGCCAAATAAAACATTGGTGTTATCTATCAACATTTTAATCCATACAACAACATTGTAGTAGAGAGTAGTAAGTATTTTACAGATAAAGAAGTTAGGACTCAGAGAAGTTAAGTAAATTGCTCAAGAGCACACAGCAAATAAGGATCAGTCCCAATGATAACCTCATTTTGTCTGACTCTCTGTCATGCCCTGTCCACTTTGCAGCACTGCTCATAATTTAGAAACTGTTTTCACAAACAGATTCCCTTATTTTGGAACTTATTTTCTCTTGTCTGAATTATTAGGTATGAAATAAATTCTGCCTTTCCAGAGAAGACCCTGTTAGACATCTCTTTGTTGTAGAAGATCATTTGGGTCTATGAAGTTCAGTCTGTAGGTTATTGGGTTGTTTCTGATACGAAATAAGGATCGGGTTTTTGTGAACAAGTGGCTCTGTTGTAATTAAACTCAGCAATGATCTTTTGACTTAGGAACCATTAATATGTAATTAGGCAGGTTTAACTGGAAAACATTTTAATTATTTATAATAGGGACAAGCAAGAGAGTCAGGAGTGGGGACTGAAATTAGACGGCAGAGCTAATAATGCTTTGCCCTGTGATTATTTCAGCATTGAGGATCACAGGGTTGCTTGCAATAGCAAAAAATTGGAAACCGCCTATAGTTTATTCCATGCAATGGAATACCATGCAGCTGTTGTAATAACTGGTTATAGATACTTACTGATGTGGAAAGATAGATCCAAAACCTAGTTAAGGGCAGAAAGCAAATTATAAAGCCATATGCATTATGAGACTTAAATAAAAATTATGCACACCTAGAAGAAGTTCTGGAACGGTGTCTAAGTCTCTCTGCTGTCCAAATTATGGATCGTTTTCTTTTTCCCTTTTCTGGATTTATTTGAATTGTCTAAGTTTCCTAGGTAACATAAATTATATGTACATTTTTAAGTTAAAAATTATTAAATATATAAGAGAAAAGAAAGTGCTTATTTCTCTCTCATCACTATCAAAAGACTAGGGACTTCCCTGGTGGTCCCGTGTTTAAGACTCCGTGATTCCACTGCAGGAGGCATGGGCTCAATCCCTGGTCGGGGAGCTAGGATCTGGCATGCCACGTGGTGTGGCCACAAAAAAAAAAAAAAAAAAGGCATCAAAAAAGAAGGAAATCCTGCCATATCTAAAACATGGATGACCCTTGAAGACATTAGGCTAAGGGAAAGAAGCCAGTCGCAGAAAGACAAATACTGCATGATATCACTTGTATGAGGTATAGAAAATCGTCACATATATAAAAACAGAAAGCAGGGTGGTGGTTGCCAGGAGCTGGGGCTCAGGGGGAAATGGGGAGTTGCTATCCAATGAGCATCAAGTTTCAGTTATGGAGGATGATCACGTTCCAGAGATCTGCTATACAACATGGTGCCTCTAGTTCACGTTACTGTAACGGTGCACCTAAATTTTTGTTGAGGATAGATCTCATGTTAAGTGTTCTTACGATAATTAAAAAATAATAGCAATAAAAAATAAAAACTGTGTGTGTCCCACAGAACAGTTTCCCACAGCTAAGCCCTCCGCCACTATCTACAGGGTACTTGCCCCAGCCTCCCTCCTGAGGTGATGAGACATAACTCTCAGTTCCGAAATGCCTGTTACATGCTAGGAACTGTGCCACGGGCTCTCCCCTGTGAGATTTTCTTTAATCCTCCTATAAACCCAGTAAAGTGGAGATTATCATTCCCATTTTTCAGATGAGGAACTGATTCTGAGGGTCCTGAGATTCCTGATGGAATCGCTAATTCTAGAAGAGGTTCTGCTCTTTTAGATGAACAGCCTGCTCGATGCCAAGCCCAGAGCTCTTTAGGAGAATAGCAACTAGTCATGGGAACAAAGTATAACTATGAATGTAAGCAAGAAAGAGGAAAGCAAGCTGACAAAATGTCCCCTTTGCCTCTGAGGTTGGGACTCCGGTCCCACTGTGCCCTGAGGCCATTTATACAGTTAGTGCCTGGAGAAAGCATTTGTTGGAAAGAATAATCTATTGCACCTTAAAATGAATGGCTGCTTTGGGCTATCACATTTATCAGCTACTATTCACCAAGCACTTCCAATCTGCTAGACCCCACACTGAGTACTTTGCAGACACCATTTCATTTAATCCTTATAACCACCCTATGAGGTAGGTACTTTTATCCTCATTTCTGCTAATGAGGAAATTGAAGCTTGCTTGAGGTGAAGTATGTTGGTCAAGGTCACACAGCTTGTGAGTGGCAGGACTCCAAAAATCTATGCTCTTAACCACAGTGCTACTTTGCCTCCAGAATTAAAAGGAAAAAGAAATTGAAGGAGAGGTCAGAGGAACAAACCTGAAGACCTGGAGACTTGGTGAGGACCTGGGACCAGCTAGAACTTTGTGTCTCTCCCAGTGCCTCTTGTCCATCCATGGCCAGATCCTTCAGATTCCTTTGTGGGAAGGTACTAGGATGTGTTGTGGTGTGGCAGGATAGAAAAATCATGGGTTTTAGATCCATACCGGTTGGTTTAAGTTCTTCAGTGCCACCCACAAGCTCTGTGAGCTTAGGTAAGCTACACAACCTTCCCAAGCCCTGCGTTTATGGCAGGCTCATTGGGATGTCTCGGTGAGGAAAACAGGTGTGAAAGTGCCTGACACGGGCTTTGGCAGGTATATTAGTCAGGCTATGCTAGGCCATGTTGAGGTAACAAATCCACAATTATTTTTCATAATAAAAACTCATTTCTCCATTCACATGAAGTCCCATCCTGGTCAGACAAGCCCCCTCATCTTGTAGCTCTATTGTTTGTTGCTTCCAAGTCACCCAATAGAAAAGTGATGAAGGCACCCCAGCTCCAAGCTGCCTTGGCCCAGACATGGGACACATCACGTCTGTTCATAGTCTGCTGGCCAGAACTCAACACACAAGCCCAAGCAATCACAAAGAAAGCTGGGAGAGAGAGGGGGAGCACGTGGATGGATATTCAGTGCAGAGGGTTGTTCCATGATGTGACTGTTTCCTTCTCTCCTACTTCCAGAGGTGTTTTTTGGAGCTGAAGTTCATATATACATCTAAAGCTATTAGTCAGAAAGCTCTTTGGTTCTAGGTAAGTGGATTCGGAGTCTTTCACAGCTTTTTTCTATGTTGTACGTGAGGAGAAAATATAAGTGAATTATTCTGATCATTTGACTTACTTTCATTGTCAATGGCAAAAATTCAGAATTAAATCAATAACAGCACTGCATTTTGGGAAACTAGTTAAAAGGACTGAATGCCACTTAAAAAAGAAGTCTCTTAATCTGATGTGTGTACATATGTTTTATTTTTGCATTGTATCACAAATAATTAGAACTAATTTGCCTTAGTGATTGTTTGCTTGTGCATTCTTATCTCACCTTGTTCCACAGGATTTGAAGCAGCGCCTTAGAAATTACAGAATACTGTAACAATTGGTTCTTCTGCTTCCTGTCCCCACTCCCCACCAGTCATTCTCTACCTTGGCACCTAGGAGATCTTTTAAAATGCAAAGCTGATCAAGCCACATCTACTTAAAAAGAAAACAAAAATTTTCTAAGACTTTACTCTGTTCCCCCAAATCCTTAGCCTGACAGCACAGTCTGCCATGATCTACCTTTCCAAACTGTGATAGCTGTGCTTTGTGTCAATCTAGCTAAGCAGGAGCTATGCCCTTCCCTGTATAATTCTGAGTTCAAGTTGTCCACAGATAAATTTGCTGTAAGGGAGATGAAGGTGGGACTCATAATATTAGAAGATTTCTAATGACAAGGTATAACATGGGAGGCCATGAGTATGTCAGATGTCCACTACTAACATGTGCGAAGTGTGTACTTTGTGCCAGGCACTGGCCCAAAACCCTTACAGCTACTAACTTGTTTATTCCTGCTGAATAAATCCATTGAATCCTATTGTTATTCCCATTTTACAGATGTAGAAAATGAGATTAAACTAACACAACATTGTAAATCAACTATACTCCAATAAAAATTAATTAAAAATAAAAAAGAAAATGAGATTAAACCCCTTACCCAAGATCATGCAGTCAGGATCTAGACTCATGCTGGGTGACTCCACAGCCCATGCTTTTCATTATTACTATAATTATATACTACAGAAACTTCAACAGAGCTTCTGGGAGATTTTAATTCCCTATGAAAGAGACAAAAAAAGAGATGATCTCTTTTTGTATGGATTATGATAACTAGAATTTTCAGTCATCTCTTCACAAACTTGGGATAAAGCTGAACCCCACAGAGTTCAGAGCTGATAGAAACTCAAAAAACTTATTTATACTCCATTGGTGCTTGTGTATGTGAGTGGTTCACATTGCAATCTCCACTTAATTAGAGCTTTCCTTGAGATCAAATTGTCCCATTGGGTATGCCATGGCATGGTCAGGATAGCAGAAGTTTTGCTGCACTAACAAATAACTCCCAAATCTCTTACAAAAGAAGTTCATTCTTTGTTCATGCTACATGGCCATTGTGAGTTGGCCGTGGCTCTGCTTCAGTGGCCGTATAGCATACAGTGTTCACTTTGGTATCCAGAATGATCTGGAACATTGCTGGTCACTGTAATAGAGGGAAAGAGCAAGGCAGAGTATGCACTAGCTCTTAAAGACTCCACTCACAAGTGGCATGTCATTTCTGCTCACATCTCATTGGCCAAAGCAAGGTGCATGGCCACGTAAGAGTCTACAGGGTGAGTAAGTATAATCCTCTTGCTGGGAGGGCTATTAATTTGGGGGAACAGTCAGTTTACCATGAGACATTGATCCCTTAGCCATAGGGTGTATGGACAGAGGCTGGGGTGATCAAAACGCTCTAGAGATCATCTTTGGCCATAAGTAACCTTTCCTGTTTACCCCAGTGTACTGTACAAATATCTTTTTCTGCACCATCAAGTAAAAACAATAGAGAATCTTGACTTTGATTGTCTTACTTAATTCTCACAAGAACTGAGGCACTAGGGCACTGTTAGTTTGAGCCCAAATCCTAATATCCTAATAATTATTATCCTAATAATCCTAATACAAAGGCAGGACTGGAATTGGGGATTTTAGTCTCCATATACTCAAGGTTCTTTTGGCTCTAATAAAGGATACTCTGAGTTCGGTCTGCAGAATCTGTGACCTGAGGAGCCAGAGTCCTGACCCTCCAGCCCCACTGGCATCTGTACACCTCTCTTCCTGCCTTGAGCTGGCCCATTGACAGGGGTAGTAGTGACCACCCAGGCTCAGGGATAACCAGGGAGAGTGTTAAAAACATATATGCTACAGACTATATTTTTTCTTCTTATTAAGGCTCTGGAGACAAGAACATGACAACATTTTGGCAGCTGGGACTGTAGCCATGTGTGAGGAGAAAGTGATTTGCATGAGCAATGCAAAACCACCTGGTTTATTGCAACTGACTCTGAACAAGTTAAATGAATCAGATTCCCAGTTGGATACTAGAGGAAGCTAACTTACACACACACACACACACACACACACACACACTCACAGTGCAAAAACCTCTAAAAAATACAACCACCCAACACTCGGGTTCCATACAAATAAACTACTGGGAACTTCTTGCCCGCTTGTTCTCCCTCCCCAGCCTTAATTTTCCTGATGAGCTTGTATAAATTCTCTTACCTTGGTAGCTTTATGGCTGGGCTTCCTCTTCCCACCTCTCTATGGACACCCTCAGGAAGGATGTGCTCCGTGGTGCAAAGGAGCTAGGGCAATGGGAGTGCTTGTCCTGTAACCGTCGGCAATTTGAACTTCCCACCAGCCCACCTAACTGAAGAATCCTAGGTCCCACTCTGGACACGTCACCAAACTCCTTGGCTGATTCTTCTGCACGCTGAAGTTTCTAAACCTTGGCCTTAGACTGTCACATGCTACTTATGGATCTGTCAGGCCTTCTCATCTCCTCAGCCTCCCAGGGTTTCTACTCTGTCCTTGCCAGATACTAAAGTAAAGACATATCCCAGCAATGCATTTCTTTGCTGGAAAGGCCATCACCAGGGTTGGTTACAGGCTGATACAGGCTAGGAGAGATGGTTGTGTGTGTTGGAAAAGACAGACCATGGTAGGCAGGGTCATAAAGAAGGCCTTGTGGTGTAAGGAAAGAGCACTTAGCAGGAGGTTGAAGACTTGATTTCAAGACTGAGTTCAGTTACTAATCCTGACAATGCTGAGTTTACTTGGGCTCTCACCCTTCGTTCATTCTTTAAACAAACATACCTTAAGTGCCTACTCTACGCCATTACTATACTGGCTGCTGAGGCATAGCTTGGTTGTAGCCAGCCTTCAAGATGGCCCACAACAATCCCTGTTCCGATATTCACACTCTTGTGAATATCGCTCTCCCACAATGAATAGAGCTGACCTGTGTGACCAATAGGATACGGTAGAAATGGCAGGCTGTGATTTCCATGGCTAGGTCATAAAAGGCACAGTGATTTCTGCTTTGCTTTCTCTTGGAATTCTCACACTGGGTAAGCCAGCCACCATGTTGTAAGGATGTTCAGCAGTGCTTGGAGAGGCCCACGTGGGAAGGAACTGAGGCCTCCTGCCAATAACCAGCACCACGTGAGTGAGCCATTGGGGAATAGCTCCTTCAGCCCCAACCAAGCCTTCAGATAACTGCAGCCCATCTGACATATTGATTGCAACATCAAGAAAGACTCCTATCCAGAGCCAGCTATCAAAGCTGCTTCTGAGTTCCTGACGCACAGAAAAGGTGGATAAGAAATGTCGGTTATTTTAAGCTACTCTGTTTGGGGGCACTTTGTTAAGCAGTCATAGAGAACTAATAAAGTAGCGAGCAGGACATACAAGATCCTTACCCTACCTTCATGGAGTTATAGTCTAGTGGGGTGGGGATGAGGAGGAATAGACAAAATGATGAAATCAAATGAATAAGTATAACTTGTGGTAAGTGCTGGGAAAGAAGCAAGCAGGGCGCTGAGCTGAGATATGATGAGACATGAAAGGCAAGCGCCTTTAATAGGTCGGGCAGGGAATGCTCCCCAAAGAGCTAACGCTTAAGCAGACACTGAGAGCTAAATAAAGGCTCCTAGAGGTGCCACCCGGCCCCCAGACAGAGAAGCTCCACCTTAAGGATGACAGAGCCTCCCAGCCTGCTCTTGACTGCGCACCTCTGACTTTTTCATCATTCGAACTTCTTACTTATAATAAAATTTAACAGTCTCCATATGCTTAAATGTAGCACATATCACCTGTGCATTAATTAGCATACCTCCTCCCTTTAAGATGTGCTTCCTCCTCACCTGAGCTGTTTGCCACCCTCCGATTTGTGGTCCAGTCTACTCTTTGTTACTCTTCTCCAAGTAGACAGAGTAGGCAGGCATCGTTTTTTCATTCATGGGTATGTTCCCGGAGATTCAGCGGACAGTTTCTGCTAACTGGCTCCTACTGAAGCCTGGTCTGGTGTCCAACTTATAGTGCTGTTTCTAATAAGGTGAAGAAATAAACTGGTACCTTGTCTAAGCCATTCATTTAGGGGGGGCCTCTTGATTGTGCCATCTTAGCTCCTCCTTTCCCTAGTACAGAGGGCCAGCACCATTATGTGGGGTCTTGGAGGGTGTGGCTTGGGGTGGTCCCTTTATTCTAACAGCAGTGAGAGAGTCATTGGCGGGTTTTAAGCAGTAAAGCAAAATGATCTCATCTGTTCTTTAGAAAGTTCACTCTGCTTATTCCCTGGGTCTGTACTCTCCAAGTCTCAGGTTTCTAATTTGTAAAACAGGAGTCTGAGATAGAATTTTCCACAGAATTTTCCACCCTGCTTATCCCCACAAAAGGTCTCCTTTCCAGGCTAAACATGCCAGTTCTTTCAACCGTCCTTCACACAGTTTGGTCTCTTCAGAAGCCTGATTGTTCTCTGTGGAATGTACCTGTGGCACGTCCTCTGGAATTGGGGTACTTCAAACCCAGCTCAACACTCTACCCATTGTCTGTGCAACCTGGGGCAGAGCAGGGCTGCCAGCCCCCTTGTGAGATCAGTTTTGACATGTGTTAACTGTCATGGTTTCATTGCAAAATCCCTTTGCTGCTACTCCTGAAGGTGAATTGTATGAAATCATTCCTTGATACTGAGGCTGTTCCCTCCTCAGTCACCCATCGCACATTCTCTCTGCAGTTGGCAACACCAGGGCAGAAAAGACCAGGGGTCCTTGCAGGACGTTTCCTCTGAGATGGTCTTGGGACAAGAGATGGCCTAATTGGGATTCCAGGCATCTTCTCTGCAAGAGTGGCACGTTCTTTTGAAAAGTGGCTAAAGAGATGATCTTTGCATTCGAAACATTTGAATCCTAGTTCCAAAGAGAATCATCTGAGAATGATGCTGTGGATGGGTCTGAAACCTAATGGGGAGTTCTCGTGCAAAGGATCATTTCTGCCTGGAGTTCAGATAAAAGTTCACACTTGCTAATTTAGATAGGAATGATACCTTTCCAACTGGGGTGACGGGTAAATGCTTCCAGAAACAGCTTCTTTAGGCAATGAAGCCACAAATGGCTGCCTTCAGAGAGAAGGGGAAAATGGTAGACAGAGAAGAATTTAGGTCAGCCAGAATGAGGCCCCAAAAAAGTCAAGTTCAGAAATAATTTAACAGATTGGGATCCAAAGAATACGTCGTTTGCCTTACAAATGACATTCACTTTGAAAGTGAAAATGAAATTGGAGAAAGCAAAATTGCTGCATAATGGGTCCTGGAGATTGAAGAGAAATGATACCAGGGGAGAAAGGAGTTGTAAAGCGTTCCTAGTTAAGCATGGAATTAGAATGAATGAATTTTGGCCCATATAGGGTCAGGGGAAGAGCACACAGATAATGGCCTAATCCCAAGCAGCTCCAAAACAATATTCATTAGCAGAGGGTCTCAAGCACTTGACAAGCGTGCCTGGCCAGACTCACGCTGCCTCCTCTGAAACTGCTCATTCTGGGAGGAACTCTGATAGAACAAGACCACTTAACTCAACAGTTACGCCAAGGAAAGATGGAAAAAGACTTTTACCCTGAATGTCAAGGGCCTTCGAAAGAGCTGGGGGGTGTGGAAGGGGGAAGAAATGATGCACATTGAAACTGAAGTAGCACCGTGGGGCTGGCAGAACCTCGCCCTGGCAAAATAACAATCCCTGGCCACCTAGCAGAAGGCACATGGACTTCTGCCTAGGGACATCTGGGCTTTATTCCTGGTATAATGAACGGATTCTCTGTGAGATTGTTAGACCAGACACTTGATCTCTGTGAGACTCATTTCATCCACTCCCAGGACAAGCATAATCACATCTATTGACCCCTTTCTGGTTCACAGAGATAAAGGCTTGCACAGTGCTTTCATCAACGCTGACTTCTCCTTTAAGCCTCACAGTCGTTCTACAAGGGGCATGACTGGTTCCATTTTACGGAGGAGGAAACTGAGGCCCAGAAATGTGAAATGACTTGCCCAAGGTATAGACCTAAGCGGAAGAAACAAGACTAGAACATAAATAATCCTATTTCACATACAGGGCTCTTTCTCTGACCCCCACAACTACCTACTGAGCAAGAGAGAAACTGTGAGCGCTGTGGCTGGGATAGAGTATGTTGTGGTGAACAGCATGAGTTTTGGAATAAGCCGACTCAGTTTCACATTCCAGCTTTGCCACTTTCTAGTGGTGTCACTAGGTCACGTAAGCTTTAGCATCTTGTTTGTAAAATGAGGATCAAAATGGTACCTCGAGCACAAGCGTATTGCGGATTCAACGTCCACAGAGTGTTTGGTGCCTCACACAGCAACTGCTTAATGGACGTGAACTTGTTCTCCTAGTCAGCCATGGGAACGTGTTGCTGGAAACGTGATTAGGAGGGATGGCTGTGAAGTCAGATGACATGGGTTTGAATCCTGACTCTGCCATTTAGAAGAAGAGTGACCTTAAGAAAATTATTTAACTTTTCTAAGCTTCATTTTCCTCATCTGTAATATAGGATAAATACTTGTCTCATATTGTTGTTGTGAGGACTAAATGAGATACTTGAAGAATGCATGGCACTCTGTGAGTGCGCCAGCATTATTCTCCATTACAGTGTTATTGTATTGTGGCTGATTCAGGAAGAAGAGTTAGGGCCTTATAAAAGTGAAAACCAGTACCCACATCTACACGCAGTGAATCCAGGGTTGCTGAGATTATAACATGGGGTTATTGGGACCTGAAGAGTGGTTTGCTCAGTTCCCAGACCTGGAACTGTATTTGCATTTTAGCATCATCTTAATCTCAGTGTGTTTCTTCTCCCCATCATGCTTTGCAGTGAATACGATCTCATCACTGTCTATAATGGCTGCTTGGGATTCCTACCACCATCTATGGGTTCTCATTTTCAACCCAGTCCATTAGTTCATTCACTCATTCCTTCCCTTCCTCATACATTCATTCACTTACCCATTTATCTGTTTATCCTTCTATTTCACAAACATTTCTTGTGTATCTCCTTGGGGTCAGGCCTTGTTTGTAGAGAGCGTAGCAATGAATCAGACACGGCCATACCACTCTAGAGCCAATAGTGTCCGGAGGATCTGAGACATGTGTATAAATCCCAAAGTACAAGGGAGGACAAGATGAGGATCACTATAGAGATGGTTAAATTGTCAGGGAGACAGAGCACACTGATGGAAACTCTTCAATGGTGTTGGTCAATTCCATGAGCCTCCTGTTGGTTAAATGTCAGAGGTCACTTCTCAATTTCTATTTCTTTCTCTCTATAAGACCCCAAAAGTCCCTACCTCCCAGTCAATTTCTTAGTAACAACCTCTTTTCTTTCTTTTTAAAAAAATTTTTATTGACGTATAGTTGATTTACAATGTTGTGTTAGTTTCAGGTGTACAGTAAAGTGATTCAGTTATACATATATATACAAATATATATATTCTTTTTCTACATTTTCTTCCATTATAGGTTATTACAAGATATTGAGTATAGTTCCCCATGCTATACAGTAGGTCCTTGTTGGTTATCTATTTTATATATAGTAGCGTATATATGTTAATCCCAAACTTCTAATTTATCCCTCCCCACCACATTTCCCCTTTGGTAACCATAAGTTTGTTTTCTATGTCTGTGAGTCTATTTCTGTTTTGTAAATAAGTTTATTTGTATCCTTTTTTTAGATTCCACATATAAGTGATATCATATGATATTTGTTTTTCTCTGTCTGGCTTACTTCACTTAATCTCTAGGTCCATCCATGTTGCTGCAAATGCCATTATTTCATTCTTTTTGTGGCTGGGTACTGTTCCACTGTGTGTATATTTATTTTATATATATTATATATATATATACGAGATCTTCTTTATCCATTCATCTGTCGATGGACACTTAGGTTGAACGATCTTTTTTCTATCCTGGCTGAAAGTGCCTCCTTGTTCAGGTTAAAGCTAGCTGTTGCAGTCAATCCATGACCTAGACATTGACCTGGACATTCACATGTCTGAGCCTCAGCTAGATGCGTGATGGGACCACTAAGTGAGATGGAGGATTCAGGAGCAGAGTGGGTATGATAGAGGAAGAGACAGCAAAGAGTCTTGAGTGTGTTGAGATCCTAAGAGACATCCTGGTAGAGGTTTCCATGTATAGTTAGGTATTTGGGTCTGAAGCTCGAGGGAGAGGTTTTGGCTGGAGATACTGATTTGCAAGTCATGATATGGATACACATATAGTAGAAGCCATGTGAGTGGGTCCATGACCCAAGAAGAGGGTACAGAGTGAAAAGAGAAGGGAATCCAGGACAAACCCTCCAGGAACATCAGAATTTAAAGAGTGGGCCAAGTAAAGGATCCAGAGACAACTACCAGTGTGGATGAATGTAGATGAGAGAAAAACCCAAAATGAATGCTAGTTCAGAAGACAAAAAAGAGGATTCTAAGAAGAACGATTCTAAGAACCTTGTCAAATGCTTTGGGTAAATCAACTAAGGTTAAGAACTAAAAGTTCACTGGGTTTGACAAATAGGAAGTGACTTTAGAGGTGGACTGACAGAAGAAAGAGACAGGTTGCTGAAATGTGCACTATTCCAAGAAAATAATGATAGGATGCAGGGGTATCGGGGTTAGCTTTGAAAAGAAGCTTCCCTTCCTAAGGGACCACAAGAGAGGAAATTATAATAGAAGAAAATATAGTTAATTTTGGAAGTGAATGGGAAGGGATCTGGGGGAATTTATATGTGGTGACCTTTACTATGGGAAGTAAGAGATGATTGAGGTAGTGTGAGAACACATGTAGGACAGGACTTGAGAGGGGTGATGGTTTGGATCAAGTTTGTGAAGAGTGGGAGAGGGGAAGGGATAAAAATTGAGGTCAGATGGATGATTTTTCAAGGTCAAGATTTTAGAGGTAGATGTTGGCAGGTCATAAACGTGAGTTCCTGGAATGGAAGAGAAGTGTATGTAAGTAGGTTAAACAAGACTTTGGAAGAGGAGATGTTTTATAGATCTTGAGGGCCTCTGAGATGGCAGCAGGGGCTGGGGGTGGAGAGTAAGGCTGTGAACCAATGCCAACAGTCGGCAAATCTGTGTAGTATCTACTTCATGCCAGACACTAGATGCCATGGTGCCCGGTAAACACAGGGGATAAATTTTAATATAGTCAGTGTGAGACAGAGGTGGGGATAGGAGACATGGTATAGCCTATAGTCCATGCAATGGTATAATTGTGACTCGTGGAGACAGGAGGGTCTTTGAATCACATGGGAATGGAAATTCCTATAAACGGCAGTGGGGGACTAGGAGAATACTAACCACCCGGGTTATGTGGGCTCTGTGTTTTAAGGGTGTGGTGGTAACGGTTGTGGACAGCTGAGCAGCCTCCCCTAGAGAAGGCTGCAAAGAAGCAGATCATCAGGGATACCACGTGCCTAGCCATGTGTTAACTGCTTGAATAACGACAGCGTTTGGCCCTGCTCTGAGGGTCCCTGGAACCTTTTTGAGCACCCATCTGTGCTGCCAGACCTTGATGGGTTTACTGTTTCTCTCCGCTCTGTTGGCTAAGCCCTACTCACACAGGGATAATGAAGGTCTCATTTGCCTCTGACAATATGGTGCCTTTCTGCATAATTTACATGTTTTCTCCAAGACTCAGACACTAAGTAATGAACTAACAAATTCTGGTGCAGGGTCTTGCTACTGATACATGGAAATCCAGACTCTGTACCTTTATTCTTCTGTGGTGTCTCCCAGCACAAGTCTGCAGCATGGAAAGGTGTCTCTCAGTCCTGGTCTTGGCAGGCACCTGTCAAAGAGAGAACTTGGACTTTTCAGGATGACTGGTGCTAGCTTTATGTCGCTGTCACCTCCTGAAACCCAGTAGCAGTCAGCTGATTTATAAATACTTCTCTGAGATTGGATTTTGTTTCCAATTTGTAAGAACATTAATGACCACTTATTGAGCGCTTACATGAGTCAGCCACCGTGCTAAGGATTTACGTGAACCGTTTTTAAAAATCTGCACAGCGACCAATGAAATAGGCCCTTTTCTCACTTTTCTTTTTTCTTTTTAAAGGAGATAACTGAGGCTTAGGGAAAATCAGTGGTCCATGGACACAGCTCCTGATGGAAATGGGATGACACCCAAGCCTGCGCTCTTAGTCACCGCCAGACCTCTTCCTTAGGCCTTCTCCTCCCATCCTTTGGCATCAGTGTATTAATAGTGTTTCAGGTCTCACATTTATTCATTTGGCAGTCTTTCACAGAGCACGGAATCTGTTCTAGAGCCCATGGGAGGTCAAGACCTTAAGGAATTGAGGATTGCTGGAGCTTAAAATAAGGCAAAGCGTTGAGGTCTCTGATGCTCGGGATGGAGACGGGTCAGCTCACAAAGGGCTGTGTTGGCCACATTCAAGAGTTTGGACTTGCAGGTGACGGGGAGACATTTGAGAATTTCAGGTAGTGGAGCGAACATTGTGCAAACAAATACTCACCGCCCATCTCCTGTATGTCAGATATTCAGGAGGGTGATGGTGTAGGAAAGAGGGTGAGGCAGGTCAGGTGCCTAGAATCTAAGGACTCTCAGAGTAAATGCCTGCTTAAATTTTGTGCCCTACATGCCTGGTGTGCCTCAACGTAGTCCAGGCCCTGGAAGGTGCTGTGGGGGACTGAAGGATGAATACAACTTGGATCTCCACCCTTAAAGCGTGATGAACTACGGGGAGGAGAGAGGACTGGACAGAGTTACAATTAACCACTCATATGGGGCACTGAATGCAGGAGTGACTTTAGGAGCATCAGACATCATCAGTGCTTCTCTGGAGAAGATGAGTCCAGATTACGTCCATGTCCTTCCACCACCCTCTCAGTTGCACTCGACATCTGACGTTCCTAACAGCACTTTGCAAGTCTTCTCAAGTGAGTGGTGGGAGAACTACTTCCATTTGCTTTTTCCTGTTGACTAGGTACCAGCCTCTGGTACACTAGGCCTAGAGGCTGGTTCTGGAAATTCCTACAATATAGGTTCATCTTAGATCACCAAGATCCAGGATTCAAAGTCAAGTTAGATAAGAGTTCAACTGCTGAGATGAGAGTAGGATGGCAGAGCAGCCCCTATATTTTTCAAAGTTTTAGAATTCAAGTTTGGGGACCCTTCAGATCGTCCTATTCTTTCAACTTGGACTCTGTGAGTCCAAAAATCTAGTTCATTGCTTTTTAGGAATTACAATCACGTTTGTCCTAAGTAAAGAGCAGCTGTCAATCCAGTCCACTTCTGCCTCCCCATCTTTAACTCCAGTAATTCCTAATGGCCTTGGGTTATTAATACGGAGTGGGGATTAAATGGCTAAAGAGCAAAACTACATTAAGTTCCTAGACGAGAGGGCACACTGTTGGCACAAAACAGGAAACCGCTGTGGAGTAAATTGTGAAATACAGTCCATGCAGACCCTGCTCTCTAAAGGCTGAGGCAGAGGGATGGAGACTGTCGTGCCATTATTGGCCCTGAGAAGAGTCAACGGCCAATTCAGTGGGGATGTGGGAGAACCTCGCCCGTGCTGGGACAGCAAATCCACTGGGGCTGGGATTCTCTTAGGGAGAGAGAAGAAGTCTGCTTTCAGTTTTTATTGTCAGCTAGACAGTGGGAAGTAGCACAGTTCAGTGGAAGGGGCGTTGGTCTGGGAGATAAGAGACTTAGTTCTTAAGTCTGGTTTTCCTCCCATCCCAGGACAGGTAACTTGGCTTCCCTGGATTTTTCTTCACTTCAAAATGACTAGATGATCGCTCATGTTGCTTCCAGTTCATAGATTCCTCATTCTGTGAATGCCCAGGAAAAAAGAAAACATCACCCCATCTGGCTCCCACCTTCCAAAGAATGACTTGTGGAGCTGCCTACAGATGGTAGGCAGGTATCTGTTTCCATATTTGGTGTGATGTAAGAGGAGGAGGGAAAGAGAATAATGATGTCTGAGCCAACTTACCCAGGCAGGCTGGCTCCCCACCCAGCCCCCCAACCCACTGTTTACTTTGTGTGGTTTGTCATGGGACCCCTCAGCGTCTGGTACCTGGCCCACCCTCCCCAATCCAACTGGCTGTTTCCAGCATTATTCCCCAGGGGAGCCTACCTGTTTGAGGACTCTCTGTTTTTGATAATGTTTTCAACTGTTGCTCTCACAGGCTTCAGTCCTAGAGGTCTTCATTGAAGCCAACCAAGCGTGTGACACCTCAAAAGAAATGTTGCCACGTGTAAGATATTTGACACTGAAAATCCTCTCTCTGGGCACAGCTTCTGTCTTTCCACTTCACTCGGAGTCTGTAGTGCAGAGTAATAAAAAGGGCAGGGGCTTTGGGGCACAGTAGAGATGTGGGACCCTGGGCAGTTGCCTACCTCCCAGAGCCTCTCTTTTCTTATTGGTACAGAGATGGTAACAGCACACACCTGGAGTGTGGATGAGAGACGTAAAGAGGGGTGGATGAGAGACAACCAAGGCTTAGAAAGAACGTATGGATTCCTTCCTTTTCCCCTTATAGTGGCCAGTTAGCTGAGTCCCCAACATCTATTCCACCCTCAATGATAAGTCAGTCATGAGAATTCTTACCTTCTGCTGTGTTGGGCTTAAGCATGGGTAAGTGACCTAATTCTGGCTGATGAGACATAGAGGAAGTCTGTTGGGAAGGCTTTTGGGAAAGGTTTCCTTTCTCCTAAGAAGAGACTTAAGAAAGAGACAGTCCCCAGTTTCCTCTGGATAAGGTGCTCTTTGAAGGTGACCTCTGGAACTCCTGCAGCCACTTTGCTGCCAGCCGAGGCTGATGCCAATATATATCATGAAGGGCAGAGACCCTGGGTTGTAAGACAGGCAGTCAGAGCCTTCAGAGCCCTCATCTGGTGATGCTCTACCCATGGACTTTTTGTTAAGCGGGTTAACTCACATATTGCCATGGCATTTAAACTAATTTATTTAGGGTTTTCTGTTCCTTTCCTCTGAGGGCATCCAAATTGCTAAACCTCTCATTATGGGCTCCTACTCTTAATCATCAATCCTTCACATTCCCATGGTCCATTTCAATTTCCTCCTACCATTCCCCTTGCTTTTTACCCCAGCTGGGCTCCTGAGCCAGCTTTTCCAAGAGTAGGAGCCTTCCTGCCAATCCTTATGAATTGACTCTTTCTACCTAAACAAGTCCTGGTGGTGTTTTTTTGCCCCCAGTCTCCAAGGATGCAAAGTATTGCTGGAGAAATATAAAATTATGTCCAGTAGCCATATTATAGGCCCATGCTTGCTTTCTTCCTGGGGCCTTAGCTCCTGTTCCAATCAATCGAGATGCCTTGCTCTTTCCACCTCCACACAATTACGCATAACATTCCTCCCAACTGATATGCCCTCTCACTCTCTCTCTCCTAGAGCAATCTTTCCCATCCTTCCAGGCCAATCTCAAATCCTTTAAAGTGAGATGCAAATGCAACCTCCTCGGAAGCCCTGTAATGTCATATCTCTCATCAAATCCAGGTCAATGTCCTAATATAGATATTTGTCTATTTCCTTTATATTCCCTAGTAGGCCCTGGTCTCCTTAGACAAGCTTTGTTTAATATGAAGAACCACACAAATCTAAATTAAGAAAGAAACAAAGGATAAAGACCAAAGGCGCAGGTTTTAAATCAGCCAGACTCCAGTCTGAAGATGAGCTGTGCCACTTAATAAGTAAGGGAAATAGGGAAAATCATTCAACTCTGTGCCACAATTTTTGTCTAAAGTTGGAACTAATAATACCTACCTAAGGCAATTAGGAACGTTATATGAGATATATGAAAATGCTGGACACCTAGTAGGCCCTCAATATTACTTCTTTTCACCACAAACCAGAGAGCGTATGTCCTTATTTTGCTAGCCAAATGTGTGTGTGTGTGTGTGTGTGTGTGTGTGTGTGTGTGAGTACACAAATTCTTCTTCCTTTGATATCAAGTAATCTATAATATTATCAAACTAAATTCATTTAGGCAACATTCAAATAAAAATAAAATTCTTCCATCCCCTTTGCCCCTCCTATGGAGGTAGACATAAACTCTGTATTCAGTGTACACGTTCTGCTGGCCAGCTCTGTGCTGCATGAAGTGATGTGTAGGTCAACTGAATATGGAACTAGTCTTTTGCCCTAAGATTCCTCATCATGATTCTTTGAACATGTGGGGCACTCATAGATAATAAATGCTTCTGCATGGTGGATTGCCTCACTCAGATGCTTACATCTTCTTTCCAACAGATAAAAGCAGAGGGAACTATGACATTTTAAGAGTCCTTCCTGTTACTGTACCTGAGTGGTTCTTAAACTTTCACAGGAATAATAATGAGTTAGGGTTTCTATATGGGCAGATTCCTAGCCTCACCCTTAGAGAGTTGGCTTGGTTAGCATAGGTGTGGCCCCATGTTGGGTTATGAACTGTGGCAGGAGGCTGATTCTCAAAGGAGTGAGCACACTGTGACATTTCAAGCAGGCATGACTAATAACCCAGACCATTCATTGGATCTCAATAGATGGACGTCAGAGTCTTACAAGTAGCATGGGAACCAGGTATCTTATGCCAGAAGGAGCATTCCTGGGGCATGGAAGATTCCAAAGGGAACGGGTTAAAATTAATAAAAGCTTTGGCGCTGGCCCAAGAATCAGGATAAGTTAAATCTCTAGATCTATTCTGAAGACCAGAACAGTTTGGAGACTATCTAGAGGTAAGATGGGCAGGCAAGCTTGGTGGGAAAGAATGTGATCTCAACCACCAAGGTCTGGAACCATCAGGAATGTGGACTGTGGAAACTTGACAGTTTTCTATTTCAAATAAGATATTTATTTGTTCATTTCTTGTTTGACCTCCCTTATTATTTTGTATAGATCCTATTGAAAATTTAACCTAGTTTGGGGGGATAGCCCTAGGTGATGTCAGTTACTGGAGAGATGGGAATTGAAGAATGGCCACCATTCATTTTGAGTGCCTTTATGGGCCAGGTATTTTATACACATTATCTCTAATTTTCACAAGCATATGGTAAAGTAGGTGTTAACAGTCTACGATTTTTGGATGAGTGGAACTTTCAGAGTGATTAAGCAATTTGCCTAGGGCCACACAGCAAAGATAATGAAACTCACATGCACAGGGTGAGCCCTTCTTACCAGAAGGTCTCTTGACACCTCCTCATGCTTGCTCACTGGAGGGCTTTATCCTTCAGTGGCCAGGAACAGACCTCCTAGGACCCGCCAACCCAGCCTTGCCAGACACCTGGCAGAGAAAGTGATTTCTGAAGCAGGAGAAAACCCAGTTGCTCAGTTCACGTGCACACTGCTTCCCAGCTGGGGATGACAGTTAATCTTGAAAATCAATCCCGTGCCTGCTCTCTCCCCAGGGCAGGCCATGGCTCCCTCACTGTTGTGCTCTTAAACAGTACAAGAAGTAGTTGCCAGTGTGAAGAGGTCAGGGGCAGCTGTGTGCTGGGCCTCAGGTCATCCACAGAGCACCCGCTATGGGACTCGTAGGTGGCGCCTTCAACCTCAGGGGCAGACGGAGGGTAGGGTGGACAAGAAGTGATCCTGGCCCCTTCTACCTGAGAATGAGCAGAATCGGCTCCCGCAGGCAACCTCCGTCTCTCCGGCAGCCCACGCATGGGTTCCTTTGGCTTTGTGGCAAAGCTGCCCTTCTCTGGATGCTTTCTGGACTGTGGCCCTGGGACTTCCAAGACCTCTCCAAAAGTGGGCAAGGCTGACCCGTGGGTGATGGCCCAGCAGGGACTGGGGCGCTCTGGGTGTGGCCGAGTGGCTTCTGACATCTCACATACATGTCTTTTCAAGGCCACAGTTGTACCAAACTGCTCTAAGATGAGTGGCCTGTACCAGATTATGCTAGAACCTTCTCCTAAATTCCAGAAAGCAGGCCGGAGGTATCACATTTTTGAAAGAATTGGTTCTTACCATCTGAGGCCCAGGAATGGGGTCGTATGAGGACTCTTTCCCCGGGTGGCAGAGCAGAGGCTGCAAAAATGTCTTCACATATGGGTTGGGCAGCAGGGAGTGTCTGATGGAACCCTGGCACCACGCCTCCCCAAGGCCACGCTGAGAAGGATGCTTTCTTTAAGTCCGATTCATCTGGGGGTCTCGGCCATCCAGGAGGAAAAAACCACACAGTCCTTCCCTTCTAAGAATCCAGAACGGTGGAGGGAGTTGGAAACTGTGCTCAAAGCTAGAAAATTTGGATTTTAGGGTTGAGTGAAGTTTCTGAAGAGAGGCTGCATGTGGTTGATCCCACTCCTGCCATTTCATAAGTGTGTGATCTTGGGCAGCTCACTTGATTTCTCTGAGCCTCGGTTTTCTCATCTGAAAAATGGGCATTGATTCATGAATTCAAAAAGTTTGTGCTAAGCAGTGAACAAGTACTGTTCTAGAGATAGATGGGGTCTTAGGGACTGATGATAACTCCGGGGCCCAATACAACAGTGAAGGAAGCAGATGGCTAATAAAGAATTATACAAGAAAATTTTATATAGTGATGAGTACTATAAAGAAAAACAAACAGTATAATGTGATGACTAAGCAGACTACTTCAGATTGGGGTGAGTTAGGGATGACCTCTCTGAAAAGGTGACATTTGAATGAGATCAGAATGACAAGAATGAGCCAGCTATGCCAAGACCTGAAGTTCAGCAGCGAGAGAGCAGGAGAGCTTCAGGTGGATGGGACACCCTGGGCAAAGCCCAGAGCTAGGTACATGTTTGATCAAGTCAGGGAGCTGGAGGTCTGAAAGGTGCCCAGTGTGGCTGAGAGTAGCAAGAGGTGAGGAAGGTGGTAGAGGAGGTCAGAAAGCCAGCAGGGCCCAGATCTCCTTGAGTCTCACAGGCCAAGGTAAGGAACTTATATTTCATTACCACGGGACGGAAAGCCAGAGGGTTTTAAGCAGAGGAATGGCATGGCCTCTCTGGCAACAGCAATATCTCTCTGGCAGCTGGTGGAGGATAAATCTGTGGGTAGGGCAAGAGTAGAAGCAGGGAGCTCAGTTTGTGGCTGTGGCAGTAGTCTGGGTAATCAGTCACAGTGGTTTGGGCTATGGTGGAGATAAAGAGAAGATGTCAGATTCTCATTATTTGGTGAGTAGGGCTGGCAGAACTTGATGAGGGAGCAGCTGAGAGAGTGTGGGAGAGAAAATCCAGGATGGCATCTGGTTTTAGGAACTGCCTCATAGTCATCTGATGAGGATTGACCTAAATAATGGATGAATAGCACTTAGCACAGTGCCGGGAACTTAGTAAAGGGTCAGTGCATTTTCATCATCTTCATTATTCCTGGTCCTGGCTCTGTGACTGACGCTCAGCTGAACTCTGGATCAGTGCCTCTCTGGTCCTCAGGTTCTGTATCTATACAATACGGCAGGCTAGATGTTCGTTCATCCACTCCACAGATATTTACTAGACGTCTGTGATGCACCAGGCTTTATGCCGAGAACCAGCGATACAGGGTGAAGAAGACCAAAGAGAATCTGCCTTGTAGAGCTTACAGTAGGGTGGCAAAGACACTACTGCACAGGAGCTGACAGTCCTTGGGAGGGTCAAGAAGGAGCTGATGGCAGGCAGCGTTGTCCAGGGATGTGTCCAGGGAAGACTTCCTGTACAGAGTGACATTTAAACGGAGGTCACAAGGATGAGTAGGAGTTGGCAAGGTGGGGGATGGGAATGGGCGGGGTGAGCAGGGAAAGGAGGTATCGGGGAAGCAACATGACTGAAGAGCTTGAGGCATGAAAGAGCATGACCCTTCCAATGTCAAAATTCTGTTTCCGAGGGCAGCACTGCCTAAACATCTCATCTCATGTTTGAAAGACTGTGGAAAGCGGGGTGGTGCCAGGACTCATCAAATGCAGGTGGGGGAGTTTTCAAATTTTCTGGGCTGACGGATGGTTTGTTTACGTTTTTATAAAAGTTAGCTACTGACAGTAAATGCTTCGTGGTCCTTTGGGGAGGATCTGACCCGTGGTTGTGTGTTGCTTAATTCCTCTGCTAAGGTAGTTTGTCAGTGGCTCTTAAATGTGGCTTCATATCAGCATTACTAGGAGAAACTTCAGAGAAAGTGCTATTTCCAGGCCCCGCCCCCCCAATTCTGATTCATAGGCTATTCCTGATGTATGTCTAGGGCTGGATATGGCTAATGGTGGGAATATGTTCCTTTGGTTCATGTTTTGAATTCTGTCCCTGTATGCAGCTGGACCACCAAAAACTACTGGACCATATTATTCTTGATAATGATATCAGCTTCCTAATGATCAAGAGGTTTAGATTTATGTTTTAATATCTTGCCCTCAGTCTTTATTGAGGAGAGATACAAAGAACAGTCATCCTAAAAACATTTCTGCATTTGCTGTAGAACTATTTTGAAGCTATCACAGTATTCACTATAATAGCTTTGTTTCAGAATTTAAGAATTGGTACACTTTCTGGGCTTCCCTGGTGGCGCAGTGGTTGAGAGTTCGCCTGCCGATGCAAGGGACACGGGTTCGTGCCTCGGTCCGGGAAGATCCCACATGCCGTGGAGCGGCTAGGCCCGTGAGCCATGGCCGCTGAGCCTGCGCGTCCAGAGCCTGTGCTCTGCAATGGGAGAGGCCACAACAGTGAGAGACCTGCATAATGCAAAAAAAAAAAAAAAAAAGAATTGGTACACTTTCTCCTTCCAGATAGTGAGAACTAAGTAATCCAACATACTTACCTTTTTGCCTTGGCTGCCAGGAAGCTCAGAGTCAAATCTGAAATCCATCTACAGTAACTATACCAAACTGCACAGATAGCATACCCATTTCTCACAGTTTTATTTTGCATTGAAATAGATGATTTATTATTGATCTTTATATTTTAACAAAATTGAGATTTTTTTGATCATTTGTGTTTTAGCCTTACAGACTAGGCATATGTCTCAGTCAGCTGGGATTGCTATAACGAATTACTGTAGCCTGGGTGGCTTAAACAGCAAACATTTATTTCTCACAGTTCTGGAGGCTGGCAAGTCCGGGATCAAGGTGCTGGCACATGTGGTGCTTCGTGGCTTGTAGATGGCCATCTTCTCATTACGCCCTTACATGGCAGAGAGCAGAAAGAGAAGCAAGCCTTCTTGCATCTCTTCTTACAAGGGTGCTAATTCCATAAGGGGGCTCAGGTTTAGAGATGTTCCCTCCTGAAGCTGAAGCTGACAGTTTGCCGCAGGACAGTACCTTTCTAGGGGAGCTGAGAGCCAGTCCAACGTGAAAGACCCTCGGACCCCCTGTACCAGTGTACTCCTTCTGCCTGGATACACCACGCCCTCTGTTCCAATGATGCTGTCAGCAAATATATCCTTTTTTGAAATGATACCCCTATTATGGGTTATTTATACAGGGTAGACCAAAGTGTCCACAGTGCTTGTACATAAGGTGAGCACCTTCTTATTTCTGACTACTCTTTTCTTAAAAGTTACCTCCTGTTTCCTGGATTTGAGCCAATCTGCCATCCATTTTTAATACCTGTGTACCTTTAAACTGATATCCACTTTGTTAGGTGGCACTGGTCTCTATTCCTTTCCTGGGTATAGCATGGTCACTGTCTTGCTTATCAATTCTAACCTACCAGGTTACCGAGACAGGTGAACACGTTGTCTCTTACACACACACACACAGAGCTCTCTCAAAGCCTTGTAGTCCCTGATTTGGGTGGGATCCCATGGGCTCTTCTTGCCTTAATAAAGAAAGAAGTTGAGACTTTTTTTGCTCTGGAGACTTCAGTGTCTAAGAAGTCTATGGTTTCCTTGGTCCACGAGGACTTCTTTCTTGCACCAAAGAAACTGAAATGGAACTTGAATTCCCTTCCTCCCATTATTCAAGTACTGCTCTCTAAACCTTTCAGCTACAGAAATTGCCTCCAAAGCGTTCCTGTTTTTTCCTTTTCATTTAGATTTACCTCTTTGAAGCCATGTTCCTTCTCAACCATCTTTTGTCCTGACTGCCTTATTGTTCAGTTCTGTAGAGAATCTTCTTCAGGACATATTTCATAGTCCCTCATGGTTCTCTGCACCCATCCCCTTCTTTGGGAGCCTTAGTGAAAAGGACGATCTGGTGATCTGGTACTTGGTGGGCACAGGTGTTTCCATCCCACCAATCTGATGACCAAGGTGAAGCATGAGGAAATGTTTCCCATTCCTGAGGAAAAACTGACCAATGGGTGGCCAAAGAACAGAGTTCAGTTGTGACCCCTTCAGAGCCTTGGTTTCTTGAACTGTGAAATTACTCTTGACTCCTAGAAACCACTAATCTGTTCTCTGTTTCTATAATTTTGTCATTTCAAGAATGTTATATAAGTGGAATAATATAATACATAACCTTTTAAGTTGGCTTTTCCACTTAGCATAATTGTCTGGAGATTCATCCAGACTGTAGCATGTATTGACATTTTTTTAAAAAATATTGTTTCTGAGCAATATTCCACGGTACGAATATACCACAATTAACCATTCACCCACTGAAGGACGTCTGGATAGTTTCTAGCTTTGGGCTATTATGAATAAAGCTGCTTTAAACATTCATGTACAGTTTTTGTGTCAATGTAAGTCTTCATTTCTCTGGGATAAATGCCCATGAGGATAATTGTTGGGTCATATGGTAGTTGCAGGTTTTTATTATTTTAAAAAACTGCCAAAATTATCCACAGAGGCTGGACCACTTTACATTCACACCAGCAATTCTTCACATTTTTACCAGCATTTGGTGTTTTCACCAATTTTATATTTTAGCTATTCTGATAGGTATGTAGTGATATCTCATTGTCGTTTTATTTGTATTCCCTAATGACTAACAATGTTGAACATCTTTTCATATGCTTATTTTCCATCTGTCTATCCTCTTCAGTGAAATGTCTCTTCATGTATCTTTCCAATTTTCTAATTGATTATTTGTTGTTTTAACGTTGAGTTTTGAGTGTTCTAGATAGTAGTCCTTTGTCAGATACGTAGTTTGCAAATATGTTCTCCCACTCGTAGCTTGCCTTTTCATCCTAATTGGATATTTTACAGAACAAGTTTTTAATTTTGATAAAGTTCAACTTATTCATTTTTCCTTCTATGGATCATGCTTTTGGTGTCATATCTAAGAACTTTGTCTATCTCTATCTACCTTATGAAGATTTTCTCTTTTTTTTTTCTAAAGGTTTTATAGTTTTATTTGTTTTTTTGCTTTTGGTGTCATATCCAAAAAAATCCTTGCCAAGACTAATGTCAAGGAACTTTTTCCCTATATACAGTTTTACAGTTTTGGGTCTTACATTTAAGTCATTAATCCATTTCAGGTTAATTTTTTGAGTGGTGTAAGATAGGGTACAATTTAATTCTTCTGCATGTGATTATCCACTTTTCCCAGAACCATTTATTGAAGAGACTATTCTTTCCCATTGAGTATTCTGGACTCCCTTGTCAAATATTAGTTGATTGTATATGTGAAGGTTATTTCTGAGCTCTTGAATCTGTTCTGTTGGTGATGTGTTTATTTTTATGCCAGTACCATGCTGTTTTCATTACTATACCTTTGTAGTATAGTTTGAAATCAGGACGGATGATGCCTCTGGCTTTGCTCTTCTTTATCAGGATTGCTTTGGCTATTTGGCATCTTTTGTGGTTCCATACACATTTCAAGATTGTTTTTTCTATTTCTGTAAAAAATACCCTTTGAGTTTTGATAGAGATTGCACAAAATTTATAGATGGCTTTGGGTAGTATGGAGATTTTAACAATAATGATTCTTCTGGTCCATGAACTCAGGCTATCTTTTCATTTATTTGAGTTTTCTTCAATTTATTTCATCAAAGTCTTATAGTTTTCAGTGTACAAATCTTTCATCTCTTTGGTAAAATTTATTCATAAGTATTTTATTGTTTTTGATGTTATTTCAAATGGGATTTTTTTTCCAGGCATTTTGTTGGTAGTATATAGAAACACAACTGTTTCTATATGCTGATTTTGTGTCCTACAACTTTTCTGAATTCATTGGTTAGTTCTAACAGTATTTTGGTGGAGTGTTTAGGATTTTCTATATATAAGATCATATCATGTGCAAAGACAATTTTACTTCTTCCTTTCCTATGTGGATGCCTTTTATTTCTCTTTGTTGCCCAATTATCCTGGCTAGGACTTCCAATACTGTGTTGCATAGGAGTGGTGAGAGTGGGTACCCTTGTCATGTTCCTGTTCTTACAGGAAAATCTTTAAAACTTTTACCATTGAGTATGATGTTAGCTGTGGGCTTGTCATAGATAGCCTTTTTCATGTTGAGATATGTTCCTTCTATATCAAATTTGTTGAGAGTTTTTATTTGGAAGGATGTTGTGTTTTGTCAGATGCTTTTTCTGTATCTATTGAGATGATCATGTGATTTTTATCTTCATTCTATTGTGTATATCATATTTATTAATTTGCATTTGTTGAACCATCTTTTCATCCCAGGAGTATGTCCCACTTGACCATGGTGTATGATCCTTTTAATGTGTTGTTAAATTTGGTTTGCTAATATTTTATTGAGAATGTTTGCATCTTATTTATCAGAGATATTGGTCTGCAGTTTTCTTTTAGTGTCCTTATCTGTCTTTGGTATCAGTGTAATATTGGCCTTGTAAAATGTTTATGAGGGAGTGTTCCTTCTTCAATTTTTTGAAAGAGTTTGAGAAGACTTGGCATTGATTCTTTACATGTTTGGTAGAATTCACTAGGGGAACCATCTGGTCATGGGCTTTTCTTTGTTGGGAGATTTTTGATAACTGATTTCATCTCTTTATTCATTATTGGTCTATTAAGATTTCTATTTCTTCATGATTCAGTCTTGGTAGGTTGTCAATCTTAGGTGTTTATCCATTTCTTCTAGGTTATCCAGTTTGTGAGCATATAATTATTCATAGCAGTCTCTTATGTATTTCTGTGGTATCATCTGTATTGTCTCCTATTTCATTTCTGACTTTGCTTATTTGAGTCTTCTCTTTTTTTTCCTAGTCTAGCTAAAGGTTTGTAAACTTTGTTTATCTCTTCAAAAAACCAGTTCTTAGTTTTGTTGATCTTTTCTATAGTTTTTTTTTTGTCTTTTCTTTTTTTCATTTATTTTTGCTCTGATCCTTGTTATTTCCTTTCTTCTGCTAACTTTGGGCTTAGTATGTTCTTGTTTTTTTAGTTCCCTGAGTATAAAGTGAAGTTCTTTATTTGAGTATTTTAAATGTAGGCATTTATTCCTATAAACCTGTCCCTCAGAACTACTTTTGCAGCATCCCATAGGTTTTGATTCGTTGTATTTCCATTTTCATTTGTTTCAAGATATTTTTTTATTTCCTTTTAAAATTTCTTCTTTGACCCATTGGTTGTTCAGGAGTGTACTGTTTAATTTCCACATATTTGTGAATTGTCCAGCTTTCTTCCTTTTATTGATTTCTAGTTTCATACTATAGGGGTTGGAAAAGATACTAGGTATGATTTCAGTCTTAAATGTGCTAAGATCATTTGCTATCATATGATCTATCCTGGAGAATATTCTGTACGCACTTGAGAAGAATGTATATTTTGCTGCTGTTGAGTGGAATGTTTTGTATATGTCTATTAGATCCATCTGATCTAAAGGATAGTCCAGGTCCAACATCTCCTTATGATTTTCTGTATGGTTGACCTATCCATTATTGAAAGTGAGATGCTGGTTAAGACATATTTTTGAAGGTCACATGGCCAGTAAATGGAAAATTTTGGCATTGTAGGTGGGAAAAGATTCAGTTATTTCTTACAAGGTCAAGGTATTACTGTAGGTTAACTAAATATAGGAACAATAATCCCTTTCTCTCACTTCTTCTTCCCATCATTGAAAAACTGAGGAAACTAATAAACTGCCCTTGAAAGACTCAAACATTTTAACTTTAGATGACTCAGACTTGTATCATCACAGAGGCAAGAAATGATTATTCATTTGGAGGAACCCATGCTTGACTCTAGCTCATAGCACTCATGCTGCCTCTTTCCCCTCCTGTGTACTTGGCAGACATTATTAATTGAAAATAGCACTCTGTCCACTGAGCATGGTCAAAAGTTAGCAGTTCTCTACACAGCATTTCAGGGAGGGAGGGCAAATTGTTTCTGATAGAGTCAACATAACAGATAAACTTGAGTAGCTGTCCCTGCTGGAAACTCCGAAAGGATCACATGAAACAGCCTTTTCTTAGGGTAGAGCTATTCTTAGAGTTCTCTGGTGACAAACCCTCACTTTACAGAGTCCTATCACCCTTCACAAAGGTGGTCACCTCCTATTTCACATATTTCTAGCACAAGCAGTCAGAGATAGAGGATACTGTAAGACCTTGGAGCAGTTATTTGCTAGCCTTTAAAAAGAACAGGCACACAACCAGGGAAATGAAATCTTGTCCAGCTGCAAAGGATATCAACCCCCTGAGGATAACTGCAGCTGACAGAGGTTCATCCTTATCTTGAGATTGATGTTTTGCTGAAATGGTATCAGCCTTGCCTTCCTATCATACCAGGTATTGATAGTAATAAGGGCCAAAGTTTGACGTGGCAAACCTGGGAACAGGCCTCAGCCCAATAATTGTTAATAAAGAAGTTGCTGGTATCATGATTCCATTTTTCCAGCAGATCTTTATTTTCTTCTTGGCATCTGCTATGGTGACAGGATGGAATCCGAGCTCCTTAGCCTGGCACATAAGGCCCTTGATGATCTTGTTGCAGAACTGAAGATGGTTTGTGCTAGAAGTCCCGTAGCTAACATACAAGCTTTTTAGGTTGCCTGATGCCCAAGGGTTCTAGTGTCAATTACACATTCAGGTAGGAAAAAAATCCACGTCCCTACAAAGACCAATATAAGTAACTACAGAGAACTACTGAAGGCCCATCATTCAGTCTTTCAGACAGCCAGTCAATCAATAGCTTTTGTTTTTGTTTTTTAATTTAATTTAATTTTTTATATAGCAGGTTCTTATTAGTCATCAATTTTATACACATCAGTGTATACATGTCAATCCCAAACGCCCAATTCATCACACCACCACCACCCCCATGGCTTTCCCCCCTTGGTGTCCGTACCTTTGTTTTCTACATCTGTGTCTCAATTTCTGCCCTGCAAACTGGTTCATCTGTACCGTTTTTCTAGGTTCCACAAATATGCGTTAATATACGATATGTGTTTTTCTCTTTCTGACTTACTTCACTCTGTATGACAGTCTCTAGATCCATCCACGTCTCTACAAATGACCCAATTTCGTTCCTTTTTATGGCTGAGTAATATTCCATTGTATATATGTACCACATCTTCTTTATCCATTCGTCTCTCGATGGGCATTTAGGTTGCTTCCATGACCTGGCTATTGTAAATAGTGCTGCAGTGAACATTGGGGTGCATGCGTCTTTTTGAATGTTTTCCTCTGGGTATATGCCCAGTAGTGGGATTGCTGGGTCGTATGATAGTTCTATTTTTAGTTCTTTAAGGAACCTGCATACTGTTCTCCATAGTGGCTGTATCAACTTACATTCCCACCAACAGTACAAGAGGGTTCCCTTTTTCCACACCCTCTCCAGCATTTGTTGTTTGTAGATTTTCTGATGATGCCCATTCTAACTGGTGTGAGGTGATACCTCATTGTAGTTTTGACTTGCATTTCTCTAATAATTAGTGATGTTGAGCAGCTTTTCATGTGCTTCTTGGCCATCTGTATGTCTTCTTTGGAGAAATGTCTATTTAAGTCTTCTGCCCATTTTTTGATTGGGTTGTTTGTTTTTTTAATATTGAGCTGCATGAGCTGTTTTTATATTTTGGAGATTAACCCTTTGTCTGTTGATTTGTTTGCAAATGCTTTCTCCCATTCTGAGGGTTGTCTTTTCGTCTTGTTTATGGTTTCCTTTACTGTGCAAAAGCTTTTAAGTTTCATTAGGTCTCATTTGTTTATTTTTGTTTTCATTTCCATTACTCTAGGAGGTGGATCAAAAAAGATCTTGCTGTGATTTATGTCTTGAATCCATTTTGAGTTTATTTTTGTGTATGGTGTTAGGGAGTGTTCTAATTTCATTCTTTTACATGTAGCTGTCCAGTGTTCCCAGCACCACTTATAGAAGAGACTGTCTTTTCTCCATTATATATCCTTCCCTCCTTTGTCATAGATTAGTTGACGATAGGTGCGTGGATTTATCTCTGGGCTTTCTATCTTGTTCCATTGATCTATGTTTCTGTTTTTGTGCCAGTACCATATTGTCTTCATTACTGTAGCTTTGTAGTATAGTCTGAAGTCAGGGAGTCTGATTCCTCCAGCTCTGTTTTTTTCCCTCAAGACTGCTTTGGCTATTTGGGGTCTTTTGTGTCTCCATACAAATTTTAAGAATTTTTGTTCTAGTTCTGTAAAAAATGCCATTGGTAATTTGACAGGGATTGCATTGAATCTGTAGATTGCTTTGGGTAGTATAGTCATTTTCACCATGTTGATTTTTCCAATCCAAGAACATGGTATATCTCTCCATCTGTTGGTATCATCTTTAATTTCTTTCATCAGTGTCTTATAGTTTTCTGCATACAGGTCTTGTGTCTCCCTCGGTAGGTTTATTCCTAGGTATTTTATTATTTTTGTTGTAGTGGTAAATGGGAGTGTTTCCTTAATTTCTCTTTCAGATTTTTCATCATTAGTGTATAGGAATGCAAGAGACTTCTGTGCATTAATTTTGTATCCTGCAACTTTACCAAATTCATTGATTAGCCCTAGTAGTTTTCTGATGGCATCTTTAGGATTCTCTATGTATAGTATCATGGCATCTGCAAACAGTGACACTTTTATTTCTTCTTTTCCAATTTGTATTCCTTTTATTTCCTTTTCTTCTCTGATTGCCGTGGCTAGGACTTCCAAAACTATGTTGAATAATAGTGGTGAGAGTGGATATCCTTGTCTTGTTCCTGATCTTAGAGGAAATACTTTCAGTTTTTCACCATTGAGAATGATGTTTGCTGTGGATTTGTCGTATATGGCCTTTATTATGTTGAGGTAGGTTCCCTCTATGCCCACTTTCTGGAGAGTTTTTATCATAAATTGGTGTTGAATTTTGTCAAAAGCTATTTCTGCATCTATTGAGATGATCATATGGTTTTTCTTCTTTAAATTGTTAATATGGTGTATCACATTGATTGATTTGCATATATTGAAGAATCTTTGCATCCCTGGGATCAATCCCACTTGATCATGGTGTATGACCCTTTCCATGTGTTGTTGGATTTTGTTTGCTAGTATTTTGTTGAGGATTTTTGCATCTATATTCATCAGTGATATTGTTCTGTAATTTTCTTTTTTTGTAGTATCATTGTCTGCTTTTGGTATCAGGGTTATGGTGGCCTCATAGAATGAGTTTGGGAGTGTTCCTTCCTCTGCAATTTTTTGGAAGGTTTGAAAAGGATGGGTGTTAGCTCTTCTCTAAATGTTTGATAGAATTCGCCTGTGAAGCCATCTGGTGCTGGACTTTTGTTTGTTGGAAGATTTTTAATCACAGTTTCAATTTCATTACTTGTGATTGCTCTGTTCATAT
Source organism: Globicephala melas (assembly GCF_963455315.2). Taxonomy (NCBI): domain Eukaryota; kingdom Metazoa; phylum Chordata; class Mammalia; order Artiodactyla; family Delphinidae; genus Globicephala; species Globicephala melas. Next base: position 26,312,534 of record NC_083319.1, read on the forward strand.
TTTCTATTTCTTCCTGGTTCTGTTTTGGAAGGTTATGCCTTTCTAAGAATTTGTCTGTTCCTTCCAAGTTGTCCATTTTATTGGCACAGAGGTGCTTGTGGTAGTTTCTTAGGTTGCTTTGTATTTCTGCAGTGTCTTTTGTAACTTCTCCTTTTTCGTTTCTAATTTTATTGATTTGAGTCCTCTCCCTCTTTTTCTTGATGAGTCTGGCTAATGGTTTCTCAATTTTGTTTATCTTCTCAAAGAACCAGCTTTTAGTTTTATTGATATTTGTTTCTAATTCATTTATTTCTGCTCTGATCTTTATGATTTCTTTCCTGCTACTAACTCTGGGTTTTGTTTGTTCTTCTTTCTCTAGTTCCTTTTGGTGTAAGTTTAGATGTTTATTTGAGATTTTTCTTGTTTCTTGAGGTGGGATTGTATTGCTATAAACTTCCCTCTTAGAACTGCTTTTGCTGCATTCCATAGGTTTTGGATTGTCCTGTATTTGTTGTCATCTGTCTCTAGGTATTTTTTTATTTCCTCTTTGATTTCTTCAGTGATCTCTTGGTTATTTAGTAACATATTGTTTAGCCTCCATGTGTTTGTGTTTTTTACATTTTTCTCCCTGTAAGTGATTTCTAATCTCACAGCGTTGTGGTAGGAAAAGATGCTTGATATGATTTCAGTTTTCTTAAATTTACTGAGGCTTGATTTGTGACCCAAGATGTGATCTATCCTGGAGAATGTTCCGTGTGCACTTGAGAAGAAAGTGTAATCTGCTGTTTTTGGATGGAATGTCCTATAAATATCAACTAAATCTATCTAGTCTATTGTGTCATTTAAAACTTCTGTTTCCTTATTTATTTTCATTTTGGATAATCTGTCCATTGGTATAAGTGAGGTGTTAAAGTCCCCCAGTATTATTGTGTTACTGTCGATTTCCTCTTTTATAGCTGTTAGCAGTTGCCTTATGTATTGAGGTGCTCCTATGTTGGGTGCATATATATTTATAATTGTTATATCTTCTTCTTGGATTGATCCCTTCATTGTCTCTTGTAACATTCATTGTCTCTTGTCCTTCATTGTCCTTCACTGTCCTTCATTGTCTCTTGTAACATTCTTTATTTCAAAGTCTATTTTATATGATATGAGTATTGCTACTCCAGCTTTCTTCTGATTTCCATTTGCGTGGAATATTTTTTCCCATCTCCTCATTTTCAGTCTGTATGTGTCCCTAGGTCTGAAGTGGGTCTCTTGTAGACAGCATTTATATGGGTCTTGTTTTTGTATCCATTCAGCAAGCCTGTGTCTTTTGGTTGGAGCATTTAATCCATTCACGTTTAAGGTAATTATCGATATGTATGTTCCTATGACCATTTTCTTAGTTGTTTTGGGTTTGTTTTTGTAGGTCCTTTTCTTCTCTTGTGTTTCCCACTTAGAGAAGTTCCTTTAGCATTTGTTGTAGAGCTGGTTTGGTGGTGCTGAATTCTCTTAGCTTTTGCTTGTCTGTAAAGCTTTTGATTTCTCCATCGAATCTGAATGAGATCCTTGCCAGGTAGAGTAATCTTGGTTGTAGGTTCTTCCGTTTCATCACTTTAAGTATATCATGCCACTCCCTCTGGCTTGTAGAGTTTCTGCTGAGAAATCAGCTCTTAACCTTGTGGGAGTTCCCTTTTATGTTATTTGTCATTTTTCCCTTGCTACTTTCAATAATTTTTCTTTGTCTTTAATTTTGCCAATTTGATTACAATGTGTCTCTGTGTGTTTCTCCTTGGGTTTATCCTGTATGGGACTCTCTGTGCTTCCTGGACTTGAGTGGCTATTTCCTTTCCCATGTTAGGGAAGTTTTCGACTATAATCTCTTCAAATATTTTCTCTGGTCCTTTCTCTCTCTCTTCTCCTTCTGGGACCCCTATTATGCAAATGTTGTTGCGTTTAATGTTGTCCCAGAGGTCTCTTTGGCTGTCTTCATTTCTTTTCATTCTTTTTTCTTTATTCTGTTCCACACAGTGAATTCCACCATTCTGTCTTCCAGGTCACTTATCCGTTCTTCTGCCTCAGCTATTCTGCTATTGATTCCTTCTAGTGTATTTTTCATTTCAGTTATTGTATTGTTCATCTCTGTTTGTTTGTTCTTTAATTCTTCTAGGTTTTTGTTAAACATTTCTTGCATCTTCTCGATCTTTGCTTCCATTCTTTTTCCGAGGTCCTGGACCATGTTCACTATCATTATTCTGAATTCTTTTTTTGTAAGGTTGCCTATCTCCACTTCATTTAGTTGTTTTTCTGGGGCTTTATCTTGTTCCTTCATCTGGTACATATCCCTCTGGCTTTTCATCTTGTCTATCTTTCTGTGAATGTGGTTTTTGTTCCACAGGCTGCAGGATTGTAGTTCTTGCTTCTGCTGTCTGCCCTCTGGTGGATGAGGCTATCTAAGAGGCTTGTGCAAGTTTCCTGATGGGAGGGACTGGTGGTGGGTAGAGCTGACTGTTGCTCTGGTGGGCGGAGCTCGGTAAAACTTTAATCTGCTTGACTGCTGATGGGTGGGGCTGGGTTCTCTCCCTTTTGGTTATTTGGCCTGAGGCAACTGAACACTGGAGCCTACCTGGGCTCCTTGGTGGGGCCAATGGCAGACTCTGGGAGGGCTCACACCAAGGAGTACCTCCCAGAACCTCTGCTGCCAGTGTCCCCGTCCCCACTGCAAGCCACAGCCACCGCCTGCCTCTGCAGGAGACCCTCCAATACTAGCAGGTAGGTCTGGTTCAGTCTCCCCTGGGGTCGCTGCTCCTTCCCCTGGGTCCCGATGCACACACTACTTTGTGTGTGCCCTCCAAGAGTGGAGTCTCTGTTACCCCCAGTCCTGTCGAAGTCCTGCAATCAAACCCCACTAGCCTACAAAGTCTGATTCTCTAGGAATTCCTCCTCCTGTTGCCGGACCCCCAGGTTGGGAAGCCTGACGTGGGGCTCAGAACCTTCACTCCAGTGGGTGGACTTCTGTGGTATAAGTGTTCTCCAGTCTGTGAGTCACTCACCCAACAGTTAAGGGATTTGCTTTTACTGTGATTGCACCCCTCCTACCGTCTCATTGTGGCTTCTCATTTTTCTTTGGATGTGGGGTATCTTTTTTGGTGAGTTCCAATGTCTTCTTGTCGATGATTGTCCAGCAGCTAGTTGTGATTCTGGTGTTCTCACAAGAGGGAGTGAGAGCATGTCCTTCTACTCCGCCATCTTGGTTCAGGGCTGCTTCCTGCTTTGAGCTCTCGCATTCCATAATCTTCGAGCAGAATAAAAGATAAAATAGCCCACAACACTGCTACAAGTGTTGGAGGGTCTCCCGCAGAGGCTGGGGATGGCTGTGTCTCACCCTGGGGACAAGAACACCAGCAGCAGAAGCCCTGGGAAGTACTCCCCGGCATGAGCCCTCCCAGAGTCCACCACCAGCCCCACCAAAGAGACAATCAATAGTTTTTTATGTTTCCTGTGTTACTTAGGCTCCTGGGGTTCCAAAGTATCATAACTCACTTCAGCTACTTCCAGAAATGTAAATTCACTGAAAACATACATATGTCAAGAAAGACTCAGGAAATCAAGAATTGTTTCCAACATGGAAACTGTCTGGAAGCTCATTGAGAATTCAAGGCTGCGAGGATCGTTGCTGTCATTATCCACCTGGCCCAGATACACTGAGGGCAATTGCTTCTACCTACCAACTCTGTAACCCCCTGCTCTGCATGTCTCCTTCTACCTCATTTATTTGTTCTATTCATACCTTTGTCACATTCATGGCACCTAGTACTTTCCCTCTTTGGAATTTTTAGCTTTGGCTTCTGTTTCCAATTGGGTGAATCTCTCTGCATTTCCTGGTTTGAATTTTTCAGGCTCTGATTAGCAATGTTTGTCCCTATTTTAGCAACTAGATGAACTCATAAATTGTTGGCACAGATTGGCTTTTCTTGTGTCAGGTGCTAAGAAAGAGAGGATCATAGAGACATGAGGGAGATGATCTTTCTGTCTGACACGTGAGGATACAGAGAGAAGACTGCTGTCTGAAAACAAGGAAGAGGGTTCTCACTAGGAACTGAATTGGCCAGCCCCTTGATCCTGGACTTTCCCTGCCTTCAGAACTGTGAGGAATCAATTTCTGTTATCTAGGTCAAAACAAGTAAATAAATAAGAGAGGATCGTGTCATAAAACATGATTGCCTAAGGCTGAACCCTCAGCAGGGGCTGTGGGAGGTCCAGGAGCCATCAGGAGGGGCTCAAGGATGTGACTTTCCCCATGGTTTCCTTGTTGAGTACACCTGCAATGTGCTAAGCTTTGCAGATAGAGCTAAGTTAAGAGAGCCTCTGATGTTAAGCAGCACAGTCTGGTGGATGTGGGACACTAGATCAGACGAGATCATTTGTGTGACTATTGCAAACTAGCTGTTTGTTTTTTTTTTTTTTTTTTTTGCGGTACACGGGCCTCTCACTGTTGTGGCCTCTCCCGTTGCGGAGCGCAGGCTCTGGACGCGCAGGCTTAGCGGCCATAGCTCACGGGCCCAGCCGCTCCGCGGCATGTGGGATCTTTCCGGACCGGGGCACGAATCCGTGTCCCCTGCATCGGCAGGCGGACTCTCAACCACTGCGCCACCAGGGAAGCCTAAACTAGCTGTTTTTAATCGAGGCATGAACATGAAAAGGCTTAGTAGAAAATTGTTCAAAGTAACTAGATAGGGGCTGTTTATTGGAACATAGAGTAGAAACTTAAATGTTAGTTGAATTAAATGGAATCAAATTGTGGAAAGTGGATGCAACTGGAAGAAATTGGGAGGGTTTGCATTCAAAGGAAAAGGGGTAGTAAAACTGTAATACAGTGTAGTATTAAGAGCAAGGACTTCAGAGTCAGACAGATTTGGGTTCTGGGTCTGGTGTATCTCAAGCTGATTTAGTGCCTTTAAGCAAGTTACTTAGGTTCCTTGAACCTGGTTTCTTTGTTGGAAAATAGACTAGTAATATTTACTTTTGGGGTTATTATGAGGATTGAATGCAAAATGCATATAACGTATTTATCACAGAGCTTAGAACATAGATGTTCAATAAATGTTAGCTGTATTATTATTATCATATTAAAAAATATAAAGATGCATTCATGGCCTCAAAGGGTCTTTGGTTAACAACGCCTGAGAATTCTAGAAAAGGTCAGCCTGGTGGGCTATGAGAGAAAGTCAACCTGAGCTGGTATCCACTGAGAAGCCCCATTTGGATACAAGAGCTAAAGAAGTTTTAACTACTTTAGTCTTTGAAGTCACATCAGGATTTCCCCCCAGACACAGCACACCTCAAGCCACAGATGTGCATAAGAGCAGGAGCTCAATTAGTGGTTATTAAATCAGAAAGTCACAAAGATCTGAAACTTTTAGGAAAAAGAGGTGTGTGATAGCTCCTCTCCATCAAATGAAGTGGTCCCTTTGAGCTGTGCCATCTTATGATTGTATTTTAAGGAACGTCTCTTCTGGCAGATTGGAGTGGTTGAAAGGAAGAGAGGAGAAAGTACTGGCACAAGATATACCTTTTTCTCTTTAAAGTCTCTTGCAGAAGAACTTATTGAATTTGGAATCCCTTAGGATTCTAGATACAATTTCAGGGGAGAAGTCGTTTGCTTGCATCTACTGCTAGGGACCCTTCTGAGTTTCTTACTGGTAGATTTCCTTGCATTTCCTTTCTTTGTCAGTAAGAATTTACATTTCAGTGAAAATCACGTAATATTGTCCCATGTCACAAACGTTATCAGCACACTTCAGAGTTTGTCTGGAGCCCAGTATGTAGTAGACACTAAGGACATACTTGTCAAATGAATAAATAAATGAAGCGCCTTAGAGATCTAGTTCAACTTGCCTATTTTACAGATTGGGAAACTGAGGCTTGGAGAAGAAAAATGAGTCATATAAGTTCATCAGTGACATAGTGGGTCTACAAGCCCAAGGTTTCTCCAAGCCTAGAAATTATGATAAAACCCCAGATTTTAATGACTTGGTAAATATGAGAAATTCTAATTTTGAGTGGAAAATAGCCCTTGGCGGGCATTGGCAAATTATATAGAGGGCCATATTTTAGGCACTATGGGCTGTAAGATACTTGTTGCAACTACTAAACCCTACCATTGTAGCACAAAAACAGCCATAGGCAATACGTAAATGAATGAGCATGGCTGTGCTCCAATAAAACTTTGGTAACTATGTGAGGTGAAAAAAATTTTTATTTATAGACACTGAAATTTGAATTTCATATAATTTACATGTGTCATGAAATATTCTTCTTCTGATTTTTTTCAATCATTTAAAAATGTAAAACCATTCTTAGCTCTCAGGCCGTACAAAAACAGGTGGGGGGCTAGATTTGGCTGACCCTTGGTCTATGGCATTAAAAAGAAGAAAATTCTTGCAGAATTTTTGGCAGCTGCAGAAATTCCCTTAGCCCTTCTCTCACTTAGACTGCAATTAGAAAGAGTGCCATAAGCTTGGAAGAATGGAGTTCCAAAGCTTATTTCAGCTGTAATCTGTTCTTTCCACTTGTTTAAGGTCTGTCTTTTCAGGATCAGGCTAATTTCTTTCAAAGTGATTCTGTGGGTTTGCACAGTACTGAAAACACCAAAATGACCAATAATGGGATTGGTTAAATAATTATTTGTACACCCATACAACATAATAAGCAGCCAAAGAATTGATGATGGCATTGATGTCAACTGATATGGGAAAACCATTGTTCATAATTAGGTGAGGATAGGCAAGTTATTAAGCATGATGTCTAGTTTAATCCCGTTGATGTAAATGTAATGCTACATAAATGCATGATAAAAATTATAAGCAAATCTGACTTGTTTAAGCAAACACAACATTATAAACAAATATGACATTTTATTTGCGTTTTTCTTCTCTTTTCTTATTTTTTCTATAGTTCATAATGGTGAATTGTATAACAATTTACAACTTCCTTTTTTTTTTTTTTTTTTTTTTTGCGGTACGCGGGCCTCTCACCGTTGTGGCCTCTCCCGTTGCGGAGCACAGGCTCCGGACACGTAGGCTCAACCAGGCCATGGCTCACGGGCCCAGCCGCTCCGCGGCATGTGGGATCTTCCCGGACCGGGGCACGAACCCGTGTCCCCTGCATCGGCAGGCGGACTCTCAACCACTGCGCCACCAGGGAAGCCCTGCCCAGATTTGCATGCAAATCTTGCATGCAAGAACCTTAAACTTGCATGCAAATTTAAACCTTAAACTTGCATGCAATAGAACCTTAAAAAGGAAAAAAGACTCTGGTTCTAGATGAAGCCTCTAACTGCTGATCTTGAAGCAAATTGCACAAGTAACCAGAGTCCACTCAAGTTAATGACGTTGAGTTAAATCCTTCCTACACTGCACGTTTTCCCACACATCAGTCCTCATTCAAAGGGCAGATGCAGCCACGCACAACCAAGTCTCCATTTGTCTTCTCCTTCTCCCCCTCCTCCTTCTTCTAAATCTGTGAACCTTTCCATCTTACAGACAAGCATCGCTGGGTGGAGAAGCACTAATAAAGTTGCTAATGGATAAATCAATTTCAGCAACCAAGAGAACATGTTTTGTCATTATAGCAAGCTTCCATGCCATAATGGGGGGAATTTCTGTAATTTTTATTTGAAGCAAATCCAACCCAAGTGTTAGATATAATTACTCAAAAATATTTCAGAGATATTATCTCTTTTGCTTATGTATATTCTTTTATTTATTTATTTATTTTGCTGTACGTGGGCCTCTCACTGTTGTGGCCTCTGCCGTTGTGGAGCACGGGCTCCAGACGCGCAGGCTCAGCGGCCATGGCTCACGGGCCCAGCCGCTCCGCGGCATGTGGGATCTTCCTGGACCGGGGCACGAACCCGTGTCCCCTGCATCAGCAGGTGGACTCTCAACCACTGCGCCACCAGGGAAGCCCCTTGCTGTGTAATCTTGATCCAGTTTTTTTTTTTTCCTTCTTCTCTGGATTTCAGGTTCTCTGTCTGTAAAAGGCAGGTATAGGACTATCTCATGGACAGCAAATACACATCATTTATTCCATTTCACAACTTACAGTTTGCTTGAAATCAGCCACGGTTGGAATGTTTACACCATGTAAACTGGTAAATGCTACAAATCAGGACACTGCCTCCCGCCCCTAGCTCCAATTCCCAGAACTAGTTATTAGACCTTTATCAGCATACCACTGCCTTCGTGATGCTTCTATGCTGTTCTACACTCATGGCAGACATTGCTAATCAGTCACAGAATTCTGGTCCAACCGAACCTAGATATGACTTAACAGTCTTCCTCCCTTCATTTCATCATTCATTCCTCCCTCTCTCCTTCCTCCCCTCCACCCCTCCTTCCTTTCAACCTGTTATGCAGCAAATAATCTTTGATGCCTTTGTGTGCCAGGCAGTGAGGATGGAATAATGGGCAAAATCTACAAAATTCCTCTTCTCATGAAATTTACTTTCTCATGTAGAGAAACAGATATTAAACAAGTGACAGTGAATTTTAAAATAATTTCATATGGTGTAAGAGCTCTAAAGGAAACAAACCAAGTGGTATAATAATGCTTGAGGAGAGACTAGTTTAGATATGATCATCCAGGAAGGGTTCTCTAAGGAAGTGCTTTTAAGCAGAGGCCTGTTTGTTAAGAAAATGATGGTCCTGCACAGAGCTAAGGGAGGGCATTCTGGGAAGAGGGAACAGCAAGTGCCAAGGCCCTGGGGTGGAAACAAACTTGGAGTGTTTAAGAAACCAAAAGGCTGGTGTACAGGAAGCAACAGTAGGCATAAAGAGAGAGGTGAGAGAAGTAGGCCGGTCCAGATTTGTAGAGTCCTATAGCACAGGGTGATAAATTTGGAATTTATTGCAAAAGAAATAGGAAGTCGTGGGAGAAGAGAGTTTAACTATTATCAACTGACAATTTTCTAAAACTGTAAGTGAGGTGAAATTCATACAACATATAATTAACCACTTTATACTATACATACTATTATATAATATGTGTAAAATATTATATAATATGTATAATGGTATATAACATTCTATTAACCACTTAATACTATAGTGTAAAAAGTGAGCAGTTCAGTGACAGTACATTCACAATGTTGTACAACCAGCTCCTCCATCTAGTCCCAAAACGTTTTTATCATCCCCAAAGAAAACCCTGTACCCGCTAAGCTCAAATGATCCATCCGGGACATGAAGGTCATAGTTGTCCCTTCTAATGGTGCAGATTCCAGGGCTCTGGACATCATTGCTTCTGGGTTCTTGACCTGATAGCTCATTTATGGTTTTATAATTCTGGAATAGTTTCTCAAAATCTCCTCCACTGCCATTGAACTCCAGGAATATCTTCAAATTTCCGTAATTGGAGGGATAGAGTCAATTGGCTAATATATTTCTTGTGACACTGAGATCAAACAGAAATAATAATCATCAAAGAGCAACATTAGGTGTACTTTTCTTGCAAAGTCCAAAACCTCCGGTAGCACATTCCACCAAGATCTTAGCAGAAACAAGTTCATCATCCAAATAAATTAGCCCTTCCAGGTAATTCATGTCTCCTTTCTTTCATCCAGCATTGAAAAGTAATAGGGAATCAAATTGATTCCCTATTTAAAATCCCACAGACCATAAAGACAATTTTTCACTCTCTCTTCTCATTAGCCATAGAGAGTTGCAAAAATCCATTAGTTAAATTAAGGACTAAAAATCACTGACTCATGAGGAAACAGCTCTGATAATCCTGGGTTTGGAGTATGGAATATTGATCTGATTTATTTTTTCCTAATGTGCCTATTCTTGGAGTGGCAGTCTATACACATCTCCATCTTGCCTGATTTCTGGTGCAGTACTAAAATATGGAACACAACATAAAGGGCACAGGAATTGGAGATTGCCCCATTAATCCTTAATATATTCTTACATATTCCTGAATAGCAGATAGTCTAATTCCAGAAACATTGACGGTGTTGCGGCTCTGATTTATGTTGCTCTCCCTGCCATGTCTCACTGATGGAGAGAGTGAAAAAAATGGATGGATGTTACTGCAATACACCAAGATAAAACAATGCACACATACACAGGTGTGTGCACATACTCCATGGCATGGGATGAAGAGATTTGGCAGTGAGAGATAGGTAACTTTTAGACATGCTCAAGGAATATGCTAATAGAACATCTAAGTGAAAATGTCTGTAGGCAATTGGATCTGTGCTTCTAAAGTTGAGGAATGAAGTCTGTGTTGGTAACTTAAATTTTGGAGTCATCAGATTATACACGATAATTAAAGCCACAGGATTATATGAGATGGTCCAGGGAGCTAGTACAAAGTGATCATAAGAAAGACCCAGGACAGAATACTAACATTTAAGAATAGGCAGAGAGGGGCTTCCCTGGTGGCGCAGTGGTTGAGAGTCCACCTGCCGATGCAAGGGACACGGGTTCGTGCCCCGGTCCGGGAAGATCCCACATGCCACGGAGCGGCTAGGCCTGTGAGCCATGGCCGCTGAGCCTGTGCGTCCGGAGCCTGTGCTCCGCAGCAGGAGAGGCCACAACAGTGAGAGGCCCGCATACCGCCAAAAATAAAAAAAAAGAAAAAGAAAAGAAAAAAGAATATGCAGAGAAAGAATAAATTCAGGATGTCTAAGATCTTCCTAGAAAAGGGTGTTCTACATTCTTTTGGGCAATATACTTTCATGACGGAACACAATTACTTCTTAGGCCAGGACAAGCTGCAGAAGCACCAGATGTGGCACTCTTGGGGAACAGTATTCACCAGATGTTCTCTGGCCACTTCCAGCCAATCGCTTTCAAATTTTCTTTCCAACACAGAGCTCTCCTGAACTTTAGATCTGCATTCTCTAGTGTCTCTTTGACACCCACAAGCACTTCATCCTTCCTTGCAAAGCTGATTCCCCTTGAAAAATATTTAAAAGGTAGAATACCAGGGATCAGGGACAGACTCAGTGGAGGAGTAAAGAAGAGGAAGAAGTTGACCAATGGAAGATTGTGGCATCCTTTTTTTTTTTTTCTTTTTTTGCGGAATGCGGGCCTCTCACTGTTGTGGCCTCTCCCGTTGCAGAGCACGAGCTCTGGACACGCAGGCCCAGCGGCCATGGCTCACGGGCCCAGCCGCTCCGCGGCATGTGGAATCCTCCCGGACCGGGGCACGAACCGGCGTCCCCCGCATCGGCAGGCGGACTCCCAACCACTGCGCCGATTGTGGCATCCTTTAAAAAACTATTTTAAGGCTAGAAAGCAGGCTATATGTTAAAAAAGAAAAAAAACACCAGATATTTCCTGGTATTAAATATCTGTATCTGCTATGGACTTGAGTTCTTGAGAGCTGGGATGTGTTATTTATTTCTGTGCCCCAGTGCTTTGAGTAGTGTCTGGCATAGGTAAGAGCTGTGAACAAATGTTTGTAGCGTTGATTTGAATGCACTTTCAAATGGGGCCAGTAGCACCTTCCCATGAGGATTTATGTCAAACATCCTCAAGGGGCCCTAGTCACTTTTGCTTAGGCAATAATTTCATCAGTCAAACGAGGGAATTGAGTCACATTCTGGGACAAAGAGTGTAAAACTCCTCTTGGTTGCCCCAGACTAGCTTCTTACGCCTTTCCATAATGGAGACTTTCTCACTAGCACCATTGTTTTCACTTATGATCAACATATATGTGTATAATATAAAATAAAATAAACACCTTGTGTTAGAGCAACTCAGTTGTTTGCTGTTCATGATAAATTCCATATTTACAGGAGCCATCATGGGGGAAGGGAAGGAGAGTTAGTGTTTAAAGGGGACAGAGTTTTAGTTTTGCAGGACAAGAGGTCTGAAGGGAGATGGTGGTGATGGTGTACAACAGTGTGAATACCCTTAATGCCACTGAACCATACGCTAGAAAATGGTTAAAATGGTAAATTTTATGTTATATATGTTTTACCACAACTAAAAATAATAATTTAAAATTGTAGCTCAATTTTTTAAAAAAAGGAATCATTGTTTCTTCTTCAAGAGTTTTGGTGTCACTGTTGTCTCTCACGGAGAGTGGAGAGTCAGAAGTTTAATCTCCTCTGCAGTGTACGGACAATGACCTTATGTAATTCTGTGTGAGTAGTAAGCTTCACCGGGAGAGTTTTGGATGCCGTTGTGGGTAGCATTATGTCCCCTGAAAAGATATGTTCAAGTCCTAACCCCTAGTACCTGTGAATGTGAACTTATTTGGAAATAGGGTCACTGCAGTTGTAATCAAGTTAAGATGATTAGTTTTAATCCAATATGACCGGTGTCCTTATAAAAAAGAAGAGACACTGAGACAGGAGATGTGTAGGGAGAACACCATGTGAAGAGGGAGGGGTGAAGTGACGCATCTACAAGGCCAGGAATGCTAAGGATTGCTGGCAACACCAGAAGCTAGGCAGAGGCAAGGAAGGACTTCCCTCCGGCCTTCAGACAGAACATGTAGATGCCTTGATTTTGGACTTTTGGCCTTCTGAAGTGTGAGAGAATACATTTTTGTTTTTTCAAGCACCCAGTTTGTGTTCATTTGTGACAGCAGCCACAGGAAACTAATACAGGTGCCAAGAAGAAGGGGATTCCCTCCAGCCCTCTCTGAGCTGCACATCATTTGCTAAGGAGGATGGGCTGATGAAGCTGGTCTTTACTGAGCATTCTTATGACGCACTGGTCTCATTAAGGGGTGGGGAAGAGAGGGAGGGGTGTTATCATTGTGACACACAGTCCTTCTTTAATAGGTGACAAGAGACAAAATTAAGGGCTACCTCTATGTTAAAAAGCAGTGACAGCACCAGTTGAATGCCTCCCATTTCAAGGAGACAGACACACGATCATCAAGTGGTTTAGCTGCTCCTCCAAAGGAAAGAAGCAGTTTGGAGTAGTGGAAAGAATGATGAATGAGACTTGGTTTTAGAAGTTTATAGTTTTGAAAGGGTCCTAAGATACAAATAATTAAATCTATTAAAAGGCAGAATGGGGCTTCCCTGGTGGCGCAGTGGTTGAGAGTCCGGCTGCCGATGCAGGGGACACGGGTTCGTGCCCCGGTCCGGGGAGATCCCACATGCCACGAGGCGGCTGGGCCCGTGAGCCATGGCCGCTGAGCCTGCGCGTCCGGAGCCTGTGCTCTGCAACGGGAGAGGCCACAGCAGTGAGAGGCCCGCGTACCGCAAAAAAAAAAAAAAAAAAGGCAGAATGATTCAACATCAATCTGAGAGACAGGAAATACCCCCATGTGTGAGTATAGGTCTATAGGAAGCTTCTCAGAAAAGGAGGGCACTGCAATGAATTTCTGGGAAGTGGGGGTGGGTGCAGAGAGGGCCATTCAGTCAGTGGGGAGAGGAAAAATCTAGGATCCGCTCAGGGCCTGATGAAGTTTGAGGAGAGCATTCTTTCTGTGATTACAGGAGGCATTAAAGGCTGTGCTAAAGCTTCAGGTTGGATTTCCCAGGTATTGGGGAGACTTCATAGGTTTCTGAGCAGGAGGGCAACATGATCAGAGCTCGGCTTCGGGTAGAGTGTCGTGCTGGTCGTGTTCATTAGGAGTTGGAAGAGGAAAAGTGTGGAAGCGGGGAGAGCAATTGGAAATGTGCTGTCAAATCGATTATATTCTCTAAAGTGGCAGCTTGCCAATTGTCATTCAATTCTTTGGAGATTTAATTACACATGAAGTTCAGAATCCATAAAGAAATTTCACAGAGCAAGAGTGAGTCTTCAAAGATGGAATAAGAACAAAGAAGCGAGTCCCTGCCAACCGCCTCCCTTGCCCATTTCCTATCGCCCTAAATATAATCAACTAATGTCGGGGAAGCTGGTGATTCATTTTACCATTTTACCTTTTTTTTTTTTCACCATTTACCAGTGTTCTACATTACCTTACAGTTAACAAAATGTAGTCAGCACTAGTATTCAGGAGATTTAGTGAGGAGCCCCTGATTTCTAGCTATAGAATGGAATTACTATAGACTGAGATTGATTGCCTACATACCACCTATACGTTGACTTTGATAAACCCTAGTCATTTCTCTCTAAAAGAGTTAGAGATTGTCTACCCAGTATCAGCAACCTTTTTCTTTTGCATCGGGACCAACTGATGGAAGAGAAACTATACACAAATTTTCTATAAGTCAAAAGGAAAAAAGAAAAAGCTTTATTGATTCCTGTGGAGAAATGTGTATTCTAAGAACTTAAGTTACCTGCTTATTAAATAGAAAAATGCCAATTAAAAATCTTTGCATGGCTTTTCAGTCACTAAAATGTTAATTTCTATGTTAATATTGGAGAAATTGCAGCAAGGAAGCACATTTCTAGTTTCTCACTTCATGCTTAAATTAGATCAAAAATGGTATTAGTTTTCATAAATTAACACACAACTTAGATCCAGTGTGTAACGAGGTAGGCCATGTGCATTTCTTGAGGCTAAGGGTTGCTCACTGCTGATTTAGGAAGAACCCTTTCTTGGACACATGGGAAAATGAGTCCCAGAGATGTGAAGTGATTTGGTTGTGGTCATATGCCTACCGAATTGTTGAATTCTACCAAAGATCATTCATTTGGGATCCTGCCTATTTATTTATTTATTTATTATTTAGATCCTGCATATTTATCATCTTACTATTGTTTGTTCAACACATATTTATTGAGCATCTACTAAATACCAGATACCTTCGAAGTGCTGGAAAAACAGTGGTGAAGAAGACAAAGTTCATCCCCTAAATCCTAATGAGAGAGAGATAAATAAATCGGGTAATGGTGAATGATAAGAAAAAAAAATAGCCATTCATTTAGTGATAAATGGAATGAAAAAAATCAAACAGGGTAAAGGGACTTTAGAGCAGTTTTAGGTTCACAGCAAAACTGAGCAGGTTTCCCATGTACCCCCTGCTCCCCACATGCACAGCCTGCCCCATTGTCAGCATCCCCACCAGAGGGGCACATCTGATGAACTACACGGATGCATCACTAGCACCCAGAACACATGGTTTACATTAGGGTTCAGTCTCGGTGATGTACATTCTGTGCATTCAGACAAATTTGTAATATTTTTAAATTTCTAACACTTTCACTGTAAAATAGATCCTCCACTTGAGTTACATAGGAAGGAATTTGGGGTCAGTACTCCACCATTCACTTCTAGAAAGCAGCACACCACAATTTTTCACTCTTTTGTGAGCCTGTAGATTTGAGGGTTGGTATCACTATTTGTATTGAGAATGTAAGCAGGACATCAGTTCTTCCCTGTTCTCTTTCATGTGCTCCCCTGTGGAATTAACTTGTACAACAGCATTGGTGAGTAATGTGGACTGGAGACTGTGTAAGGAGCAGAGAAGAGGGCTTGCACCCCACCTTAAACAGCCTTGGGCTTGGAATTCTAAGTTCACACATCTCCCTCTTCCTTGGTTCCTTTTCTGTTGCCCAACCACAAGGGGGTCCTACTTTTCCATCCTTTTGTACCAATGGACTGGTCACCATCCTTTCCCTCTTCCATAGTTCAGCTCCGCCCCAGATGCTGTCTCCAAATCATGGCCTGGAGCCCAGTGAAAGAACAGGTGGGCCACCGTCACAGACCCATCACCTCAGAAGGCAAGTTAGGAGCCCCGTCTTGCACTTGAGCATGACTTTTGCATTCTTACTCCCGAATACGTAGCTTTCACCACACTTCCCCACAAATTATAGAAATGCTGTACAGAGGAGAAGTTCTATTTTCTACTCATCATTGGGGTGATATGTGAGTAAAGAAGATGATGTACCTCTTACATTATGGATGAAAACACATGGTGTTGTGCACGGTGAGGAGAAGAAACACCGGCAAAGCCACTGATTGTGCTTTGGTGTACTCTTCTCTGCTCAAGGGTGATTGTTTAGTTAAGACCATCTGGTTCATTCAGCAGTAGCCAACACAAGGAAACACTTAAAGGACTGGTTTTCTGATATTAAATATGACTTTTGAAACCCAAATAGTTCTTATTATTAAACCTGCAATCAAAGGAGAACTTAATTAGCTTTAGGACTAGAACTGTAAATAGAAAAGGCATTCACGAGCAAACACATTATCCTTCCTGGCAGATCAGCTTACACATCATGGACCGCTTCATGATGATGGGAAAATATAATGTATTTGAGGAAAAATATTAGCACAACACCATCAAGGGGATTTGCCTGATGTAAATGTAACATGCCTATGTATACATTTATATATGAGAAAACTTCTTTTGTAACAATTACGTTACCTCTCTTCATCTCCTTTATTATTAATCATTTTGAAGCCCTTGGCTTTGCTTTGATATTTTTTCTAAGATTTTTCTCACCACCAGACATTCAAAAATTTTTCTTGAAGGATCCCTTAGTATAAACTAATACTGCTATATTAAGACTCTCAAATCCTTTAATAATTCTTTGGATAATTCCTAAATTACTCTAAGAACTGTATCCTTGGAAATAAATCCTAAGAACAAAATGAACATGGTTTTGTTGGAAGGACCAGCAAAAGAAAATAGGCATCTTAGAATGCGCTAGAAAAGTGGCAAAAGCTTTTTAGACAGTCGTTAGCTATCCTCATGGAGGAATAGATTAAAATGTCTAAAAGAAATAGAAATGTTAAATGCTCTAATTTCACATCAAGTATGTAATTTCTTTTTTGTTTTGTTTTATATCCAACCAGTTGGAACCTACAAAATAATACAGCACAGATTTCTTTTTGTTGGTCCTATAATACTTCCCCTGGAACAATCATGCCTGCAATTCGGGGACTGTCACAGCCAAACTGATGTCTTCCCTTGGGACCATGAGGAACAATTGCCCTTCCCCGTGGGGTGGCTCTAAAAGCCGAGTCTAAAAGCCGAGCCTGGTGGATGGATGGCAGCCGCTCTCTGGAGTGCGCCCCGCTTCGTGGGTGAGGCTGCATAGTTGGGCCAAAATACTTTCTCCCAAATGGTTAACTGCTAATTGTGTGCAACTGCTGCAGAGCCCTGTGAAACCAAAGAGGAGAAAAACCATGACAATTTTTTTAAATTAGCGGAAAACATGCTCTTATTTTTTTGAATCCCCTAAGGGTCTCATTTTTTGCTTTTTAATTTTTATTAATTTCATTTAATAGGACAATTTTTTAATTGTCCGAGTTTGTTTCAATCCTTTCCTAGGCTTTAGTGTGATTAATTGAATGAGACATGGACATTTTATTTGCAAACCAAGTAACACATAATATATTTTTATTTTCCAAACCCCACATGATATAACTTCAGATCCATAACATGCGTGTAAAATAAATATTTCATTAATTTCATTGTTCCTTAAATATCCATTTTTTTTCTTCCTCTGAGTTTCTCTCCCACCTCCTCCCTTTTTTTCTCTTCCGCATAGGTTTCAAAACTTCTGGAAAAGGAACCAGTTGAGTGTGTTGTACAGGGGGGAAGTGTGGGCCTTGGAGGCAGGGACTGAACTCCCTGCTTGGCTACTATGTGATTTTTGGAAAAATTAGTTAACCTCTCTGAAACTCACCTTCTTATTTATAAAATGGGGCTAGTAAATCTCTAGGGTACCTGGGAGATGATAGAATGTGAAATACGGTCCTAGCAGGGGCTGTGTGGCCAGAAGCAGGGCCGCAGGAGCCTGCAGCCTGGCATCGACTCTCCAGTGGGCCACTTACTACCTGCAAATTCCTTCACTTCTTTGTACTTCACTTTTATTATTTGTAAATTAGAAACAAAAACAGTACGCGCCTTGACTCATTGCTGGGAGGCTTAAATGACTTCATCACACTTGCAAAGTGCTTAGACAGTGTCTGCCGTGTGGTCAACACTTGACCAACGTTTGCCGTTATTGTACTCAGCAGAACTTCCTGCTCTCTGCCTACCTTCTCATGTTAATGATGTGTCCAAGGTGAGTCCACTCCCTCTACGTCAAGCTCAAGGGCACTTGAGTGAACCTGTTCAGCTGCAAAGTTTAGCTTCCTTCCCACACCCAAGAATCTCTGGGAGTTTATGAGTGTGTGGTGGTATAGCCCTCAAGGAGTGACTGGATTTTTGTGATGCAAAAGGTCTAGAATCACAGGTTGGGTGTTGATGGCACTCATTCAGCGGGAAGGCAAAGTTGCAAAGCTAAGTGATGACCCCAGTCACGTAATGGGCTCTTCTGCCCTGGCCAGTGTGTGGGGCTGTGGTCAGTGCCTTAGTCCAGCAGAGCTCTTGGTTCTGACTCTCATTCACAGTAGGGTCCCAAGCTAAGGGACCACAGCTTGGGTCCCTTAGAGCCATCTGAAGGAGAACTAGTGCCCTGCAGAGCTAGGGGTTACCCAGAAAGCCCAAAAGAGCTGACCACTGAGAGACCACTCCCTAACTCCCTAACCCTTGCATGTGTCCTAAGTGCAGGAAATGAGTGGCCCAGGGAAAGTCATGACGATTCTATGGAATAATTGATTATCCAGAGATCTGGTTAGGAGAACTGCCCCTGGATAGCCAAACACAGTTGAGTCTGCCACGCAGAAGCCAAGAACTCAGCAAGAGGAACTTGAGATATTTGCCACTTAGCTCATTTAGGGCACAGGAAGCGTCCATGCACAATCTCTACTTTGAAGTTTTATTGCACTTATGCTAGTTTAGGGCCTTCTCACAGTAAGTTACTTTCAGAATTTCCCCTTCATTTGGCAAATTCTGGTGGAGAACTCACATACTAAAAATGACTTCTCTCCTATAATCTGGTTGACTTTGGATGGTGAACGAAGCCTGGCATAGTGGGCAAAGAGATTGTTACCACTGGTGTATTTCCTGTGTGTTGGTTCATTGCTTATATGGCTAGTGGATGTGCAAGCTGGAGGTTGTTGGCTGCGTTGGGTCTTAGTTGCGGCGTGCGGGATATTTCACTGCGTCGCATGGGCTTTGTTGCGATGCGTGGGCTTCTCTCTAGTTGTGGCGTGCGGGTTTTCTCTCTCTAATTGAAGCATGCAGGCTCAGTAGTTGCGGTGTGTGGGCTTAGTTGCCCCACGGCACGTGGGACCTTAGTTCCCCAGCCAGGGATCGAACACACGTCCCCTGCATTGGAAGGCGGATTCTTCACCACTGGACCACCAGGGATGTCCCCAACCCAGTTCCCCCTTTGAACTGCCGTGCCAGTGATCGTCTACACCATATTCCCCAAACTTACATATGATGGCTTATTTGAAGGCTGGTCGTTCTGATTTGTGAATTGTGCACCTGGTCTCTTGTATCTAAAGTCCTTTGATAGTGAGAGTCGTAGGCTTTCCTCTTCATTTTTGCCCTCATATAGTATAACCCCAGGCCCTCAAAGCTGGCCTCCGTGTCGAAAATAAGGACTTAGTAGAATTTTGTGAAGGCAGCTTCTAATACCTGGTCTAATAGGCAGAATTCTAATACCAGGCCTTCCCCAATTCTCAGAAGATTTGAGAGGCTGGTGGTAGTGCTGGTGGGGATGTCTGGGTTACTGTTACTCCTGGAGCTTCTTCTTTCTATCAGATAGTGCCCTGGTCTTAACCGGATAACCTCAAAATAGGTCACTAAGTGGTTCAGCAATTCAGAAATAATCCTTTACAAATGTCCTATAATACCTCTAACTCCCAGAGCCCTGTGATTCCGAGGACTCCCTGGCTAAACATGTCCTGTCAGCCAAGGTCCTCTCCTCAAAGAGGAACAGAAGGATTTTTGCTACAGCAGAAAGTAAATGAATTCTCTGCAGGTCACAAAGTAACCATGGGTTTGGTAGGATAATTTGCTATAGTCACAGCATCTTACACAGATTCCATTTCATTCAAACTCTCAATCACATTCTCAACCCCAGGATAGCCATTTAAAAGTTTGCTATTAGATGTTAAAACATGAGGGCCTAGACTATAAGATCCTTAGGGACCTAGAAACCTGTGATTTTTCATCTAAAATATTAGGCCATCAGAATACTGAGCAGGTTATTCTGGGGGAATTGGAGGTACTTCTGATGGCTTTCTTAAGATAATTTTTTTTTTTTTTTTTTTTTTTGCGGTATGCGGGCCTCTCAGTGTTGTGGCCTCTCCCGTTGTGGAGCACAGGCTCCGGACGCGCAGGCTCAGCGGCCATGGCTCACGGGCCCAGCCGCTCCGCGGCATGTGGGATCTTCCCAGACCGGGGCACAAACCCGTGTCCCTTGCATCGGCAGGCGGACTCTCAACCACTGCGCCACCAGGGAAGCCCTTGATGGCTTTCTTAAGATAATTTTAAAACTTTTGAAGTCCAATCTCAAGTTATTTGATCCATATTAGCTTGATTCTAAATAGAACTCATAAAACCAAAAACTCTCTAGGTAACCTTGGGGAAGTCTGACCTACGTCCTTCCTTAGTAACGTCACCTGCAGAGGAGTTTTGTAGAACCCAAGGAAAACACTTTACCTGAATAAAATGTAGAGGGATGGGAGGGGCAGAGTTGCTGCACTGAAGACTCAGCATTTAAATGACTAATTTGGTTTCACTGTAGCCTGGAGCTAACAGTTTGGATCTCACACCAGCACGAAAACACATTTCCTCTCCAAGGAAATTGAGTAAGAATGTAGAACCAGAAAGACAATAGTGAAGTATACTTACCACGACCTCGGCTGGTTAGTTGAGTCAGGTTCAAGGTTGCTTTCTTGGAGGGAAGTGTGTAGAGGAAAATTAATATAGGCAGTAAAAGTGGGTGTGGTCGCTCGAGAAGGCTGTGTTAGCTAATCACTCTGAAGTTGGCCTCCTAAGTCAAAACAGGCGTCCAAAAGCAGATACCCGTTTGATTTTAAGTTTGTAATATCCAGTAATCGTCATTGTCTGATTAGCTACTAAGATCTCCCCCTGGAAAGCCTTCTGACTCAGTCGCCTGTCTTATCCATGGATGTTACAGTCTTAATTTGGGCCAGTCCCTGAAGAAGATGCCAGCATCTTGCTTTCATTGTTTGAGGGTGATTTCATCTGATTTTACCGTCTTTGT
Source organism: Globicephala melas (assembly GCF_963455315.2). Lineage (NCBI taxonomy): Eukaryota > Metazoa > Chordata > Mammalia > Artiodactyla > Delphinidae > Globicephala > Globicephala melas. The sequence continues at coordinate 26,333,497 of NC_083319.1, forward strand.
TTTGATGTCTGTAGAGTGTGCGGCCAAGGTTACTTCCTCTTTCAGCCTGGCTTGGCTTGGCTCCTGAGTGATTTAAGACCTGTTTTGGAACTAAGTGTAGGAGTTGGATCAGTGTGGAAGTCAAGATCAGATAAATAACCATTGTCATGAAGAAACTTAGGCAGAAGTGGGTCTGCACATCCACGGCGAATGTTCTTGGTGGGTCCTGTCCCATTGGTTCTAAATGACCCAATTTATTTTTCTGGGAAGGGAGGAGGAAAGTTGTCCCCTGGGAATGTTCCACCAAACTCAAGGCCCCTAGTTCGTGCTGGAAGTTATTAGAGATAATAGCCTTGGGGGCCATCTCTTTCCAGGAATTCCTCACTTGGGAAAAGAGATGATGTCCGGATCCATCTGAGATGCCTGCGTGCTGGAGTCAGAAGGTGGTGACTGGCCGGGTGGATTTGCCCAGTTGAACAGAGCCCCTTCCACTGCAGCCAACTTAACCTTTATAAAATACAAATCAGACCATCTCACTCCCCTGCCTAAAACCCTTTGATAGCTCGCCTTTGATTATAGAATCAAGTACCAGATCATCCACCCACCACTTTAGCTCTCCACAGTCAGGCGTCTGCTTACCTCTCCAGCCTTTTCCCTCACTGTGGACCTTATCTACTCAGCCTTAGTGGCGATGGTTGACAAACCACAATTCATGAGCCAAAACTGCCACTCACAGATCAGACCACAAGCTAAGAATGGTTTTTATATTTCTGAACAGTTACATGTTAAAGGGTTACACAAGTTCCAGCACAGTATCTTCAATCTTGCCTCTTGGCCTGCAAAGCCTAAAATATTTACTATCTGGTCCTTTACAGGAAAAGTATGCTGTCCCCTGTTTACATTGTCATGATACTTTCTGCCATACAGAACCCCCAAAAGCACCATTGTTGCGCTCCACCATGACTTTGCTCAAGCTATTTCTGCTCCCTGAAATTGCCTCTCTTCCTCAATTACTAGATAGCTTTCATGTGCCAGGTGCTTGGAATACAGAGCAAATAAGCTCCTACCTTCTAGGAGCTCACAGCTTTGTGAGAAAGACATGCAGCTGTAGCAGTGAGTCCAGAACTGTGTGGTAAGGGCTGACAGTGTGCAGTGGGGACACCTACATCAGACTGGGACATCAGGGAAGGCTTCCTGGAGGAGATGGTTGTCTGAGCTGAGTTTTAAAGAAAGAGTAGGAGTTTGCAAGGTAAAGAAGAGGATTCAATTAATGCCTGCTTTTCCAGGCACATGAGCAGTATCTAAAGCCATAGAAGTGTCAAGACCTTCATATCAGGAGAAAGCTGTGTAGGATCACAGGAGGATTTTTAACAGGGAAAGGCAGAGTCGTATTTGCCCTATATAAAGATGGCACAGGCAGAAAGGGCAAGGAACAATTGCGGGCAGAGAACCAGACAGGAGTTGGTTTTACACATCCAGTTAAGAAGTTGTCATATCAAAACCAAGGCAAAGATGGGAATGGGAGAGAGATGAGAAAGCCTAATTAACCTGCCGTGGCAGATGGGTTGTTGGAGGTGGGGTGAAGGAGGAGGAGATTCTGACTTTGGCCCCCTCTTCTTTGGGCACCGCCCCCAGCTCCAGTCACTAAGCAGATGATGGAGCCGCACCCCTCCCCCTGGCCCGCAGCTGGGGAAGATCAGGTGAGGATGTGCAGGGAGAATGAGGGTCTCTCGTTCAAATGTGAACACATTTGCCCACTCCAGGAAGCCCTCAGGCTGAGTTGGGGTTCTCCTTTGTACCCTAATGGCATTGTTTAGTTTTATCAGAACATGTACAGAGTGACCCTGAACTGATCTATACTTTTCTATTTTTTTTTCCATTTAAGTGGGGTGAACTTATTGAAAGCTGATGTAGTGTCTAATTAATCTTTGTATCATCAGGGCCTAGCACAGTGTCTAGATGCTCAACAAATGATCATTGAGCTGAACTGAATAGAGGGGGGGGCCTTGGGAAAGGCCCCCAGTGTGGTGTGGTTGACTGAGCACCCTTTTGATCCTCAAATAAACTTGGGTTGGACTATTTCTACTTTCTGGCTGTGTGAGCTTTGCTGTCACTGTATATATTTATCACATATATATGATACCTTTCCTGCCTGTGCTTTAGGGCCACTGTGAGAATAAAATGGAGGCAGAGGCAGCAGGTATGGACAGTGGAAAGAGATTGGGTGTTGGACGTCAGAAGACCAGCGTTCCAGTTCTAGCTCTGCCATGACTACACTTTACCGCCTTGACTACATTATTCCTACTCTCTTGGCCTCAATTTCTCCATTTATAAAACGAGGTTGGACTGGATCATATTCCTTTCCCTTCTAGCATATTCTATCATGTTTTATGAAACCAGACGATGGGTGTGGCAGGGTCGTGCACGTGGTAAATCCACGCGCAAATAATAGAGGAGTTAGAGTCCAAGAAAGGCTTCGGCGGTAAACTTCATATCCATAAAGAGTGGCCCCTCAATGCATGCTGTGATGTGCCACTTGGGTCCCCCCTTCAGAACTGAGGCACTCACCCCGAGATGCTGGGAGTGTTGCCTGCTGACTGTCTGTGGGAATGGTCCTTAGCGGAAGGGAGCTGCCTCTCCCAAGGTAGCTTCTCCCCAGGACAGCCTCCATCCAATCACTGGTCAGTGTGGGATACAAAGGCCCAGCCCTGTCAGCTCAACTTTGGACATCTCTGAAGAGTCACCTCAGCTTCAGAGCTCCCCTGGGGTCCATTGGAACTGCATCCCAGTTCAACTTCCCCGTCATCTCCACCCAACCCTGCTTCTTTCACTTCCTTCCCAAGAAAACAGCTGCACACAAATCGCCTTGTCGGAGTGTTTCCTGGAGAACTTGACTTTGACTTCTTATCCCCTGGCTTCTTGTCCTCCAGGGACTTTGATCAGGCATGTCAGTGTCCCCCATCAGGGGCGTGGCTCCTCCACGTCTCTTAATAATTACAGAAATGCAAGGCGTGACTGATTCCTCTAAAGGCAACATCCGCTGTGTATCCCACTGTACTTCAAAATGGCAAACAAGATTTCTTCTCCCAGGGAAGCTATTCTAATGCCCAAAGTCAAAGAAAGTTGTATGTCAGAGAAGGACTGGGTTAGTAACCCCTGAAAATGGTACCATGAGAAAAAAAAAAAAAAAAAGACTCTAGAAAAATAAATCATAGCTAATAAACCTTACTACTCTATAAATCAACGCCCAGAAGGAGGGGGCATAAGCCTTATTTTTCATAGGTCTTGCACCAACTGTCTGAGTTTCACAATTTGGTTATACCTCAGGCCAGACGTTTTATTTCTGATATCTTGAGGTCTGAAATAAAGAAGCTAGGGCTTCCTTCTGTTGTCCAAGTTCAGTGTAAACCAAAGAGGCAGAGAAATATGACAAAAAGGAAAAAGATAAATGATTAGTTAAAACTCTTTGAATAGCTAGATAAATATTGACTAAGATCCTGTGAAAAAGAAGCATTCAGATCTGCCTGGAAAGATCAGCTTCCTCCTTGCTCCCTCTGCTACTGTTCAGCAGCTCTGCTGCGAGGTTCTGGCTCTGTTATTTCTCTCAGTGGGAGCTGCCATTTGAATGACTCAGCACAGCACTCTTTCAGCGGGAGTCCCTGCCTCAGGTGGCGATCAGGCCTGGGAGAATTGAGGTCTCATTTACACTAAGTCAGAAATTTCCCAACTTGTTTTAAAGTGAAATAGATTTGTAAAAATAACAATGATAATTATTTGACAGTGCTGTTATAGCTCCCAGATCGAAATTTTAACCTTTAAAGTGGAATCCATCCTTCTCCTTTCCCAATGAGACGGACTTTCTACTTCGCTGTCAGGCGTTTCCAACCTGAGCTGAAACACCTGCCGGCTCAGATAAGCCTAATGTGAGTAAAACAACAGCAGGATAACTTGTTTCTTTGCGTCTTTGGTCTTTCTTAAATCTTCATTATTGCTCACATTAGCTATTTATGTCCATTTTTTAAAGTAATTTTATCTTCTTCATGCTCCGTGCCTTAAAAAATGTGTATGTGACACAAGCCTCTTCATTTGGGGGAAGTGGTTGATACTTTCCTATGTAATTTACATCACTTTTTAAATTGCCCTTATGGGGTTTTATTCCATTTTTTATGAATTAGAGTATAATTTACCTAGAGTAAAATGCACTGATCCTAAAATAGGGCTCACTGTCTCCCTCAGGCCACAGTCCATCTGATCAGCTGCCCTCTCCCATTTTCTCAAAGTTCCACCCAGGTCAACTCTGGCCCAGGTGCAAGCCATTCCCACCTTGGGTCCCCCCTGCCCTGGGGCTCTGGAAGACTCCTGCCATTCCTCCAGGCTTCCTGCTGTGTACCCTCCGCCTACATCATCTGAACTGGGACCTGGTTGCGCCTGACCCGCTGTGTCCTTCAGGACCCTCTCAGGAAGGGCAGTCACCCTCTCACACCCTCCACCTCAGGACCAGCAGTGGGGTTGGGCCCCTCCCCTCCCCTCCCCTCCCCTCCCCTCCCCTCCCCTCCCCCTCCCCTCCCCCTCCCCCTCCCCTGTCTGGAATATCATCCGACTCTTTCCTTCTGCATCTCCTCCTTCTTCAAGGCAATCCCGCTGCTCTTTTCCTAACCCCAGTAATATTACTTACCAACCTCCATGCCACCTTTCCTCAGTCGTAGAGGATTTTTGTATCTTGCTCACAGACCTCTTCTCCTCCCACGTGTCTGTCATCTTCCTCAAAGACTTAGAATATGCAAAAAGGAGCTAAATGAATGCCTGTATTTCTCCCGAAGCTTGTCCCACTGTCTGTGTGGCTGGTGTTCCCGATGGCCGTTTCTGCCCAGAGCTGTCAGCGCATGTGTTTCCCTGTGGCCCTGGGCCTCTGCGACCTCAGCCCCGTGTCCAGCTCTCCAGCTTATCCGGGTCCTGCTAGCAGCGCTTCCAGAGCCAGAGCATCCAGTCTTCCTCACGTATATATGTGCTTTTCCACTGGTTTCACTGGGATCTGCAGGTGCTGCTGCCCTCCTCCCAGCACCTCGTCTCTGCTCTCTCACAGAACCTTCCCTGACCTTGGACCTTGCAGGTCCGCATCACGGCAACTGGCGAGCTGCTCAGCAAACCTGGCAACTCCCGTTCCCGCTTCTGAAGCACTTACCTGGGTCCACGGGACGGGACGGGCTTCTAGTCAGGGAATGTGAGGCATTTCCTTCAAGGCCTGGCCCCCAGCAGCCTGATCCCTCATGCTCTTCCCCCTTTGCAAACTGGATGCTGACACGCAGGGTGAGATTGAAAGCCCCCCCGCCCCCGCCACCGCCCCGATGAAGATGGCAGAGCCTGTTACCTTGAATTCCTTCAGGGAACACAAGCCCCTCTGTGTTAGTCGGCTCGGGCAGCTATAACACAAATACAGTAGACCAGGTGGCTTAAACAACAAAAATTCACTTCTCCTAGTTCTGGAGGCTAGGAGGTCCAACATCAAGGTGCCGGCCGGTTCATTTCCTGGTGAGGGCCTTCTTCCTTGTCTGAAGACTGACACCTTCATGCTGTGTCCTCACATGGTGAAGAGAGAGACTGTCTCTCTTGTGTCTCTTTTCTAATGACATTAATCCAGTTCCTGAGGGCTCCACCCCCATGACCTAATTGCCTCCCAATGGCCCACCTCCCAATACCATCAGCGCTTCAGCGTATGAAGCTGGGGGAGGGGGACACAAACGCTGAGTCCATAGCATTCTCTCTCCACGCCCCCTGCCCCACTTCCCATGATCGAAGAAAAACACACACATTGACCATGAATTTTTATTTATTTATTTTTTACGTATATATTTTTGTATTTATATATATATTTTTTTGATGTGGACCATTTTTTAAAGTCTTTACTGAATTTGTTACAGTATTGCTTCTGCTTTATGTTTTGGTTTTTTCTGGCTATGAGGCATGTGGGATCTTAGCTCCCCGACCAGAGATGGAACCTGCACCCCCTGCATTGGAAGGCAAAGTCTTAGCCACTGAACCACCAGGGAAGTCCCTTGACCACAAATTTTTTTTTAAATCCTTTTACGAAGTTAAGCCTCTGAAATTTTGGAGTTCGTCTGTGACAGCAGTTAGTTTCATCCTAACTAATATAAATGTGTAAGGAGAAGGAATTCTAAACTGGATCATGTTCAAATAGAGTCATCAGGGACATAAAAGTGGGTCACGGGGAAGAGGGGCAGGCTTAGGGTGAGGAGATAAGGAGAATTAAAGTTCTGTCTTCTTTGTGGATACTTTCCTTTACTGTTTCATCCTTTTGGACACTCTCCAGAATGCTTCATTCATGGGACCGGGGCTTCTCCCAGGCCTGTGTGTAATGCTGGTTAGGAGTGAGGGAATGATCGGGGGAAAGGACGCACTCAGCAGGGTGAGAGGGTGAATAATGACCTCACCTCTCAGAACGTAGCCCAGCCCTCCCCCACCCGTCCTGGTGGTAGCAAAGTGTGGATGTTGTTTCTATGGTACGCGCCCGTGAGGGGCCTATGACATCAGTAGCAGCTACTCAGGAAATAGGAATTCTGGATCCTGGACCCCTTTCCTCCCTCACAACTGGCAGTCTGAGTTAGGTTGGGAAATGGGGCAGAAGCTGGGTGAGAGAAAGGCTCAGGACCAAGGCTGTGCCTGAGGCGCTGGAGCCCAGGCGGCCCGTGTGATGTGGGCCTGATACGGGTCATGGTGGGGATGGTGGGTTCTTCCCTGGTGCCATGGAGGCCTGAGTGTCTGGACCTCACTCCCCTAACTGGCATTTCTTTGTTTCTGCTGCAGTGGATGGTTCTGGCCGTGATGCTGATGAGGGAAATTACTTAAGGAGCAAGACTTTGCCCCTCCATTCTGTCTAGCGTTCCTCCGTCTAGCGTCTCTACTTAGAAACAGTATCTCCCCAGATCTCCCAGTCCCTGAGCAGGAGCTGCCGCATTATCGCCTCTGGGAGACTAAGTGCTTCATGGATATTATCTCATTAAACCCCCCAACCTTTCCCTTAGGAGTCAAGCCACTCCCTTCTCCTCCACCCCCAACTCACAATCCCTGCTTCGTTGGAACCAGCTTGTGAATAATAAATACTGTGATTTATTGCGAGTCATTTGAAAGGAACTGTAAATGGACCCTCAACTTCTCTGCCCGTCTGAAAGACACCATCATGATGTGCGTACAGGAGAGATAATGGCTGTTCCGACACCCACTTACCTGGGGCACCAATGATTTATGGTTATTGGTCAGGGGTTCCCAGGTGCCCTATACCCCTGTCAGACAGAGAAGTCCCAGAGTCCTTGTTCTTTCCCCGAATGTTGGTGTTTCATACCTTTCCACTCCCATCACTATCCCACCAACACGCAAGGCATCTAGAAATATTTGCTGCTCTGTAAACGTACCAATTTTCCTTGGGTTTTCAAAGCTTTAAATAAACTGTCCCTCTGTTAGAATGCACTCCCTTTAGACAGTCTACATCGTGATCTGCTGCTCATCCCGGAGACCAGCTCAAATCTCATCTCTTCCATCAGACCTTCTCTGACTCCCAGAGGACGACTTGCTCTTTCCTCTTGTCTTCAACAGCCTCAGACAGAATTGCTACCATTTGTACCAGGCTCTAGCTACACACTGTTCATATATATATTATCATTTAATTCACACGACAGCTCTATGAGGTTGGTGATATTATTATAACTGATTTTACTGATAAGGAAAAACGAGGCTTGAGGAGGTTAGTAACTCTCTTGATGTTGTGTGGTAATCAAGTGGCGGAACCAGAATTCAGTGGTGGAGCTGGCTCGGACTCCAAAGCCTGGAATCTTTTACTCCATAAGCTGCCTCCATTTTTTTGATCACTTCTTGGTCTCTCTGTTAGGCTTGAGCTTCTTAAAGTAAGGGATTATGATCTTTTATACCTATATCCTAGTACCTAGCATAGTATCTGATATAAGTGAAATCCTAAAAAGTAGAACTGGCTGGATCGTAGTAGCATGCAGAGCACCAAGAATTCCTCTATTCTTGGCTGGAAAGTTGGAAATCCCAGTCATGTCTTACATAGCAGCTGGGTTGAACTGTCACATGTACTATCTTGAGACTCAAACTGTGTTTTAGAGATAGAAAAAAGAATTCTATTGGAGAGGATTGGCTACTTCATAAAGCCTTCAGTAGCATCCTGTAAGGATGAAGCAAGCTGAGTGGGAAGGAAACAGAGCCCACCCTGTCTCGATCAGCTGTCCAGGAGGGCAGAGAGGAGTGCGGTGGGTTTAGCTTATCCCAAGCTAAACTTGGCATAAGTGAAGTGAGGGAGGCTAAAAAGACACAGGGAGAAAAGATTGGAACCTAGAGGTAGAATGATATTTCAGCACTCTACAATGTCTTCTTTCTTCCACAGCATAAAAAGCTATCCTCTGAGATGCAGCCAGGAAGCAAAAGGAATTTTAGCCTTGCCCCTCTGCATCCCCATCCCAGTGTATTATTAGCAAGATGGATCGAACCGGAGGGCCTGCTACTAAGGGACTGGAACCTTCAGACAGTGGTCTAGATTCAGGGACCCATAATTCTGACTTTGCATTTGACTGGATGCAGATCACCCAAGAGCTTATTAAAGTTTTGGAAAATTGAAACGCCTGAAAAACACAAAGCCTGACGAATGATAACCTCCCAGGGCATTTCCAGCCCCATGAACTCTCTAGGAGGAAGTCAGCAGCCCTGAGAAGGGAAGCCACCCCGTGGCCCTCTAGCTGTGGCCACAGGGTCCATAGACAAGGCAGTTCAGGGAGAAGCAGAGGAGGCCAGGCTGGTCGGCCTCCATCGCAGGGCAAAGGCGTCCACTGTGCTGTTATCCCCGTCCATACATGCATTGGTGTGAATGCCACACCTTGTGACCACAGGATGTTGCTGTCCCCTCTCTCTTTTTCTAAGAGGGAGCTCTTCATTGTAGCTATCTTTGTCTTTCTTCACCACCATGTATCATACGTGTTGGGGGGTGGGGATTAAATATGTCATTTAACCATAAGTTTCTAGACAAAGGAAACATATCGGAGTCACCTAGAGGGCTCATAAAAGCCCCAGTGGCTGAGCCGTACCCCCAGAGTTTCTGATTCAGGTGATCTGGAGTTCCAAGGTGACGTGGATGCTGTCATTGTTTTGTTTTGTTTTTTAATTCCTCAGGTAATTCTAATTTGCAGCCAGCATTGAGAAGCTGAGTTTTAGACCCTCTAACCTACAAGCATTTTATTGAATGCATACTGTATGGCCAGTCCCTGAGCTAGGTCCATGTACATGTGAATTCATATGTATATGTGTATATGTCTATGAATAAGCCAAAGTCCCTGCTCCTGAGACAATCTTCACCTAATAGAGGAGAAATCATGTAAACTGATAAATTTCATACATAGTAATGTCTCCTCTGATAGAGGT